>NC_143400.1:57644427-57955177 GCF_052110815.1 Crocodylus siamensis | reverse complement strand
ACTTAATGGGAGCCTGGACAAGTTTAATTAGAGAGGTAAATTTGAAAGGCCACAACAAGAAATGGCAAGATTCAGACAGAACCTGGACCTGATGATGTAGAGCAAAGTCGAAGTCAGAGGTAATAGAAAGGCCTGAACAACTCAGGATGCAGAGATAGAGTATTGCCTGCAGAGATAGAGAAAAGGTGTAACAGATGAGGTACTAGGAGTAAAGCTGTTTTAGTTTTATTAGTCTTGAGTAGAGAGCTTATCATCCACCAGAAGATATCAGAAAGGCATGGAATCTGGTGCTGTCTCTCAGAATATATATTACTCAGGTGTATAGCAGGGATTTTTGTCTTGTTTTTGGCCAAAGAGACTTTAACTTTCATTTTTGCATTCATATTACAGTAATTTTAGACTCTGTGATTCATGATTGCAAACAAGGTTAGAAACTTCCCAAAACACAAAGAAGTGCCAAAGAGATTTAATATAAAACAAGATTTTTTGAACATCAAATCAGGTTTAATACATTCTGATGACTTGTTACATTTTTATATGCATGTGTTTTTGCCATGACAAGACTGGGCTTTGTCATTAATTTGCCAATGTGATTCAGTGTAATCCAATCCAGGTATATAAAACATACTATACATAATACAGAAAGTACTTAAACAGAGCCCTTCTGAAAAATCATTTGGTGCAATGTTGAAACATCAGGAAACCGAAACAGAAATCTGAAGCAGGAAACAGAAATCTAAAACAGTGCTACAAATCCCAGAGGGACAATTGCTTATAGATGTGAAGTATTCCCACCACAAATCTTGGTATTCATGCCTTATATAAAATTAAGTGTTCTTTTGGGAACAAATAGAGGAGAAAGACAAGAATCCCAGATTGTCCTGGAATATTATACTACTACTCTCATATAGTTAAGGTTCTATGAACAGTCCCATTTAAAACCTCATTTTTATGGATAATATCATCAGCCTTATTTATATTGCAGTTTGGCAGTCAAAGTGTTAGATTGTAGTCCAGGATATGGTGGGGGGGGGAACAGGTTTTTAATATGTTTTTTGCCAATCCCTGGGGTACCGTGGACAACTGCAGATAGGAGCTGCTCGAGGCAGGACAGTAAGAGAAAATGCCACAGCCAGACTGGGAGCACATAACTTTATGCACATCTCAGGGGTTCTACCAATGTTTGGAGGTGGTCATGTGGTCTTTAGTGTGTGTGGGAAAACTACACCTCTTTCAGTGTGCTGTGGGCAGATTGTCATGGGGAGAATCCTCCTGGAAATTTTCAGAAGTCCTCTCTGGCATTTTTTTCCAGCCATGAGGTGTGATATGGTCCATTAACATTTGTGTTATAATCTAAAGGTGCCAAGCTGGGCAGGACACGTGATGCTAGGTGTCTTATAAATATATAAGATACTCTTAGTTTGAGACAGGATAACACAGACTGTATTCACAAAATAAAGAGGAGGAGGAAGAGGTTTTTGTTCACTAGATATGTGCACAATCTGTAGGTACATAATACTCCTTCCCCACCCCCTCCTAATTTGGAGAGCTGGGATACAGTTAAAATTTTTTGTTTCTTCGTGAGGACCTCCTCTTTAGGCTCTCCTTTCTTCAGAAGACAGAAATCAAACAAGAATCTGTGGCACACCAAACTATTGTTCCTATTCCATGTTCTCCAAAACTTTCACCCTATCCAGCCTTTTATTTCATTATTATTGTCAAATTTCCTAAGTGATTGGATTCCCACAAACATCTGGTCAATCAACATCAATGGGGGTTAAAGGCACTTGGGACTAGATTTTTAATGGTACCTAGGCATGTATCTGCTTCTTTAGGTGCCCAGAACAACACTTTATCCACCACTGATAATTTTATAGTGACTAGTCATTTGGGCTATAGGCAGACATTACACATAAACCAGCTTAAGTGATCAAAAGCTGGTTTAAATCTGTAACAGAACATAAGTTCAGTGTACATAAACAAGTTTCAAAATGGCTGAAATTGGTTTAAGATAAACCTGGTTGAATGTAGTATCATACTTAACTGATTTGGGTCAAACTGGTTTATTCAATGTCTGTCCCAGACCCCTTCCTGGTTTAAGTTAAACCAGAGTCCCCCAGCCTCCCAGACACTTTGCAGCCCTGGGCTGAGCTGGGCTGGGCTGGGCTGTTTGCTCCAGAAAGCAGGGCTGGCCCCCTCTCTACCCCAGCCACAGCTCCTGTGGAGACTGCAGGCACACAGCAGGATCTGCTTGGCTCTTATCTGCCCCACCCACCCCCACCTTGCCACTCACTGCTCAAGCAGGGATTGCCCCTCCCATTTCCCACAGCATGGACCCCAGCCTCATGAACCCTAGCTGACAAGTGGTATGCTACCTAATGCTGAGAGGTGAATGTGTGTGTGTCTCTAATTTCACTAGGACAGAACAAAGGCAGACAGGACAGTGTCCACTTAAGGCTTTTTGGAGCTAATCACCAGGTATCTGGTAATGTTTCTCTGCTCCTTCCTTGGAAAAAGCTGATTAAGAAGAGCTTGAACTAATGACAGAGGATCTGTTTTCTTTGGGCTGCTAAACACTGTGTTATCAACCCCCTGCTGGCTCCCTAGCTTGTCAGGTTTGCAGACAGTATGAAGAAGCAGGGAGAGGGAGATTGAAAAGCTCAGTATCATCAACAGATGCATTCACTGCCCCTTGGGCAGTGAGTGGGGAAAAGCCTGGTACTGTGCAGGCAGGGTGGGGGTTTAAACCCCTCCTTAATCAGAGTGTCCTGCTGGGGCCCGGCCACAATCTCCTCAGTGTCCTGCCGCGGCCTGGCCACAACCTCCTCTAGCTGCTCTAGCACACCCCCACCCCGACTTCTAGCCTGAGCCACTGCAGGCACATGCCTGCCTTCCCTTAGTCCAGAGGTAATGTCTGTACAGTTGCAAACTGATTCAGTCTTTGCAGGTTAAACTAATGTGCAAAGATTGAATCAATTCAGGCTCAGGCTTTTTGAATCTCTGTCCCTAGCCCTGCTGCTTAACTCCCGAGGGCCCATTTTTTTCCTGTTGACACTTGAAAAACTGCCTAAGTGCCAATGATATCCAATATCAAATAATATATCTGTCTCACTCTTCAAAGCATAATTCTCAAACCAGGCCAGGGAACACTGATATGGCCCACAGGATTAGTGCCCATAGACTGTCTCACAGCAGGTGCCTAATATCAATTGTCTACTGTCCTTGCCTTAGGAGGCCTGAGGCAGACCAGCAATAGGAAGAAGAACAGCAGGCCACACACATGAAAGACTGTTAGAGGTCCAGGCTGAGCATGAGCAGGATCTCTCACACCACTTCTCAGTATTTCACTGCTAGCAAACTTAGGGAGCTCCACACTCAGCTGGCCACCTTCTGAAACTCCTTTTTATTTGCCTAACTCTCCTATATATTGACTCGGAAGTCTGGAAACTTTGCTCAGCACTTGGGGTATCTAGGACTTAGGGACTGTAACTCCGAGCAGAACACTAAGTAACTTTAACAGATCGAAGCTTTGTCATATTGAAAGCTGTTCAGTACCTTGCAGGATCAAACCCATGAAACCCATAGTAATTTCCTTACTAGACTATAATGTGTATTCCAGGAAGGTATAATTCTGATTTACCAGAGTTGTCAAACAGTAATTTGGTGCATATTTTTGTTGTGCACAGGCATATTTATTATTTATTTGAATTGCAGTACTGTTTTGATGTGCCAATTGAGGATCAGGACCCCGTTATACTAGATGCAATACAGAATACATACTCTTTGCTGCCTCAGGTGTCACAGAACAAATTTAGATATGAAACTGTAGAAAATGAAACTCTCTGAAAAGTAACTTACCTGTTCATTCAGAAATGATTTACTAGCAAATAATAGCAGTAATAGAGTAGCAGTATGGAAGTTGCTTAAAAAATGCATTTGGTGTGTTTGTGCTGTTCTTTTCTATACGCTTATTAGGTTGGGAGTTTTGGAAGGTTTCTTATCATGCTTAGCCACAAGATATCTACCGAGCTTAAATTCTAGACCAGTTTGTGTGTAGGGAAGCATGACTTGATAGAAACATTTGTTTTTTCACTATTAAAAATAAAACCTAGAGTTAGCACAGATTGGAAAATCTAATCATCCAAAATCTGGGGGAGGAGGAGGAGAAGGCAGAAATGCTCTGAAGCTGGCTTTGAATTAAATTCTGTGGTGATACGTTAGGCAGTTTTACAATTTTGTTCACTTAAAATATCTCATAAAGTTTCCAGAAGTACTGATTTACTTCTGAGCCAGGGGACTTTTCCTATATATATCACTAAAACAAAAATATATTTCCAGGGCCTTTTTTAATTGGCCCAAGATTCTACAGATAAATAATTTAAGAGCCCAGAGAGATTATCACTAGAATTGTCAAATGTGTATAGACTAGTCACTAGAATGTGTTTTGTTAACTATAAGGCAGTGGCATTGTATGGAGTCTGAAGTATAAAGCCCAGTACCAGTGTTTTTACAGAGTGCATGAATGAAGATCACTGCAGGATATTCTCTCAGAGACAGGGTAACTCTCCAGGGTTTAGAGTTAGTTTTTCTGATACTGTAAGCCTTTGCTCTTAACCCCTTTGCACTACTTGAGAAGAATCTTCATATACTTTCAATCTTTTTTCAATAAGTATTTTTCTACATCTATTATTGACAATACAGTTTTTGAAAATTAGTATGTCAATTTTGTAATGAGACAAAAGTAGTGTTCAGGACTACACCTGAATTTCCATCTGCAGAGCTTATACAGAAAAAAGAATAAAGGATTTGCCACACTTGATTAGATCAGCAATCTTGTTCCATGCTCTGTAACTGACAATGGTCAGAACCAAATGCTTCCCAGGCAGCATAAGATCCCTGCAGCAGACAGATGTGGAATAATGTATTTCCAACATAGGTCCCATCCTACTCTCCAAGAATTAGAAATGGGCTTAAATCCTGAAAAGAGCGGATTTAATATCCCTTCTGAAATTGTTATTGCCATTTATTATGACTAATGACTTCCTGACACAGTAACTTTCAAAACTTAATTACACAAAATGTGAAAAGTATTACCTTTTTGTCTGTTTTGACTTTCCTCCTTTTAACGTAGGGTTGTGGTGTTGTTATCGTCATAAAGGTCTAAGAAATGTATGAGTATCGGGGATTTTTAGTGATATATTTTATTGGATCAACTGTATAGCTGAGAAAGCTGTTGAATAAGGTTTTGAGCATCTAGTACCCTTCCTTAAGTCTAAGAAAGAGGCACAGGGGAAATACCAGTGAGAAAGAAAGTGCCAGACCTGATGCATCCCCAGTGCACAAGATGTTCATGTGGATGTGTATAATGAACATCAGGCAGGCCAGATGAGAAATAGCACAGATTTTACCACCCTCAGAACAAAATACAAAACTTACTTTTTCTCTGAAGGAGAGAGCAGATAGCTTATCCCAGCCAACAGAAGAAAGGGAAACAAGCACATGGCCCATGCTGTAAGAAGTTCAGCATTTGTAAGACCTGCCTCAGAAAACACTGGAGTCAATGGACATCTTCCTACTGATGTCACTGGTCTCCTGATCATACAAACTCAGTGCTCCCAGGGCACACTAAGCTTTTGTTGCACACTGTGGGTATGAACAAGCATTCATGGGATCCAGGTTAAACCAGGAGTGACACGTGCTACTGCTAGAAGCAGTGTGGGTAGCCTGAGGTAAGTAACTCAGGAGAAGGGATTGGTGGTGAGGGGAAGGTTAGCTGGTTAGAGGCATCTGGTAGGTTTAAGGGAGGGGCCAGTAGGCCCATGCGGGGGGTAGTCATGAGGTTAAAAGAAGCCTGGTCAGGAGTGGGGGGTTAGGAACAGCACAGCCCTGGGGCTTGGATGAGTGGCTAGGCTTTATAAGCCCTGGGGCTGTGCTGTGAATGCATACAATCATTCACTACAGTGAGTTTACCCATTTTAGATCATGTTAACCCAAGTCAGGTTAGTTCATCTCTAAAGTGAACTAACTTTAGATTCTGCGTATCATTTTTAGGGCAATTTAAATCCTATGAACACCTGAACAAGTGGGCATTTAAATCAACTTAACCGTGGTTAGGTCAATCTAAATGTAATGCTTGTATATAACCTGTGATACCCTTCTTCAAGCAGAAGACTAGTGTAACTGGTTAGTCTCTAAGGTGTCACCCTTTCCTGCCTTCTGCCTGACTTCAAACTAAAGCTAACCACCTCTCTCTACCCTTCTACAGGTTGCAAGGTGTGAACTGCAGTCAGAGCAAGACAGTTACTAGTCCTGATACACTGCTATTGGCTTCTGTTACACACTGACAACTTACCTGAAAAACACAAACACATATTGGTCCTCTGTGCCCTTTTAAATTGTATTTTTTTTAAATTGTTCTTTTAAAGGAATGGCATAACCCATCTATTTAACAAATGGGTTATGGAGCTACTTTTCAGTTTTAGAAAGGGAACCACAATTTAGCTTTGCAACAAAAATCATTTTGGCAACACGTACATTAAATGTCTTGCCTAATTATATTGTAATTGTTTTGTGAAGAATTAAAATCTTTTGTTCAGTCTTATCTGTTTTCCCTCTCTTGTCCATGTACTATATTTATGAATTATGCATGCAAGCATAATTAAAAAGTAACAATTGGTAAATTGTACTCTAGTGACATTGTTCTATAGTTCAGGTCTTACAACACTGTAATAGTGTTAAATTTATGCAAGCAGTAAAGCTTCTTTTTTAAAATAAAAATGCTGTTCTGCGAAGTTTTCCTGCACATGAAATACACTGCATGTGAGAGGCTGGTTTTGAAACCAAAGTCTTTCCACATTTCCACATTGTTAACGTTGACTGTTGTCAATTCATAATTGTGAATTTGAGATGAGAAATTTTAACCTGCTCCATACTCTAGTAAAACCTAACAGAAACTTTTCAAGAACATTTTGATGAAATATTAAATATTAGAGATTTCAATCTAGATTTTGAACATTTCAGAAACTGCTTACTCTCTTGGCCTCCTTTGCTTCTTATACAGACAGAAGCATTTTCACATTTCAGTATTGCAAATCAGAACTTCATACTATATAAGATTTTAATTCTAGGGAAGGGATCCAATGCGTGGACTCTTGGGTATGTGTGGAGGACATCGTGATAGCACTGGTGTACGTAACAAAAGCAAACACCTAACAAAACAAGATTAATCTAAGAATCTCAGTCTGAAACATTTTTTCAAAGAATAATGTAAGATGTTAAGATACTCTGTCTTCAAGAGTGTGAAACAAGTAGCCACATGCTGCTAAGATAGATGTAAACCATAAATCATCTTAAATCTATCCAGAAACTACAAATGGTGTAAAAATCAGCACTTTTTTATTAAATGACATTTCTGTCTCTGAGAGCATTTAATGTGCACTTCACAAACTGTGCCATTTGCCTATTAGTTACAGACTTAATTTTAACATGTTGGTTCTGACCATGAACAGCCTCAATCCACCTAAGGAACACCTTCCACAAAGATAAGTTTCCATAGCTATAGTTACTGGTTTAAATTGCAGGCCCAGCTCACAACACAGCAACTCCTTTGATCTTAGAGCTCTCCCCACACACCCTCTGCCACTGATTAATGGAGGGGCCCCTTGGTCCCGCCACTTGCTACTTGCTCCTGATGGCTCGGAGGTGAAAACCATGGTTTTAAATTTGCCATGGCTTTTGCCTCCCATCTGAAAACTGTAGCATATTTAAAACTGCAGTTTTTGCCTTCAGGCCATCAGGAGTGAGTGGCAAGCAGCAGGGCTGACAGGGTCCCTCTACCAATCAGCAATGGGTGCCATATGGGGGGGAACTCCAAGATTAAAGTTGCTGCTGCACCATGAGCTAGTCCCACAATTTAAACCAGGCCTTAGCTATAGTCAGAAATAGCTCTTATTCCAGATAAAAGACCCTGATGGAAATTCATTAACCACAAGCATTCTGAGCTTTCCCACCTTGCTCTGTAAAGGCCTGAGATATAGGGCCTTGTTATATATTAATTCTGGGTAGCTCCTGAAAGTCTTAACCCCTGGACTGTCCACACATTAATACCTTAAAGTGGCTTAAAACTGTCATTATGTGGCTCAAAGTTATGTCATTCCAGGGTAGGATTATTTATGATCTGTACAACCCGGCTCCTGTTCCAGTCACTCCCCACAGATATGCCACTTAAGTTGAAGTCCTCCACTATCCCAGGATGCAGTGGCCCCTCCCACACACCCCTGTTCTGTTCAGACAAACTTTATGTATACAGCTCTTAGTCCTGCTTTGCTCACCTGGCTTCTAGTGGCAAGTCACAGATGTGCACAGACTCCAAGCTAGCACTAAGCTGATCAAAATATGTGTGGCTTACATATATAAAGTATAACAAAGCCCTAACAAACTTCACATTGCAAAGATAATTCACTTGCTGACCAGTTACACTTTATATGACGGTCCCATTTATAAATGGTTTAATAGGCTTTAGCAGCACGTTGCAACAGACGTGGTTATAGGAACATAGCTAGACAGTGTTGGAGATGATTCCATGCCACAGTTATAAGCAACCTATTGACCTACTGAACTACATAACAATCTAGAACAATTGATTAACTGTGAAAATATCTCCTGGTAATTACTTATTAGCTGTTTCTAAGAAGATCTTAGAAGAGCTTATAAAGTATAACTGATCTCCAGGTTGTTGCAAGAGAGGAGAAAAGTAGCTGGTTAAAGACTCATGGTATTTTTGTTGATGTGGTTTATTGTGTCTATTATCTGTTTTTATTACTATGATCCATATGTTTCTTTATTTTATTAGGTATGCTGTTTCCAAGATGGTCAAGGGGACCCAGGAGTTGGATCTTGCTTGCTGTACTATAAACTCAAATTAAAAAAAAATAAAAATAAAAAATTGATCATGTTTTATATTAAGGGGAATTCTCCCAGGCTACACTAATACACTA
Source organism: Crocodylus siamensis (assembly GCF_052110815.1). Taxonomy (NCBI): domain Eukaryota; kingdom Metazoa; phylum Chordata; order Crocodylia; family Crocodylidae; genus Crocodylus; species Crocodylus siamensis. The sequence continues at coordinate 57,946,181 of NC_143400.1, read as the reverse complement.
AACTCTAATGGTTAATTTTCTAAATGCAGCTTCAGCTAAGTAAGTGTATCATCCCAAATTGCTGGAGCTCTATTTGACCATCAAAAATATATTTTTTGGAAGGCAGTGATGTGTCTGGCCATGGTTTAAATTGTGTTGTAGTGGAGGATATAAATAGACATGCAACAAGAGCAATTATGTAATTTAAAACTCCACATGATATAAACTGGATGTTTTGGTCTAGTGGACACAAATTCTGTATTGTGATTATATTAATATGTGTCATGTGGAATCCAAAAAAAGGAGAGATGGAAGAGACTGAGTAGGTCACCTTACCTGGTCACACATAAAACTCTGAATCTCCCCCAACAGTAATATATTAGTCTAGGACAGGGATGATCAAGATATGGCCCAAAGGGCTTCCCAGGTGTCCAGAAATTCAGCAACATGGCAAGTGGAGTGGTGACAGAAGTAATTGCTGTGGCAGCTGGACACTGCTGGTGTAGAATGCTCATGCAATGCCACGAGTATGAAACAGCTCATGAAGTAAATTAAGACAAGCAGGTTTGGACTCATGTCTATCTGTGGCATAGTACCAGTTAATTCACTGTTTGCCCTTACTGTCTCATCATTGTTGATACCAGAGGTATCTCAATCTGCAGTCCCCAACACCTGTCCTGTGTCACGCTATTCTGGTGACACAGAATCTCCTTTCACAGCTCATCTGAAAACTGTCTGTGCCATTAAAACAGCATACTGTATTGCACAGCCCTGCAAAGAATTTGTGGATATGGTTTTAGATTAAATACTTTTGATAAAAATGTTATTGCCTAATTACTTGCTCTGCTGCTATCAGTGTAAGAATGTGCTGTAGAGTATTTTGTCACATGCAAATACTTTATAGGTCAAATTGACTGCATTGGGATTTAACTGCTTCTACAAAACCAAATCTATTTGAAGTTAATTCAAAATAGGTTGAAAATTACTTAAGTTTGGATATTTGCATGGATATTTAGAATATCAATCAGTTGCAACAAAATGTTAAAAGGAATATTAAATGTGCTTCAAAGCTTAACTTTTGATCTGTTAAGAGACAAATAAAAAACCTAGGTGGGGCAGAATATCCTGTAGAGGTAAGAACTACTGTAGAGCTCTTTTTCCCTTAGATTCTCAGGGACAGGATACTGGACTAGATGTAATTTGGGTGTCATCTAGCATGGCAGGTCTGTGTATCCCTGATTTCTGATCAGGACATTCTGGTGTAGGAAATGAAATGTGGCTTTCTGATCTTCCCCTTATGTTTTGAAAGATATTATTTTAAGAGCCCTTGGCAGATTGGTGGAGCCATCCAGTCTATTTGTCATCCCTCTGCTCAGCCTTCTTTCTTTCTCTTTATTAAAAAATGGGATATTTATATATTTTTAAATGAAATGTAGAGAACCCCATTCTGATTGATGATTTCCTGTTGTCATTGCTGAATGGTACTATATTATCAAAGAGAGTTTTCTGAGGATGTAGTGCTGCTCAGTCATAAAATGCTGGCAGGAAACGATCACTCACAGACATGCACTGCAAGGTTTATTTAAAAAAAATAAAATCTGTTAATTAGAGAGGCAAATAATTAACATGGGGATGATGAAGGAAAGGATGATGACAGATGCTGTTCGTTGGGCTTGTAATGGCTTAAGGGGAAATAAGGAGCTCCACAAGTTCTTTCATCTATTTGGATGGCTGAGTAAAATCACAAATAATAAAAGCCTAAAGGAAGGTAATGCAAAATGATTCTTCTTCAGAGCTATATAGAGTTCTGCACTCTAAATTTATTAGGAATTTTTATATATAAATACATATTTCAAAGCTCTTGCTTACACTCATATGTTGTACCATTTTATAGCTAGCTCTGTGGTGACAGCAAACTTCATTAGTGTGGATGCTGGTATAACGAAAACCTTATTTGGTAATCAAACTCATAAGTGCAACAGCTTCACCAGCACAAAAAGCATATGTAAACCAGATGTAAATCCCCACAGCTCAAGGCCAGAGATGGGAGGCATGAGCACTGGAGTTGTACTTTGTGCATACGTTTGGAATGTGCCTTGCACCATGATGGATGAGGGTAAATGCCGTGCCCAAAATCACAAACTAATGCAACTAGTTAATAAAATACAAAGCTGGAGGTGCGCATTTGAATAAACGAGAGCATTGAAATATTACTTGTCCGAATGATTATCACTGAACCTCAGATATTTTCTAATAGTACAGATAGCTTTTATAGTCCAACAATAACCTTCTGCCATGAACTATTCAGTTCTCGAAGTGAATTTGCTACAAGAAGTACATTTTTGCTGCTCCTGGTATTTTATGCTTAGTGACTGAGAATATAGGTAAGAGAGACTAAACTTCCTTGCCAGCTCCCAGTGCTGTCACTGGATTAGGCTCACCAAGAACCATTCCTCTGTGACATGCTGAGGATCAGTACTAGTTAGCATTGTACACTTTTCCATGCAACTGTGGCCAGTCTCATGACTTAGAATTCTTTGCATTCCAAGCAAATATAAACATGGAAACAGATTTTCAGAAGCACTTCAGGAATTTATGATCACAAGTTCCACTGAGAGACACTAAGTCTTGGGTACCTTCCTCTTTGGCATTTTTAAACTGCTCCCCATGGTCCTTCTGTCTGTCTCTCATGATTTTTTTTGCCTCAAAAAGAGATTTCCTAACTACTTGGAAAGACACTAGAGCCAGGCTGTCCACAGGAAAAATGGATGCCAATTTCTAGATTGAAAGCTAGCTAAGACGCTGGGAGAACACAAGGGGCTCCACAAAGTAGAAGAGAGGCAAGCATCTATGAGATGCGGTATCCAAGGGAATATCTGTTACAGAAAATAGGTACAGGACACCAGAAATTGTGAGGAAATTAGGGAGATGCAGGATGGCACTTGGAGGGATGCAGAAATAGAGAAACAAGATGATATAGATAGAAGCCAGGTACAGACAGTATACTTTTACCAGTGTAAGTGATCAGAAACTGGTCTATATCTGTAACTGAACAGAAGTTGGGGACACAAAATCAGTTTTAACCTGTAACAGAGCAGAAGTTTGGCACACACAGACTGGTTTAAAAATGGTGGAACCTGGCCTAAAATGTGGACCTCCTTCCCCCACACCCGGGGTGGATGTGTGTTCTGTTCACTACCAATCTAAACCATACTGCTTACTTAAATCTGTGTAACTTAGATGGATTCCATCTCTGGCTTTTTGAATGTCTGTACCTAACCAGACAGAACAGCAGTTTCTCCACCCCAGACATTAGGGACAGGGACAGAAGTTACACATAAATTGGTTTAAGTCATCAGATACTGATTTAAATCTGTAGCAGGGCATAAGTTCAGTGTACTTAAGCCATTTCAAAATGGCCGAAACTAGTTTAAGATAAACCTGGATGGATATAGTATCAGACTTAACTGATTTAGGTTAAACCAGTTTATGGAACTTCTGTCCCAGATCCCCTAGTAGTTCAAGTTAACTCACAGTCCCTCAGCATCCCAGGGTACTCTGCAGCCCTGGGATGTGTTGTATATTCCAGTGATGAGGGTCTACTCTACCCCTCTGCTCCCTAGCTGGAGCACTATCACTCGTCCAGGTGGCCTAGGAGGGGAAAAAAACACCCCTCTGACCCAGCACCAGACTCCCAGCTGGGTGGCGGGGTGGAGGGTACCAGACCAGATGCAGATGGTCTTGGGAGGAGGAGTCCACAGTGGGGCAGACTGTAGTCTTGACTCTTTCCCCATCTGTCCCCTCCTTTTCTGCCCCTCTACCATCAGCCTGCTAGGAGTCTAAGAAGGGGGAATGACTAGGGGGCTCCAGACCCACCTCCAGCTCTGGGGGGGTGGTGAAACCCAGCTTCACTACAAGCTTCTCCCCCCATCCAATGTGAATATTGAGGAGTGGGCACGGCTCCTGGCTTCTGGCTCTGAGGGCAGAGCCAAGTCTAGGTAGGGACTGGAGGCTGAGAAGGGACATAGCTAGGGAGACTACAGCCCCACTTCAGCTTTGGGAAGCAGAGCCAAGCCCAGGTGCAGGCTTCTCTCCCCCACTGCCTCAGCTGATTGGAGGCTGAGAAGGTAGCATGCTTAGGAGACTCCAGCCCTGTTCCCTGCTGGGGAGGCAGAGTAAAACCCCCAGTTCCAGCTTCCTCTCCATCACTCTTGGGTTGCTCCTGGCTGGGGGTCCAGTGCTGGGTGGGAAGAGTGGGTTTCCCCCCAACACACACACATCCCTTGTTCAGCCAGCAGGGAGGCTGAGGAGGGGGCTTGGCTTGGGGAATCAGAAGACTCCAGCTCTGCAGTGGCCAGAAAGCTGGGAGGCAGTAACCCTTCCCCCCCCGCCGCCCCTGCTATTACTACGGGCCACTGCAGTGTTCTGGCTGCCTTTCCTGTTTGAAAAGTGAACATTAGTTCACTTGCTTATTTGTTCAATATATGCAGTTATAAAAACCTTACAGAGATTGAATCAATTCCGCCTCAGGCTTTTTGACTGTCTGTACTTAGCCCAGAAAAAGGTTAAATCAAACATCTCTCTGGAGCCACAAGTCCTCCTGTATATACCTGTAAGGTTGAACTTGAAACCTGAAATGATTTCTCACATGCTTTGGAGCCAGGCCACCTTTTCCTTGCAATACAATTATTTTTTACAAAATCATGATTTGGGAGGGATATTCTCTCTCTCTCTCTCTAATGTTTGACATTAGCAATCCTGCATTCATGATGAACAGAAGTTTCTATATAGAGATGATGAATATAAAACATCAGCTTACTACTTTCTCTTCAGGACATACGCTCTCCCTCCTTTGAGAACTGTACTTGATAAAGGAAAAAAAAAGAAAGAAAAGTAAAAAGGCTGCACATTAAGTCTTGTATGAGTGTCAAGGATTTGCAGCATGGCTCCATTCCAGAGTCATATTCCTTCATCTTGCTATACAACATCACAGACCTTTTCTGCCCCCCATCCTTCCTTTTTTATGAAACAAAGTTCTGTATTGACAATGCCTTGTGAAAGATTTGTTCAAGTCCTAGTTATCCAATTTCTGCAATGTTTAGCAGGATCCAACGAAAAGCTTCTTCAAGCCTCAAGGACTTCTAAAGCAGAGGTGGAAATGCTACTGGAGTCCTAAAAAGGCTCAAAGTAACTTCTAGAGTCAGTAGTATATTTCCTGTCTATTTGTTTCAACAAAATGCCATTAGAATTTCTCCACTGTGTCATTTATTTCAGTATCAAGGCACAAAAGGATATGTTGTTGGAAACTGCTCTGTGCACAAGTCTATTAAAGATGTCAACTGTAGCTGAAGCTTCAAAAGTAATATTTAAAACAACAACTAGGCCTATTTGGCTTTATTGGATATAGTAAATTTATATTATTTGGAAAGTAGTACAGAGCATTTGTCTCACAAGCCACATTAGAATTCATATTGTGTGTCTCAGTTACAGAGACAAAGCCAGATCCTTAGCTGATATAAACCAATGTCATTCTATTGACTTTACTAATTTATATTAGGTTTGGCTTATATTGAGCTTATTTTACTCTATCATCTCACCAAAGGAAAAGCTTGTTTAAACAGAAAAGTTACAAAAGAAATTTGTCAGTGGAATCCAGCCTGACAGCAATCCAGAAAATCCACTAAACCAAATGGGACAACTGATAACTAACACCCAGAAAAAAGCCAACCTGCTTAATGGGTACTTCACATCAGTTTTTCATCAACCCAAAGGGACCGCCCTGCCTAGTATGATGTGGGACAGCCAGGTTGAGGGCAAATTTATACCCTGCATCGGTGTAGACCTTGTAAGGAAACACGTTGAAAAGCTGGACAGCTTCAAGTCAGCTGCTCCTGAAAGATTATACCCCAGAATACTTAAAGAACTGGCAGGTGTCATAGCCCAACCATTGGCAAAAATATTTGAAAATTCGTGGTGCTCAGGCAAAGTACCTGAAGCTTGGAAGAAGGGCAATGTGGTGCCCATCTTTAAGAAAGGGAGGAAAGTAGATCTGGGGAACTACAGGCCAAGCAGCTTGACCTCAATTCTCAGTAAGATTCTGGAAAAAATTATCAAAGAGATCATTCTTGAGAAGCTGGCTGATGGCAACATCCTGAGGGATAGCCAGCATGGGTTTGTTGCGGGTAGGTCTTGCCTGACTAATCTCATCTCCTTCTATGACCAGGTGACATAAGACCAGGCAGAAGAGATTGATGTCATATATCTGGACTTTAAAAAAGCCTTTGATCTGGTGTCCCATGATCTCCTCATCGGAAATTGGCCAACTGTGGCCTCGACTACATCACAGTCCTATGGCTGGGGAATTTGCTCTGAGGTTGGATCCAGAGAGTAGTAGTCGGTGGAAGTGAATCATTATGGCGCTCCATGACCAGTGGTGTCCCCTGTGGCAGAGCACCTTTGGGGTGCTCGCCACATAGCAGGGGCTGCAGTAGTTGGGGTCAGAGCCTAGCAGGGAAGGCAGCCAAGTGAAGCCCCCCAGATCTCATTCTAAGGGGGGAGGTGTGTGGCAGAGCACCTTCGGGGGTGCTTGCCACTTGAGGGTGCTCACAGGCTCCAAGGGGAGCCTGCTTTGGAGGGGCAGCAGGAGAAACCTCCCCCAGGTACCATTTTAAGGGGGGAGGTGTGTGGCCGGGCACTGTAGGTGCCTGCCACTTTAAGGGCCCAGCCAAGCTGCCAGCAGGTGCCTGATTGCAGCAGCCATTTTAGATCCCTGGCTGCCTTTATAACCAGATCAGTTCCCTGCTGGCGGAGGAGGCAGCAACATTGCCTGGCTGCAAGTCTTTATGTATCATCCTGGAGGTAAGAGAGGAGTGTTAGGAGATGGCTAGGAGGCTCCTTGTCCTAGGCATGACCTAAAAGTGCCCCCTGCCAGGAGTGGATGGCTTGGTGGGGCTCTCAGTGGCACGGGAGCCCCCAGGAAATGCCAGGCCAGTGAAAGGTGAGAAAGGGCACCTTAACCCTAGCCTTTGCCTTTGGGTGGATTTGTGTAACACCAGAGGTAGTGGGGGCCAGGCATAGCTGCAGCCACCTAAGCCCTGTGGGGTGCAAGACCCTGAGGAGAGAGTGGGGGCCGGACACGGCTATGGCCACCTGAGCCCTGAGGGGTGTGAGACCCCAAGGAGGGAGAGTTGGGGGCAGGCACAGCTACAGCCACCTGAGCCACCTGAGGGAGGGAAGCCCTGTGGCCCTGAGGAGGCAGTGAGGAGCCCTGAGTGAGGGGGGCAGAGATGAGGAGCCCCAGTGAAGGGGAGAAGAACCAGAGAGGGCCCAGTACGTTTATATACACATAGAGTTGCCCCCAGAAGGGGCTAAAGCAAACTTAGACCCGGTTGGGTAATTGGCTGGCCACTACCCTGGTGAGGGTTGCGGGAGAGGCCCAAAGATGGTACGTCTGCCACCCAAGGAATGGACTAGCTAAGCCTATGGCCTAAGGGGCCTGCTCCAAGAGGGAGCAAGGCGGAATAAGTTGTTGATGCATGAAAGAGACCCTGTGAGAGGAGGGCGGTATGAATGTGTGTGACTGAGGCCTGACGACGAGGCCTAAGCCTGGTTCGGCTGTAGGCCAGGAGCACTGTAACATCTAGATACCATCTGCAAGGCATGGGCTGCAGTGTAGGGGAGGTACAGAGCCGCAGATAGCACCCCCTGGCATCGGGGCAAGAATGGATAGCCTCCCACCTAAATTAACATCTTAATTAAGAACAAGGCATGGCACGCGAGTCAGGTGGGTGGTGTGCCCAAAGGCTAGTGGGGAACCTAGCACAGTGGCTAGGCAGGGAGCCCCACCTTGCCACATCCCCCAAGGATCCATCCTTGGACCGGTTCTCTTTAACGGCTTTATCAACAAAGTGGACGCTGGTGTCAGAAGTGGACGGCCAAGTTCGCCGATGGCAATAAACTTTGGGGTAGAACATCCACACCTGAGGATAGGCTGGTGATCCAGGCTGACTTGGATAGGCTTAGAAAGTGGGCGGATATAAACCTGATGATGTTCAATACCAAAAAATGGAAAGTACTCCACCTCGGGGGGGGGAGGGCGACCTGCAGCACGCTTATAGGCTCAGCAGTGCTACGCTCACTAGCACCATAGCTGAAAGAGACTTGGGGGTCATGACTGACCACAAGATGAACACGAGCCACCAACATGATGTCACAGCTGGTAAAGTGAACAAAACTCTGGCTTGCATCCTAGGGTCACAAACTCCTCCAAGACTGTTTTAGGCTGGAGATAAGGAAAAACTTCTTTACTGTCCAAGCCCCCAAAGCACCTACTCTGGCCTCTTTTTTAAGAAATGTTTGAAGCTTTTTAAGAAATGTTTGGATGCTTATCTTGCTGGGATCCTTTGACCCTAGCTGACTTCCTGCCCCTGGGGCAGGGGGCTGGACTTGATGATCTTAAGAGGTCCCTTCCGGCCCTAATGTCTATGAAATCTTAAGAACTTGAACCACATTTATACAAAATAATCATTATTGTTCAGGACCTTTTATTGTGTTACCCCTCCCCTCAGTTCTTTTATTTTTTTTCATTTTTAGAATTGGGTACAGCTGTGTTTAATAGCAGAACACATGGAATATCAAAACATAAGATTTCAAACCCAGCCCAAAAAGTATTAGCAGCCAAACCTGCATTTATTTCCCTCAAACTGAATTCAACAATCTTTTAAGGTTCACAAAAACACAACAAAAACAAAATGAAATTATCCTTTAAAAAAGTACTCTCATGGAACATATAATCCTAATAGATCTCCAGGCAACAAAAATCCCTAATAAATATTCTCTCCCTGTGTATGTGTGTTTTGAGTAGACATCTATGAGTCCTTAAGTAATCATGAGGGATTCATTTATAAAGAAAACAATGCGAAAAACTCTTCATTCTGGATCTGCAATTTACAAAATAATCCAACAGGAAAGAATTAATCCATTAAAATCTTCAAAGACTCCTTAAAACAAAACTTCAGCAACTCCAAAATGAATTATAAATGGCTCAGGCATGAGAACCATTGAAGATGTCTTGACTAGAATCATAGCTTTAAAGTAGGAGTTGGCAATCTTTTGGCCCCATGAAGCAGAGTTTGTGACCTGGCCCTCTGCCATGGGCCTCTGCCCTCCAGAGAGCTTGAGCTGCCTGTGTTACAATATCTAGTCCTCTGCATCTTGGTAAGCACAGGTACAAGAGGGCAGCAGGGAGGGTTGCTGACGAGCAAACTACAGAGGGGATAGGCAACTCAGCGAATGCCTCTCAGTTGCCTGTGCTGCCCCAGGCTGGGTCAGACCTTCCTGGACTGGATTAAACCTCTTCTCAGGCTATATCTGACCCAAGAGCCATAGGTCACTGACCCCTGCTTTAAGGCATAATTGGTGGCATGCTGCTGCATGAGACTTGGGAAGAATCCTTGAAATGGTTCCAGGCTGGTATGTTTTAGAGGTGGACATCATTTCAGAAGTATCATACAACAGCCCCTTTAGTAATTAGACATTAGAGCTAATAAAAACAACCCCATGATTTATGTAAACAGTTATTTTCCGATTTTCTACCCACATTTTAAATTTCAAGATTTCATATTTTGAAACCATCCCCCAAATCCCAAATAATTCCAACCACCTCTATGCACAGGACATATAACCATATAACAAAATATTCAATCACAAGAACCGAAATAATCCACTATTCCAACCACATTGCTATTTTGCAATCTGCTCCATCTCTAGCAAATAGATGAGCACTTTCAGTATTCACAGCATCATAGAAAAAGGCTGGAAGGGACCTCCAGAGGTCATGTATTCCAACCCCTTGCTCAAGGCATGATCACTCTATTCAAACCATCCCATACAAGTGCTTGGCCTGACTATACAACCTGTTGCACAACAACAACAAGAACAACAATATAGATTTATATCCCACCCTCCCCAGAAAGGCTCACAGTAATAGACAAACGACCCACAAGACAAGAAAGAAACAACCGATTCCCCACTCAACGTTCTGCAAGCTGCTACGCACCTGCAATGGAGCCTTTTCTCAGTCTTCTGACCAATACTTTCATTTTGTATTCTGTTATGAGGTAATATCAGTTAACAAAACATTAGAAGTTTAATGAACTTGTAGAACTACGGAGCATATTGTCCAAAATCACCAATGCACCCTAATATGACACAGATAAAGCAGGAGAATGAGAGCTGTCAGTGTCCCACCACTGAAAGAGTTGCTAAAATACAATTGAGAGATAGAAGGAAAAATGTCATGTGCCCCTTCTCATACAGGAGGGCAGAAACACCCACAATCCATACCAGTTTTGTTTATTTTAGACTAGGAGAAAGGCACACTTTACTATTAAGAACCTCTTATATAACTGAGTGGGTTTACTGATTGCAGCTGTGAGCTGGAGAGGACAGAGGGCTCTCAGGTACAAAAATCATTTAGTCTGCTACCAGATGTGAAAAAAACAAACATCAGTTTACCAGAAGAAAAAGTGCATTAGTTTTACCCAGCTCCCCAACATCTGTATAGATTGGGACATTTTTATCTAATAGCTAATTGAATCAGCTATAGATAAAATTGCCCAAAAGCCACACCGAAGTGCCCAGTCTATACAAATGTTGGGCGAGCCAGGACAAATTAACATGATGCCTCTTCTTGGCATGCACTGTGCTTGAGGTGGGGGCACACCGAACTCAAAGTAAAGTGCTGTTTTTACTTTTTTTCCACATCTTTAACCCCACTGCTATATAAAGCAGGTTAAAATATATGAGCGTCATTCCTTTCTCCTTTACAACTTGGGCCAGGTACAGACATTACACGTCTACTGGTATAAGTGATCAGAAACCGGTCTATACTCATAACAGAACAGAAGTTCAGCATACAAAACCAGTTTATAACCAAAACAGGAGAGAAGTTCAGCACACATAGAATGGGTTCCACCATTTTTATATCAATCTAAGATTTTCCCCCATACCACCAAAGGGCAAATATGTGTTCTGTTTGCTACTGATCTAAACTACGCCACTTACAGAAAACTGTTTAACTTAGATCGATTCCACCTTGGTGTTTTGAATATCTGTACCTAGCCTTGATAAACAGCACACCTTCAGTGGATAACTTCCCTTTCCTGTTTCTATGTTACCTCTGTTCAGTCAAACTTTTAAATTCCACACCAAACCCAATAGGCAGCAAGTGCAGATCATGGTATCCTGCATTCTAAACTTAACAGTTTTGGGAAGTGCTACATACCCTAATATATATATATACACATATATATATATATATATATATATATATATATATATATATATATATATATATATATATATATATATATATGTGTATATATATGTGTATATATATATGTAAATTGCAGGGTGCTAAGCTGGTAGGAACTAAGCAAGGTCTACATTGTAAAGAAATGTTTGGAATCTTCTAGGTAGGTGAAAAGTGAAAAGAGCTACCTTTCCTTTTGCTGCTGTCTAGTCATATATCAACAACTGGAGATTTAACTGCCTCTCCATCTGTCCAAAATACAATCTTACTTGGCAAACAGCAGACCCACACTTCTAATGGGGCAGCTAGACTCTTCATCATATCTTCTGATTGTTTTCCCTGGTTTACTAGCTTTAACTCAGTGGGTGCATCTACACAGCTGCTTTACTGCACAGTCAACTATTTAGCTCCATAGTAAAGCATTACTGTATACATGCATGCCCATATTAGGGTACATTAAATTAATTAACTCTGCCATAAGATAGTACTGTCTGGAACAAGTACTATCCTATGGCAGAGTAATTTATGCCACCAAAATTCACATGCAGATGGTGACTGGGGCTGGCTAAGGCATGAGGGTGCTAGTGTGGGGTGCCTGCCAACAAGTCCCACACTATATTACCCTAACACCCTTGTGCCTCAGCCATCCCCTTCTCTATCCAATGTCACCACCTGGAGCCTGGGCCTGATTCCCCTGGGCTTCCTGCCAGCCTGGGGCTCTTCTGACCCTGCTCAAATTGACAAGCTACACCCCTGCAATCCTGAGCACACATGTAAACACTGCTCCTGGGAGCAGCTGACTCTGGTATGAACTTTGCTGGAGTTTATTGCAATGGGGTAATTGCACATGTAGATGTACCCAATGTCACCAAAAGTGATCCTCAGCAGATAGGTGCCTGGGTGACAGCTCTTTCAGCCAAAGTGAATGGGATTCTGTTTTAAATAAAACAACAGTGTTTTTCAGTATTACCAGCTTTTTATTTATAAGCTGAAACATAGGATTAATTCTGCCACAAATAAGTACAACAGTGAAAAACAATTCTTGAGTTCAGCTACTCAAACTAAGGCTGAGAAAATAGTGAGATAAAGCATAGGTAAAAACTGTCTGGATTTGGAACCACACTGCCTCTGTTATTTTTGCAAGCATTCATATCAGTGAAGTTTTATTGATTTAGTCTGAATAGCCTATAACCAAAATTGATTTAGTCCAGAAATTAAGATTCGTTTTGTGGTTGTAAATGCATCACTTACCCATTTCAGCATCCTGATCCAATCTCTGGGTTAGTAGGACAGTTTGATTCAACAGCCAAATCCCAAAAATCTTCTTCCAGGGTAAGTAGAAGAGTTCAGGATGAAAATAGAGCTATTCAGGCCTCTCACACAGAGCTCCAAACTAGGACTTCCCTGGGTTACAAGAACCTGAGGATTTCTCTAAACTTCTCTTAAAGAACTAGGCAAGAAACCCTTAAAAGAAGCACAATTTGAACCAGTTCAAACTACACAACCCAGTCCCAGCCAGGCAGGATTATCCATTTGACTAATACAAAACTTGCTTTGGGAGTCACAAACAAACCTTAGATATTTTTAGCAGGGAATTTTTGATTTGGAAATACCTTTACAATGCTTTTAGGCAGCTGTAGTTTGCGTGCTTCATGCTCTGATTCTCTTCTCTGAGTTGTACTATTTGGCCAAGGAAGCACCAGTGACTAGGACTTCCCTTTTTGCTGAGCTACTGCAGTGCATCATGGGAAATATTCAGCTGGGAGACTTAGCTGTAGAAAAGAACATCTATAGCTAGGCATGAAGCATCTGAAATGCATCTTCCATGAGATACCTTAGAGAATTTACATTTCCAACCTAGAAAAAAAATCTTGGAAAACCCAATTTTCCACTGAAGAATGGCGTCAGCTGAAAGCTTTTTAACCAGCTGACCTTAAGTTGCATAGATTTCATAGACATTAGGGGCTGGAAGGGACCTCATGAAATCATCAGGTCCAGCCCCACCCTGCCATCGGTGGGAAGTCAGCTGGGATCAAGTGACCCCAGCAAGAAATAAACCCAGCTGTCTTTTGAAGGAGTCCAGAGTAGGTGCTTGCACCACCTCTGGTGGGAGTTTGTTCCAGACCCTGGAGATACACACCATAAACAACTTTTTTCTTATATCCAGTTTAAATCAGCCTTCCTGGAAGCCATTAGACTTTGTTATCCCTTGGGGAATTCTGGTGAACAGCTGTTCTCCCAGGTCCTGATGTTATACTTTTACTCTGTTATCAACTGTCCTCCTAGATTACTTGACCCTCAGATACAGACATTCAAAAACCCCAAGGTGGAATCAATTTAAGTTACACAGTTTTTTGTAAGTGGTGTAGTTTAGATTGGTAGTGAACAGAACACACGTTTGTCAGCAGGGGAGCACAGGGGGAAGAGAGCAAATCTTAGACCAGGTTCTGCCATTTTTAAACCAGTCTGCGTGTGGTGAAATTCTGTTCTGTTATGAGTATAGACCAGTTTTCCAAACACTTATGCCAGCAAAAGTATAATGTGTGTACCTGGCCTTAAAGACATTGTTTCTCCACTCCTGTCCTTTAAAGAATTAGAACTTGGCAAAAGGATGGGGTAGATGCAGGCCTTTCTGAAAAGGACAACCCTTGTTATAGAAACACAAGAATAGTGCTGTTCCAAAAGTTTTTTATGAAGTTTATATCATCCACTCAGAGAACAGTAACTATCAGATATTCCAAATCTATGTATACTGAGGAAAAACTAAGTAATTTGAAGATATTCTATAGAACAAATTTAGCTTTATACTGCCCATGATTCCTTAAACTTCCTAAATTTTTCAAACTCATCTCTATATGTCCTATTTCTATCATTCCCAAGACTAAAGAATCTGAGTATCTCATGATCAGCACATTTATCTTAACAATAAGTGTTATTATCCCCATTTTACAGATGGGGAAAACAGCCCAAGAGACCAATTGTCTGACCCAAGGTTATAGAAATACTCTATGGCAGAAAAGGAACTTGAACATAAGTCTCTTAAGTGTTGTGCCAGTGTCCACATTAGTTCTGTGCAGGAAACAGGAGTCTTATTTTGCAACATTTTTCAGATTTCAGAACTTTCCGATACCATAAGAAATACAAGACCAGGGAAAGGTATTTCATGGAAATGAAAGAGACTTGTATCCTACACTAGAATAGCCAATGGTCAGTGGTAAGGACTGTTTCAGGCCATAGAACTAAGCCTTACACTTCCACATCCTCAGAGTACCCTTAACCATAGACCAATGGTTATCCTGTAGTAGGACTCACTGGTCCACATAATTGAAATGTAATTCCTGGTATTCATATCATATCATGGAAGCTTCAAGTGGGAATTTGTTTAAGCAAAACTCAGCAGCACAATTTTATACCAAAAGTAACCAGGAAAAAAATATCAAAGCTATTCCACATTTACATGAAAACAAGTATTTGTAAATTTTTTAATGATACCACCTAGCTCTAGCCATCATTGCTCTTCTATGTACCTCTAAACAGTTGATTCAATGTCCGCTGAAATCAATAGAATGGACATGGTATCATGCTTAACAGGAATTTTCCATTAGATCAAGTGGCAAGAGTCTTGTCCTTTCAGAACACAAGGATCTGAAATATATTCTCCATATAACTGTGAAATGCCAATCAGCTACTGTATGGAGCATAGTGACAACTGTGAATTTTCTCACTCCCTGTCACCAGAAAAACTTGATACTAAATATTAGGGCTGTGCAAAGCTTCAGGAGGTAATTCGATTCGGAGGAGTTTCAGCCCGATTCGGTGGCTGAATCTCCAAATCCAAATTGAATCAGGGGACCAATTAAAGGTCTGAATCGATTCAAAGCTCTCGGAATCTCTGGAAAAGTTTCAGAGAGTTTTGACGATTTGAGCAGTTCCCAGTGGTTGCAGCAGGGAGCTTATCAACTGGACTCTGAGCTGATAAGTACTAGGGGCAGGTAAGGGGAGGCTGGGGGAGGGGAGGGGAGAATGGAGGAACCCCTGTCAGTCCCCCCAACACCCCTCCGCTCCCCTACCCCCACCATGGCTGCCCCCACCCGCCTCAGCTTGGTACTTTAAAGAAAAGCCCCAGTGCTCACCGGGTGCTCCTGGGCAAGGGGGCAATCCCTGCTGTCCCCACTGCCCCACACTGCATGGGGGGGGGCTCTTCATGAGGCCCCCAATGCCCCCCCTGCTCCCCCGGCCCCCCCATGGATGCCCTGCCTGGGTCAGCTATGATCCTTTAAGAAAAAAAAAAAAAAAAAACAGAGAAAAGCCTTGGGACTCACTGCCCCTGCAGTGGCCTCGGGGCTTTGAGGGGGCTTGTGCAGAGTTGCGGGGCAGTGGGGGGCAG
This sequence comes from Crocodylus siamensis, assembly GCF_052110815.1. Taxonomy (NCBI): domain Eukaryota; kingdom Metazoa; phylum Chordata; order Crocodylia; family Crocodylidae; genus Crocodylus; species Crocodylus siamensis. The sequence continues at coordinate 57,930,504 of NC_143400.1, read as the reverse complement.
CAAGGCTCACCCCCTGGTGGCAGGAGCGGTGAGTCTGCAGGTTTTCTCAGGTTTTTTTTTTTAAAGGGCCAGAGCTGGCTCAGGCAGGACACCCATTGGTGGGGTGGCTGGGGGAGTGAGAGGGTGTTGGGGGACTAGTGCAGAGCCCCCCATTCAGCCTGGGGCAGTGGGAAGTAACAAGGATTGCCCCCCCTGCCCAGCAGCATCCAATGAGCTGAGTTGTGTTTTTCTAATGGTGCCAGGAGCTGGGACGGGTGAGGCAGCCATTGCTAGGCTGTGGGGGATGGGCCTGGCTGATTCAGAGATTTGGCAGCAACTGAATCTTTGAATCAGATTCAGCCAAATTGAATTGGGACAGTGATTTAAATCACTGACTCGAATCACTGTCCTCTGAATCGGCTGAATCTGAATCTGAAGTGAATACTAGCCGCTTTGCACAGGCCTAATAAATATCTGTCCTTTTCAACACATACTAGCTAGAAGGATAAATGGAGTAAAAATTAACATATTAGCTTTATCCTAACCCTGAAAAATCCTGTATTCACAGCACAACTCTTTTAAACAAATGCACTACATCAATAAAAATTTCACATACCAAATGGTAAAAGATGAATCTGGACCCTTAATAAATCTGTTCTGCCCCAATTTATGTCAGTGTTTTGCAGACAATATAACCCTCCTTGAGCAAATAACTGATAAAGTAACCTGTCAAATTCCTAAACTGACTGTTCACTAAGGCTATCTGGCAGTCTGTTCATACAGAGGCAGATGCTTTATTATACCACGCTAGCTGTAGGAATCATTTGTCTGTTGTATGATAAGAGGGGAAACAGAGAGCAAAGATTAACTTTTACTTTCCAGTAAGATAAATATTCAGAGCAAAAGAAATGAAAATGTCTTTTAAATAATTAATGTGTTTGACAATTGCAAAAAAAGGACATAATATTACTTGGATTAGATTTCTATACTATAGGCAAGGCTGTCTAAAAGGGCTAAGGTGCGTTTTTTGAACACAACAACAGCTATTATTAAAATTTGAATTTTTATTTTTATGTTTATGATTTTCATATAATGCAACTACAGAATGGAAGTGATGAGAAAAATATAAGAACCTAAAAGAATAAACTAGCAAATAAGTAAAAGGATACTGAACTGTTTTAAAAATGTATATAATTTAAAATAGAATTCTTGTTAATGTACCCATTTTATAGATGGTTAAACTGAAGCAAAAAAAAAAGCTAGCAACCCAGATCAGACCTGAATCTTTGGCTTAAGCATGCTATTTCACACTACAAGGCACTATATCCTTGGGAAGCCCTACTGAAGTCATCAGGGCTTCCCATCAACACAGTCTGCATGCAATTGCCTGTGGGATCAGAGCTTTAGACCAGTGGTGTTCCGCAGTTTTTTTGGCAGCAGGCTGGATGGGCAATGTCTGATCTCTCTGTGGGCTAGATCAGTGAGGACCCATCTCCAGCTGTGCAAAGTGGGATAGCCTGGTCCCAATTCAGCTGCATGGTGGAAATGGGCTTGGGCCAGCCCCAACCTGGCCCTATGCCAGGGAGGGACCATGATCTGGCCCCGGTCTAGGTCTGCAAAGTTAGGGAGCATGGTCCAGCCCCATGGGAAAGAGGGGGGTGGCCTGGCCTCAATCTGGCTGAATGGAGGGAAGAGTGCATGGCCTAGCTCTCTACATGTGAGAGAGGGGAGTGGGAGAGGACACAGCCTGACCCCAAACCAGCTGCATAGGGGTAAGGGGCAAGGCCCAGACCCAACCTGGTCAGGTAGAGGAAAGAGTGCATAGCCAGGTCTCATGGGGAGAAGTGGGCACAGCCTGGCCCTAGCTTCCTAACGTAACTGCCCAGATGGAAAGGGGTGTAATGTGGCTCTGATTTGGCCCCTAGGGCTTAGGATTTTTACATTGGAGATGGGTGGCAGTACTGCCACCTATCCCTTGCTGCCAAATTTCCTGACCCATGGGAGCCCTGCTAGCCAGATTCCAAGGCTCCACAGGCTGCATTTGCCTATAGGCCAGAGGTTGAGCACACCTCCTTTAAACTATGGCAAAGGTAGGAACAGACTCAATGTCCTCACTTGTAGTTCATTGCTCTCTGGAGAATTCTCCATCTCCAAATATTATCTTATTAAATAGTCTATTAAAATTAATTTTAAAACATTCAATTTAATTTTTAAAAAGATTTCGCTTTTAGATACCTATGTGCCTGACAATTTGGTTTTATCAAAAAAAATGTTTAAAAATAAAAGAAAGAAACCACAGACAGCATTTGTAAACAAGTTTTTCCCTCCCTAAAACCCATAACTATCTAAAATACACTTCACAAATTAATGTGTAAGGTATTGATGCATGTGCTATGTTAAATCACCTGGAAATTAAATTTTATTCTTTTTTATACTTCAGCAGAATTTTTCCCCTTGAATATATGTTCTATACAATGTCATGCGCAGTGAAATTTATCTGGAGATAACAGTAGAAATGAAGTGTTCATGTGGAGATTTGGTCAAAGAAGAAAATATGTGGATTTCAAAGGTGCTTTTTCCTATCTCCTCCTTTTGTTTAATATAAAGTGAACATATTTAAAAGAAAAGCCACTTTTGAAATGGAAATTACATTACTGAAAGCATTTGGATTTCTCAAACATGAAACACTTGTAAAGTCAAAGACTTAGATTTCTGGAAAACAAGATTCTTAAAGGAGTTAAACTGATAATAGGGTGAGGTGGCAAAGCAGTTGAAGTGTTTTACTAGACTCTAGATACATGAATTTAAGTTCTACTCTACCAAAGGTCTACTCTGCCCATGGTTGCCCCAGCTCTAAATAGGTACCTGGCCATTTGAGTGGGGGAGTCAAAGGTGGCTAGATGTGATGAGTGTGATACAATGGATGTAACAGGTGGCTACATAACTTCCATATGTGTCTTAATCACATTAACCCCAATGGCCTGCTAGGCTTGGGAAGACCTTTGATGGCTTGAATTAATAATTGCCCTGGTTGATACCAAATATTTAAAGGGCTGTAGAAATACCAATGTTCAGCATGCTTGCCCCTGATATACTGTGGATGGATGTGCCTCACAAGCAGAAAAATCAAGGCTGTGCAGGATACCAATTCTGATAGAAGTGGGATGTTTAAATATCAGAATCTGTCACTGAGTTAACAAGAAAGCATTGCATTATCAGCAGAAAATGGCAGAACTAAAACTGATCTTCTGCTGAGTATATATGAGTCCAAAATTCTCTCACTCACAGCTTAGTTCAGTGTTTATAAAAGTGTATTTTGCGGGAATTCATCATGGCAGAAGAAAGCTGCTAGCCCTATATATTGACACAGTGGTTATACCAGGATAGATTATCTTTTGTATTACCTGTACTATATAATATTTGTATTATTGAAAGTTAAACCCAGAGTAATCATGTTCACATGTGTTACTGTAACTTATCACTTCTGGTTATAAGAAAAAAAATGTCTTCCATTTCTCCATAGTTTCTCAAGTTGTAATATTGTATGTTATTACATGGTTTAAGCTGTCCTAGCATTTGATTGAAAAACAACAAATATGCTAAAATTATCTCATTCCTTCTAGTCCTTTTGCTTTGGACTTGCGCCATACTTTCAGCCCCTTTAAACTCTTTGCTTAAATGACTGAAGGTCAGCTCAGCAGGGAGATTGTGCATGGCAGCAGGGGCAGGGGAGGTGGGCAGAGGGACAGGAAACCATCATGCTCCAGAACACTGAAAGAAGTTCCGACAGGTTCCTACCATGACAATACTGCTTCAGATGTCATCAGTGAACAAGTAAGGAGGGCATTACAGTAGCAGCATCTCGTTGCTGCTTATGTCCATGAGAGAAGCTGAAGCAGGGAGTGGGAGGGTTGTCTTCTCTGTATCATGGTATATGCTCTTTTCTCTAGGATCCTATGATAATATATTAACCAGCAGATTTAGATGAAAGACTTTAGCTTCCTTTCACCCCAAGAACCAAAACCGAGAAACATCTCTTTTACTCAGGAGCTCATAGAAAATAAATGATACTCAAATCTGGGTCCTGCCATCTCCTATGGTAGTTGACTAACCAGGTTCTTTGAGGTTCTAGGTATCTGTGTGCAATTGAGGGCAGCAGTGACAGGTACCCTTGTGGGAAGTGGTTACAGTTCACTGATTTTTTATTTGGCCTCTGGACCTACTATAACCTGGGTTTCACTAAAATTTCCCAAGAATCTTAAGCAAAATAGCAATTTCCAGTTTTCCTTCTAGTTTTCCTGCCTACTCCTTCCTGTCCAGTGTACCTGCTATTATCAGATTATCCTTGCCTAATGGAGGCATAGTTTCCAAGTACAGGGTATATACAATAGTACTGTGTGAAATTTCAATGGGTATTTTGTTTTGATGCTGCTTTGACACATTTTGAGCTCAAAGCAGCAAAATCGAAATGAAACAACAGGCTTCGAAACAGCTTCAAAACAAAACGAGGGCACTCAAAACATTTCAAAAGTTTTGAAACGTTTTGAGTTTTGAAGCAGAGCTTATTTGCAACGAAACAGAAAATAAGGAGAGGGAGGGGGAAGAGAGGGGAAGGACTGCTCTCTGATATTGACATCTAGCTCCTGGTTCAATTTCCCCAGCTTTCTGCTCATTTCTCCAGCTCTTCCCAGGGGGCATAAGACCCTGGATGATGCAGCATGACAGCAGGCTGCCGCTGCCAGCTGAGGATGGTGGCAGTTCTGAGCTATTTCTCCAGCCAGCATCAGAAGCCTGCTGAAACCCCACACTCAGATCTGGGGGCTGTGTCCCCTGGGAAGAGCTGGAGGAATGATCAGAGAGCTGGGGAATCAAACTGGGAGCTCCAGCTCACTGCTGGAACTGCCCCAGCTCTGGAAAAGTGTGCGGTGCCCTGTGATGCCATGCTGCACCTGCACTATGGGGCAGCTGCTGTGTGGGTGCCAGGCAGGGGAGTGATCCCAACTATTCCCTACTGATCCGCACTGCACAGCGGGGCTCTGACATGAGCACCCAGAGGCCCCAGTCACCACTGCCAAAGCCGGTAAATGTGGAGTTTTTTTTTTTTTAAAGCTCTGCACTCACTAGCTGTGGAGAATGTGGATGAAAACATGCTGCCGCTACCGGCTGGGGCCAGCACCAGCACCAAATCTGCTCAGCACAGCCTGAGCTGAGTGCTAGGAAGAACCCAGTGCTGGAGCTGGCCTCAGCTGGCAGCAGCAGCTGCTGTCATCCTGCATGCAGATCTGGGAGCCCACACCGCATGGGAGGGCTGCAGGGCTGTGCCTGTGGGAAGTGGGCCATCAGATCTATGTGCAGGATGACAGCAATCTGCCACTGCCAGCAAGTGATACAAATTTTGCTTTCACAGATTTCATAGACATTAGGGCTAGAAGGGACCTCAGAAGATCAAGTGCAGCCCCCTTGCCCAGGGACAGGAAGTCAGCTGGGGTCATAGGATCCCAGCAAGATAAGCATCCAATTTTCTCTTGAAGGTGTTCAGAGTAGGTGCTTGAACCACCTCCGATGGCAGGCTGTTCCAGACCTTGGGGGCTTGGGCGGTAAAGAAATTTTTCCTTATGTCCAGGCTGAAACAGTCTTGCAGGAGTTTATAACCATTCAACCCTGTTGTTCTTTGGGGCGCTGTAGTGAACAAATGTTCCCCCAAATACTGGTGGACACCCCTTATAAACTTATAGGTGGTCATCAGATCGCCACAGAGCCTGCATTTTTCCAAGCTGAACAGTCCCATAGCTCTCAGCCTGTTGTCATAAGGTCTGTTTTCCTGACCTCTGATCATGCGCGTGGCTCTTCTCTGGACTCTCTCAAGCTTCTCCACATCCTTTTTGAATTGTGGAGCCCAAAACTGGATGCAGTACTCCAGCTGTGGCCTCACCAAGGCTGAGTACAATGGAAGAATGATGTCCTGGGATTTGCTTGAGAAGCATCGATGGAAGCAAGCCAGCATTTTGCTCGCTTTACTAGCCACATAATCACATTGAAGGCTCATGTTCATCTTGTGGTCAATCATGACCCTAAATCCCTTTTAGCTCTAGTGCTAGCCAGTGTACCACTGCCGAGCCTATAAGGATGCTGCAGGTTTTTCCTCCTAAGGTGGAGAACCTTGCATTTTTCAGTGTTAAACACCATCAGGTTGTCATCCACCCATTTCTTTAGCCTGTTGAGGTCAGCCTGGATTACCCTCCTGTCCTCAGGTGTGGATGGTTTACCCCAAAGTTTGGTATCATCAGCAAACTTGTCCAGTCCGCTTCTGACTCCAATATGCACATCATTATTGAAGATGTTGAATAATACAGGTGCAGGAACAGAGCCTTGAGGGACCCCACTGGCCACAGGGCACCATGATGATTGACTTCTGTCAACCACCAGCCTCTGGGTCTGACCACAGAGCCAATTCCCCAGCCAGTGGATTGTGGTGGACCTGAGGCTGCATTTGTCCAGTTTTGCCAAGAGGTGATCACGGGATACCAGCTCGAAGGCTTTTTTGAAGTCAAGATATACAACATCAATCTCCTCTCCCTTGTCCAGGTGAAAAGGTCACCTGGTCATAAAAGCAAATAAGATTGGTCAAGCAAGACCTACCTGCAACAAACCCATGCTGGCTATCTCTCAGGATGTTGCCATCGGCCAGTTCATTAAGAATGGCCTGTTTGATCATTTCTAAGACCTTCCCCAGGATAGAGGTCAGGCTGATCAACCTGTAGTTTGCCAGATCCACTTTCTTCCCTTTCCTGAAGATAAGCACCACATTGGCCTTCTTCCAGTCTTCAGGCACTTCACCAGAGCACCAGGAATTCTTGAAGATCTGTGCCAGGGCTAAGATATGATGCTATCCAGCTCCTTGAGTACCCTGGGGTGCAGGTTGTCAGGGCCGGCTGACTTGAAGGTGTCCAGCCTCTGAAAGTGTTCCTTCACAAGGTCAGGATTGATGGAAGGCAAGGAATCTCCCTCACTCGGGCCTCCCTGTCCTGTGATGGGCAGAGGCATCCCATGGGACAGGTGAAAGACCAATGCAAAGTACCCATTTAGTAGGTTGGCTTTTTCCTGGGTGTCAGTTGTCCCATCTGCATTAGCAGGGGTCCAATGTTGCCCTTGCTTTTCCTCCAGCTCCCCACACATATAAAAAAGGACATTTTATTATCCCTGATCCTAGTAGCCAGTTGGAGTTCTGTTGCAGCCTTGGCTTTCCTGGTTAACTCCCTGCAGGTCTGGACCAGTGCGGACAGGTTGAGGTGCAGTTTGAGGTGCAGTTTCACAAACCCCTGCACCTGTCTCCCTGAAACTTGGCAGGTTGCATGGCCTCAGAAGGTGCTACCATCCCTGCAATTTTCATCCCAATCAGGCAAGAAATGAAGAAGTTATAAGCATTTTCATGATTCCCCATTATAGCCTATGGCTGAAATATTGAAACTCATTGAAATAGCGAAAAAGTTTTGACAAAATGAAACAGAACAATGCTTTGAAACAGAAAAATGAAACACTGACCCCTCAAAACAGTGAAATGGAAGTCGAAATGAAAGGGTGCTGTTTTGCACAGCCCTACTATACGTCTTTGAACTTTTCTCCGCACCATATAGCTGCATCCTTTAATAAAGTGTTAGGGCTGGACTCTTTCAGTTTGTGCTGTCTAAACAGCACAAATTGAGTAGGGTGAAGTAGGGAATCTGTTCCAATATGCCTAAGGTGTATCTCTGGCTTGTGAAGTAACAAGAAGAACAATCAAATAAAAGGTATCTGGATTGTTTTAAAATACTATTGACCAATACTACAGTATTCATCTAAATCCAGCTGTCATCCACAGAAACACTTACCTAATAGGGGCAGGGAACATTCATTGTAAATCGTTCTATAAGCACTCAGCATTTTCTTCAGAAAAGAAAAAAACCCAAACAAAAATAGAGGTAGATTCTAATGCAAAATGGAATAAATCTATTTAAACGTTAACAGTTTTATGCCCATATAACTCTGTACATCAGCTCATGGTCCCTTTCTTGAGAAACTGTCAATCTAAAAACCTTTACTTATAAGTAAACTGTCTTTACATGTGCAATTCCATCGTTCCCATTGTAAGCACAGCTGAGTAATGAGTTAGAGAGGACAAGAGAGGGCTCAAAGACACTTACAAGGCAAAATAAGGACAAGGAAAGACAAATTCATAGAATAAAGCTTAGTTGCTTATTTCTACAATTTATGCTCCCTGTATCATCTCTAGTTATTAATTTTATTATTGACTTAGGTAGATAATTTAGAAGGCTTAAGTAAGAGAAACAATTATTGTTATCCCATTCCTGTTTGATGAGAAATTCTTGATTTCAATGAGCTGTTGCAGATTATAAAGATGAAGTACCCCTGTCTGGAAGTATTAAGAGGAATCAATATCTCACAGCTCAGGAATTCTGCTCAAGCTGTAGAACAGAAAGGATCTCCGTAATCAGATAACTTACAATTGGCATCCATATCTCTTTAAAAAATGTATACCTGACAGTTACATTTTACTTTTCTTCCCTGTAGTTGCTTATTTATTTAAGTGGTATCATTCTTTCTCTTTTGAGAGATAGATCAAGACTTGGCAGCTGGTTATGAAGTATGAGCTCATTCTGAAATGCTAAAGAGCATTCTTGATTTTGTCTTATGTTGTTTCCATATATTCTGGCTTATAGCTCTGTCACCTAGCCTGTGATGGTTGGCCATGCTTGTTGACACCGACATCTTTAGGATGTCATACCTGACAAGGCTGTGAGCCAAAAAACACAGAAAGATGAAAGATGACTTGGGGGCTGGGGGGGTTGGGTCTCAATTTCCATATATCTCCAACACTTGCCAGGTGTTTTTTCTCCCTGCTGGAACTGAACATTCCAGTGCTTTCTGTCATAGCTAGTGTAAGCCAGTAGATGAGTTATTATAATTTGATTACAATGCTTAAAATTATGAACTCCCCCTTTCTTTTGGAAAGAATTTTAGGTTAAGCAAATATTTATATAATCTTCAGTGAATACAGAGAAAAAAATCTGAATGAGCTGTTCTTCACAGGTTTTTTTGTCTTTTGGAACAAAAAGGGGGTCAAATTTAGATCCTAAGCATCAATTTTCTCTCCCTAATTATGTTTGAGGACTCAGTTTAGCCGAATGTGCACAAACTCAGCATGTGTGTTAACCTCAGTGGGACTACTCATGTGAATATGATTAAGCACACGTACAAAGTTTGCAGACATGTGGCCTGCAGGAGCATGCTATTCTGAATATGACTCAATAGCATAATTTTGTTGCCAAGAAGGCTAATAGCATACTGGGATTTATTATCAGGAGTAATGCACTTCACAGGAAGTGACTCTTCCATTTGATTCAACACTGATGAGGCCTAACTTGGAATCTTTGTTTAATTTCAGGCACTACAAGAGAGACATGGCCAAATTCGAAAGAGTCCAGAACAGGGTAAAAAAATGATCAGAGGTCTAGAGAACATGACCTATGAGGAAAGGTTGTAAACATTATAATTATTTACTTGGGAAAAGACCAAGGTGGGGAAATTTGACAGCAGTCCTTAAATACAAACAAGAAGTTCTATCAAGAGCATGACAATTAATTGTTTTCTGTGTCCAAAGGGATGGGGCAAGAATGGTCTCAAATTGCAACAAGGGAGATTTAGGTCATATATTAGGAATAAATGTGTGGGTAGATAAAAACTCAAAGTGCGTACCTAGGGAAACTGAAGACACTCCATCATTGGAAATTTTTAAGTGCCAAACATTTTTTCTGGAATGATTTAGAGAGGGGTTGAGCTGAACTAGGTTCCCTGCTGAAGTTCCCTCCAGCCACATTCTTCTGCAATTCTATGATTCTCAGTTGAAATACCAGGGGAGAAAAAGATCATCTGCAGTGCTATCTATATCCCTTTTTCTTAGAACCCATACAATTTATTAGTAAAAAAAAAAAGGAAGTAGAGATGATCACCATGCCTAAAGAATGGGAAGAATAAAGGAGGTGTTACCTTTAGGATACAGCAATTGTTTTTCTCAAGGGCCCTTTGCTAAGGACCTGACATGTAATCTTGCCTCTAGGGAAGTGAGTGGAACTGCTGCTATGCTGCGATTGATTTTTATCCCTCATTTATATATACATGAGAGGAGACAGAAGAAAAAAATGGTATTTTTCTTGAACTCTGACTACAACATTCTGGGGGAAAAAAACAGTCAGGAGCATTAAAAAACCCTAGTTTATATACCCCCTGCCCAAACAGAAAGAAAACTGGGTTCCACACCTGTCACACGATTTCAGTATCAAAGGTGTATAACCTTGAAGTGAGAAAATGGATGGATGCAGCTAAATGCTCATTGGTCTCCCACTGTCTCTTTCATGTGCCTAGAATACTGTACTTTAATCTCTGGCACTTTAGCAGTAGCACTCCACAGGGTCTTTCAGGGAACAAGCACAAGTCACAGGGCCTACTACAAAGAGGATATTAATTGCTCTCACAGTAAACTGTTTTCTGAATCGAGGGCATATTCAAGCAATCTCATGTCATCAAACTAATCCAGTAAACTGCTGGTCTTCAGGAGCTGTTCTACTGAAATGCCTCCTGCTCTGAGGTTCTTGACTGTGAAGAGTATATTAAAAGGGTTAATATAAAATATAAAAGACTTGAACACAAATTAAATGAACAAAGATAAAAATGAGTAATAAACCACCTACATAACATCCTCAGCTGCAAGTGGAAGTCAATGAGTTTACCCAAGCAGAGCATCTATCTTAGGCCAGGGGTGAGCAAAATACATGGGCTGAATCTGGCTTGCCAAGGAGTTTTGTCCAGCCTGCGGCTGGCCACTCAGCCTTGTCTGGCTCAGGTTGCTGGGTGGCGGCAAAGATCAGGCTGTGGCACATGTATTTGGTCCCACTGTCCAGGCTCTGGCCCTGCTCTGTCACTGTCCTGTAATCTGAGGATCTCCATGGAGTCTGGCTGGGACCCATGCAGATCTGGGACCTGTGCCCAGCTAAGCAAATGGGATGGGGCCATGGGAGGGCTGGGAGCAGCATCCAGGAGTGGGACAGAAGGGTGGGGCCATGTTCCTGGGTGGTGACAGTACAGGTTCCAGGACTGGGGCAGAGCCACAATCTGCTCCCTGCATGACCCTGCAATGGGCACTAGTTCTGTAGACAGGGACATGTGGGAAGTGGACTGAAGCTCTGCTCTGGGTCCTGGACCCATGCTGTTATGCCCCAAACTCCACCTACTTATCCCACTCCTGGACGCCACTCCCCACCTGCCCACAGCCCCATCCCATCTGCCTGGCTGCATGGTCTGTCTGCGCAGGTCCCGGCTGGTCTCCATGGAGACCCCAGGATCGCAGAGTGGTGACAGAGCAGGGCTGTGACCTGGATCAGGGCTGTGATCCACTCCCGGCAAGCCCCTTGTCATGGAACTGTCACCACCACAAGGGCATACAAGGAGTGCATTATGGATCTGCCCCAGCCCTGGCTCTGTGCTGTCATGGCCCCAAGATCCTGAAGCCAGCCTTGCCCAGCCATCCCACTCTTGGATGCCTCTCCCTGCCTGCCCCTGTCCCTATCCCATCTGTCCAGCCATATGCAGTTTTGGTGAGCTGCGCCCTTTGTCCCAGTTTGGGGATAGAGGTCTTCTCTTCACTCCCATGTCCTGAGCAGTGCTCTCTGCTGGGGAGGAACGTGCAGATGGAGCTTCACTTTTCAGCCCAACCTACCTCCACAGCTTGTTTCATGCTCCCAGGGCCAGTAGGAAGGGCCACAGGAGCAGATGGCTCTGGTCTCTGGCATGCAAGAACCCAGAATAGCAGCCTCAGCTGCTACTCTTCAGGCTGTAAAGAGTGAGACACAATAGGGGGAGGTCTTATCTCCAGCACCCTCCCCTGGCACCAGCTAGATCAATGTTCCTCAACCTTTATAACCTTAAGGCCAGGAGTGGGTAATTATTTGGGCTGGAGGGCCACTTAAGGGGTTCTGGTGAGCTGTTGTGGTCTGGAGCCATGGGGTTGCTGACCCAGCCTTGGCCCGCCATCACAGCTATTTACACCACCCTGCATAATGGGGGACAAGGGGTTGGGGAGATGCCAATTGATCCTATTGAGCCCCATATCCCCTGCACACACTGCCAGGGTGCCAGACAGAGTGGGCGGGAAGGCAAGTGGGGTGTCCATGAAGACTGGCCCAACACCTCTGCAGGCAGGGCACATTCATCTGGGAGGATGGGATGGGGTGGGGCCATGGCCAGGTGGGGAGTGGCAACCAGGAGAAAGATGGGTGGGAGGGTGAGGCCAGAGCCAGGATTGTGGGATGGTGACAGTGTGGGCTGGGGCCCAGGGCAGACCTGTGATCTGCTCCCTGCATATCCCTAAGGAACCATCACCCATCACAGGGATGGGTGCAAAATGGAAGTGGTTCAACCCTGAACCCCAGTCCTGCATTGTCACTGCCTCACAATCCTGGCCCTGGCCCTGGCCCTGCTGCTTCTGGACACCACTTCCTGCCCACCCACAGCCCCATCCCATCGGCCCGGCCAAGTAGCCCCTGTCCATGGAGGTCCCGGGCTAGTATCCATGGAAAATCACTCACCAGTCAGAGGGCTAGGGTGCCCAGGGAGTGGTGCTGGGTCTGGTAGTGGCAGCGAACACACTGGAAGTGACAGCCAGGGTGTGAAGGCAAGAGTAAACCACTGCTACAGGGGCTGCTAAGATGTTGACTCTGGCTGCTGCACTGCCTCACCTCCACACCACCCAGTCTTGCAAACTACAGCTTCTGGCTCCCCAAGAACTGCACATGGGGATGAAGCTGCACTTCACAATAGGTGGTACCTCCACACCTGTGGGTGGTGGGATCAGCCACATGTGCCATTGCCTCGACTGTCCCCTCCCTCCCTGCCCCCCCCCACACATCTGGGCCGGGTAGGGCCAAGGGGCCCACCAGAGGCCAAATGGAACCACTTGGTGGGCCAGATCTAGCCTGCAGACCATATTCTGCCCACCCCTGCTCTATAACTAAATACTTTTCCTGAATTTAGATTTTAGCTTAGTAAATCTCCACTGGCACCCTGGGGTGCTGGTAAAAAAGATTAAAAGCAAATGGATTAGAGCTAGAGTCTGAGTATCCACAATTCAGAACACTGCAGGTGTCAACATTTCCAGCCCCCCCATCACCCTTTTTTTTTTCTTTCATTTTTATTCAGAATTTACAAATGCTCTGGGAGCCATTATCTACATAGAAGCATGTCCCTTGACTCACTCATGCTCTGTATTTGGTTTAGGGCTCCAGTTAGGTATCTCAAAAATAAAGGATAGATTTTTACTTACTTTTACTTTTCATTACTTAATGTAGTTCATATAATCAGTGGTTTTGTGCTTACTCTAATATTCCATTTACTTTTACATGCCCCTGCTTGCAGATAGCTAAAGATAATGGTGTTGTATCAATATATTTCCTCATCCCACTTTTTAATGATGATTGAATTCATAGTGGGGAGGGGAAATATCGGTAAAGCAAATAGATTTCATCTCCTATATGTTCTCTTGCAATCCCTCTGACTCTAAATTCAATATAGAGATGTAGGCACACCTGGCTTTCGTGGAAATCAAAACCACAACTATCTACTGCTGAGATTTGGTATATTAATGATGCCACAAAGCCTCTTCCTTTACAGGTGTTTCAAATGCAGAATCTATTGTTTGTATTTCAATTAGAAGCTTCTCTTCTGCAATACTGCTTCTCTCTTCCTTTCTCTATGTGTCTGAAAGATTTGATCAAGCATCTTATTGTTTAAAAAAAATACTGTTTTACCAGATCAGTTCCCTCATTGTTTTCAATTCATAGCCCATTTCATTAGTATTTGTCAGAGCCTATGATGCTAATATGAGCAGAACCCCAGATAAAACACTCTGAGGTCTACTCACTTAGGAATAGGCTATATACAGATAATGAAAGTAAGTGTGTGTGTGTGTGTGTGTGTGTGTGTGTGTGTGTGTAGAGACAGAGAGGGAGAGAAAGTGATGAAATACGGTATGTATATATAGAGTGATGAAATACTGTGCAGCTAATGACCATGCTGAAATTAACATTATTAAACTGATATGACTTATTACTGAATTGTCAAAAGCTTCTCCCAGCATGCCAGCAGTCCAATATGGTTAACATCTTGTATAATTTATATACACTCCAAATCTTCTGGTTTGCTCTACAATGGTTACTAGAATGCCCCAAATAATTTATGATGAGAAACCAGCTTCTGAGTCAAACTAGGCCTTCCTGATGGAATATGAATGGGGTTCAGAAATTTTACATGGCATCACCCAGAAGCACTGCAGTGTGAAAAACAAGGCAGACTAATAAAGAAGTCTGAAGTTCTTATATCAGGACCAGACTGTAAAGTAGATGAGGCTTAAAATTTGAAAAAAATGACTAGTGATTTAGGATTCTCAACTTGAAGCACTTTAAAATTGTCATACTGTTTGTCACAGGGTTGTCACAGAACACTTTCTGATAATCAGGCCTCTTTAAGTGACCTTAGTTTGGGTACAAAAAAAAGGAACAGACTAAAATCACTAATCATCTTTGCTCCATACATTTCACTGTAATTACTATGATTCTGTTCCTGCAGTGGGATTCATATGAGCATGCACTGGCAGAGTTACCTACATAGAATCTTAGTTAATTTAGTGAGACTCCATGTAGACATGAGTATTAATCTATGCAGATCCTGTTGCCAGAATGGAAGCCAAGTATATGAATAAAATGTTTCATGCAAACAGTGAGGCTGTAGCTACCACCTAAAAAAAAACTCCACAATATTCCTTTTATACTCATTTCAATACAGAAATGTTTTGATTATTTATAGTTAACTACATAAACAGCATTTTTTCCAAAATACACAGAAATACATAGATCTCTGGGTACACAGTAATATTTATAAGCCATTAAGTTGCAGATCCACAAAGGTATTTAGGTATCTACCTTTTTTTGGATAATTAAGATACAGATAGTATCTGTCTATTTAGAAAACAGGTGCTCCTGAATGTACCGTGTGTAGACAACACTAATTGTTAATTATGAATCCCAGCATATTAAAGTTGTCATTCCAATCTTTTCAACTACTACTCCTTGTTAATTGACATTTGCTAAGTCTGTCTTATGATTATGAAAGTGGCATAGAAGTGCAGTTCTGATACTGGACTTCTCTGCATAACAATCTAACAAAACCTTTGTCTTCAGGCTATGCCACCCATAACACCCATATGACAGCAGTTACCTGAGTATAGCAGTGGGTATTATTTGCCCTACAGAATCTTTTTTTTACTGGTGATGATGCATGAAATCAAAAACACACAGCTCGATGGGCACAGCTCAGAGCAAATTTGCTGGGTGACAGTTATATTATATAACTTACAAACTGAGCAAATTGATATGGAAATCAATGAGGCACATTGAATAGAAAACCCTACAATGCAATTTTTACTAAGTCACTCTTTAGAGTAGTACCACATGTAGGATATTTTGTGCATCATTATATAGAAATCATCGACTACAGTATCTGAGGTGCAAGAAGAGATTAGTCTAAAAAGGAGTCTGTCACACGTTTAAAATCCACATGTCTCTGGTTGCCATGGTTACTAAATACACTGTAATCGTTGTCTGCTGTTTGCAATATATTGCCCTTTAAGAGAAACATGAAGTGCACATGTAGCACAGATATATAAACACCCACACAGCATTTGCAACTGGGAATAGGTACTCAGTGTCAGCAACTCTTGCTTTCACCTTGCCATTCTGTATGATGAGACAGATGCTTGCAGTTTAAGTAGTAATAAAATAACTGAGGAGAAAGAAGCTAGCAGCTCCATGCATGTCAAAAGACTTTGGACCTTGAGCCAAAATGGGAAACATTCCAATGAAAATTGTCTGGCAAAACATTAAATTAATAAGAGTATCATACCAATTTGATTAGTTTATCTCGGTAAAGGAATCTGATATTTCTTGTCCTTTATCCCTGAAACACTGAATCTGTCTCACTGTATCTAACTATTACTTTTGACCTTGGAATTCAAACTTCAAAGTGGCTTGGCATCCTGATTGAGCAGGCAAAGTAATTCCATTTCCTCCCTCTTTTCAAACTTAAACTGATGTCAGGCTAAGGAGATCTGTAAAATATTGAAGCCCTTTGTGTGTAAAACTAAAGATAGTAAGTAAATTGGAATCAGCATGTTGGAGTAGTTATGTTATCTTTTGCTTAGAACAGGAAATCATCACACTCCAGTGTTCTGCTGATGCTGTAGTCCGTGCTTACTCAGAAGCAGTCAGGCAATCTTAGACATCTTTACCAAGGCATACAAGAAAATAGGCCTGACCCTTAACATTCAGAAGACTAACAACCTTCAACAACCAGCTCTTTATAAGCAGTCCCCAGCTCCAGTAATTCAGATTCACAGTGAGACTCTGGAGAACTTTGAATATTTCCCATACCTCAGAAGCCATCTCTTGCAAAAGGCTGATACCAGAAGAAATCCAACATTGCCTCAAATATGCAAGTGCAGTTCTCTGATGCCTGAGGAAAAGGGTGTTCAAAGATTGGGACATCAGATCCAAAACTAAGCTCATAGTTTATCAAGCAGTTGTGTTCCCCACCTTAATGTATGGAGCTGAGACATGGACAATGTACAGGAGATACCTCAAGTCATTGGAGAAGTACCATCAACACCATCTGCAGAAGATCCTTCAAATCCAGTGGGAAGACAGATGCACCAACACTAGTATCCTCTCACAAACAAACATTACGAGCATCAAGGCAACGATCATTTAACACCAACTTCGCTGAGCTGGCCATGTCATCTGGATGTCCAACTCCAACTCCCTAAGCAAGTTTTATTCTCCCAACTCAGTTAGGGCATACCCTCAAGTGCTTCAAGGACAACCTCAAGGCCAACTTGAAAAAAATGCAACATCAACACCAATTTGTGGGAGACTATTGCCTAGGACTGCTCCAAATGGAGGAAGAGTCTGCTGCAAGGATCTCGTACTTTGAAACCTTACAATGACAACAGAAGACTAAAAAGTGGGAGCAGCAAAAACGGTGTGTTGTGGATCAAATCAAGAACCCAGAGCCACTCACACCACATTGAAACACATGCCTAAGTTTCAACAGAGTCTGTTGATCCTGGATTGGCTTCATCAGCCATATTCGGACCCACTGATAGGACAATCATGGAAGACAATCATCCTTGAAAATGAGGGATTGCAAAGAAGAAAGATGAGAATAGGGAATGGAAATTCTGGACTCTTATAATCATATCCTATTTTACTTGTCCTCATTACTCAGAAAGTATAAACAGATTAAATTAAATTTCCTTCCAGTATTATTAACTTGTCTTTTAATAATGCCATGTTTATTGTGTAAGCCTGCTCCAGAGCTTACGGGAGAGCATAATTTGGCCTGCAAAATATTTGTTAAAGATGATGCAGCCGCAGATATAAAGAACTTAGTCTGCCTGCTAAAGGCCAGGGTGAGTAGTTACAAGCTTGCAGTTATATAAATGAAATATAACAACTTTTTAGTTACAAACTGCAACTGGAAAGTCCTGAGCTACAGAGAATATGACATTCCACAGCACTATTTTTGAAAGGTCATTCTTCAGTGTAGATCCATGCTTGAAACCCTGGGCCAGTGAGTAGGGATACATTATGTTTGATGCAACTAAAACATATTTAGATATATTGTCCTACACTGGCATAAGGTTATTTATATGAACAGTGCAAATGTAGGATGATGCTGACTGGCTCCAGACTCTCTACACCAGCGAAGCAATACTCTGGGTCCATGCTAGTCCATAACACTTTGGAGGGTGTTTTGCCACTGGGACCCCCTTCCCACGTTATGCTGCCAAAAGCAGGCATGTTTTGGGGATTAACTGAATATCTTAATTGGAATTCTTAAATCATAAAAAGAAAGTTGTCTAGCTGGTCTCTACATTAATTTATAATACATCCGTTCATTCATAAATGACGGTGCTGGCAAATGTGGCATTTTTATGGAGCATTTGCACTATGGAGCTGTGGAAAGTACTTAGAATGAAGATTAGACAGCCTTTTTTTCCACTGTCTGTCACTGCTAGCACCTTCACTCCACAAGAACGGTGACTTGACAGGCAAGACTTTTTGATATACAGCACAATACTCTCATCTATGCGTCACCTGATGACTTTGGGTGTGAATGGACTAGAATTAAAGCACACTAAAATGACCACAAACAGCTAGAAGCACACACATTCCCTCTAGAAACATATTTACAGTTGGATAAATGTCTATCCTTTTTCTCCTCCAAAGAGGATTTGGCTTTGCCTGATGGTTTGAGTCCCCTGGGTTTTTTTTTCCTGAGAAATTTCTCACCTCTGTTAAAACTAGTTCAAGGCTTTGGCATCCTGAAAACATTGTCTAAATCTCCTCTGAGCACAGTTGTATAAATCCCAGCATCTGACATGATTACATGGGAGTCCCCATCTATATTATTGCTGGAGGTCCAGTACTGAAATTAATTATTGCAAAAAATTCTTCAGAAAAAAAAAATCACATAAGTAAAGTCTCAGGGTAGAAAAAGTCAAATGAAATGGATCAGCTGTGCTGGATGTGTCCTGGTACAGACGTTGTGCTTCACTGGATGAAATACATGTCATTTCTTTTTCAGCCTGTTGGCACTGCAGGACAATGGGTGGCATGTTCCCTGACTTTCCCTGTTGACTGAGGTATTACTGGAAAGACCTTACTGGAAATTCTGGGGACACAACTCAGAAAGCATGGAAACCCTGACATTCCCTGCTTAATAAGAGGTGCCCCAGAAGCCCCAGGGATGCGTCTGTATAAGCAGGAAAAACTGGGCAAGTACTACCAGGGTTTGAGGAGCCCAAACCTGCCAGGGAATTCCCAGAGTGACAGGATTGGGCCCCTCAACCCTGAAAACATCTGCTCAGGGTGCAGTTCCAGGTTGCTCACACACTCCTGCCATAAAGTATACAAACATCCATCCTTAAGTAGTGGCACAAATTGATACCACCTTTATTGCGGCTGCTATCTGTAGTGTGGCAAGGGGTATCAATGTGTTTGCTTCGCCTTTGTGCCACCATAAAAATGTTTATGGTGGCACAAAGCTGACAAAGGGTGAGATCTATTTCCACCCTTGGACTCAGACTTGGAGCAGACATTAAAAAGCCTGAGGCAGGATCAATCTATGTTATATGGTTTTGTATAAGTGATGTAATTCATATCAGTAGCAAACAGAACACGCATTTACCCTTTGGTTGTGGGGGCAAATCTTAGATTGGGTTATGCTATTTTTAAAACAGTCTGTGTGCGCCGAACTTCTGTTCTGTTACAGGTATAAACTGGTTTTGTGTGCTGAATTTCTGTGCTGTTATGGGTATAGACTGGCTTCTGATCACTTATACTAGTAAAAGTATAATATCTGTACCAGGCCTCAGAGTCAAATGTGAAAGGAAAACCAGTATTAGCTAAGATGTGGATAGAGCAGTACCACATCACAGTGGCTAGGCATCTGGTATGCTGAAGTGTCTGTGTATTTCATTTAATCATCTACGGAGAGTTAAACCAGAAAGTAGAAGAAATGTTTTAGCCAACAGAAGAGTGATATGCTAGAACTTCCTTAGAACCTAACCAGTTTTAAAAAAAGAAACTTGACAGATTTCTGAATGGAAATATTCAGAGAGAAGGCTGAGAGGGGACTTGGTAGAAGCTTACTGCTACATCAGGGGAATACATCAAGGGCTCAGTGAACAACTGTTCACCAGGGCACCCTTAGGGAACACCAGGAGTAATGGCCACAAACTTGTGGAAGATCATTGGGAAAAACTTCTTCACACTCAGGGTGTCCAGACTGGAATCAGTTCTCTCCAGAGGTGGTACAGTCACCTACCCTGGAAATCTTCAAGAGGAGACTGGAGGGTCACCTTGCTGGGGTCACCTAACCCCCAGTTATCTTTCCTGCCTGATGCAGGGGGCCCTGATGATCTTGCAAGGTCCCTTCCAGCCCCTTATAATCTATGAATCTATGAATATATTGAGGGTGCTTGCAACAGCGTGTGCTGCACTCGATAAACTAGGAGTTTCCTTGCAAGTCTTATGTCCTATATTCCTCTGCATCTGCCTCTTTGTTATGTCACGGGCCTGTAAATTCTGTCTTCTGTACCTGCCCTTTCTAATTAGAAGCTAAACTATTTGGGAATGAGGCAAATCTTCCTATTACTGGCACCCATTCTGTGTAGCCCCCTGGATTCACGTTCTGACGAGCTCTTCTTGGTATGACTGCAACTAAGCAAATAGCAATAATGAATGTCTGAGATTTGTTTTGTAAAATTGCATCTCTAGCACTATATCTGCAGGCTGGTTGTGATTTGTTTCATAAAGTAAAAATTCTGAATGTGTGAATAGTTAAATACAAATGCTTCCTGGACTATTAGAAGATGAAGGTTTTGACATGAGTCTCTAGAATTTTTTTTTTCCCTAGCTAGCAATATATTCTCTGATTTGCCCTATATTAACCTCAATATCATTAATATGTAGTTGGTTGAATTTAAAAAAAAAGGTGAATACATTACCGAATGTCTTTTGTTGCTATCCATGTATTTGACAAATTATACTTGACCAGCTCTAGTCATTAATATACTTATTCTTCAAAAATAATTTCTAATTTGTTTAAGAATAGGATGAAAAATTAGCACTACTTTCTGATTTTTAAAATAACTCAATATAATTGCAGTCCAACATTCCTCTCCAGCTAAGCTCCCATAGACAGAGAAGCTATAAAATCTCACTAAAACAGAGACCAGATCATGTCAATATTTGGATAGAGACTAGTAAGGAACAGTTATGTCATGTGCTGTAGATAAGGGGCTGGGAATTCAGTATGTATCACCATTGCCTATCACTCACTATTAGCCAATAGGTATTACGCATGCTGCTTAAGGTGCCATGCTTCACATAGCTTATGAAATCAAACACCTGAGGCCTCCCTTTTTTCTGTAAGCATAGGGGTGTTAACTTTGGTGTGAAGTCTAAATTTCAATATTATAATTATATTATATTCGTCCAACTGATATGTTCAATTGGAAAAAACTTATTTGTTGTTGCTTCCTACATTATATTGTCAACACTGGTTTGTCTTTGCAGCAAGGCAAAGGATCAACAAAACTGAATTGTCCCTGGCTAAGTAAAGAAGCGAATTCTAAAGTTAAAAACCTAAGAATACCTTGATTCCAGCTTTGTGACATTCATGTTTCGGACCTGTTAGACTGACATTAACTATCCCGGTAAAAAACAGGTTTTAGATCTGAACCATAAAGTGCTTTAGAGATAAAAAAAATTCTCATATAGGACTAAGAAATTAATAGGGACCAATACTATCTCTGGGAAATGAGTATAACATGCTCCTAGAATAGAATAGAATAGAATATTTAGACAAGTTGTTTAGACAAGCAAGGACACAGTCATAATACGTTTTCTAAGAGAGGTTCTTCTTCTTATATACTATTATTATTATTACTACTAATAATAATAATTCTGTGCTAATTGGAATTTCTGAGTAGCTTCTCTGTAACGTCTGCACTAAAATATTCCAAACTGTCATCCATGTTCCACAAGATTTTTCATGTTATTTTCATTTAATTTTCCCAGTTCTAATAGTGAAGTTCACATGACCCAGGAAAAAACAATAATCTCCTTACCAGGCAAAAATGAAGTAAAAAGGTAATATTGGCAACTGTTCCTTTTTAAGTATCCAGAAGCAGAGATAGCAAAACACTTCTGACAGACAGTTTTCCACACAAAAATGCTGTTTCATCAAAATCTGTTTAGTGGAAGTGTCCCCAGTTTGAAACATTTTGATGGTCTAAAGCAAAATTATTTGGAATTTCCATTCCTCCAAGATTTCTATTACTCATCCAGGTTTGGATAAAAAGCAAATTTCTATCAAGGAGTCATTCTTGATACAAGCAAGAGTCCAGGGGCTAAATCAGCCATGTGTGCTGTTCTAGTAGTAGACAGGCTCCACAAAGGAGCTGGAAGGGGTTGGTTCAGTATTCCAGGAACATCACAGTTATGATGTAATTTCAGGGACATTAATGTACTGGGATTGGAGTGGAGTGGAAGAAACTTAAGATATTGTGCTTTCCAGTGCAACCCATGGTCAGCCATTCCAGTTAGCTCAGAATTTGATAAACACAGTTGACCTTTGACCTCTTCCCACCCCTATTCCCCAAACCACATCTTTTTTGTTTCATCTCTTGAGAGCAGAGTTCAGAACATATACAAAGACTTTTGCAATTCATTATGTCACTACTTTTACTCCAACACCTTCAGAAACTCTGGTTTAATAAAGCTATAAAATTCCAATCCAATATAAAATGGTGCCTTTAAAAGGTTACCCATGAAATTGGTCACGTTTCCACGTTTACCTAATGTACATCTATAGTAAAATATTGATCCCAGAATTATTATTGTTATTTAGATTTATATCCCACCCTATTCTGAAAGGCTCAGAGTGTTTTACAATAACAAACAACCAACTCAGAAGATGCGAAACAACACACACTACAGCTGACACCCTAAACTTTAACATTTTTCCTCACCCCACCCAATCCTACTCTGCTGTCCTCTTTTCCAGGAAGGGAAAGCCTCTGGTCTACCCCACCCAATGTTCCCAAGCTTCTTTCACATCCAGGTATATAAAACCTTTTCCCATTTCCCCATCCCTCCTGCCCCCCACTTCACTCCCAGGAGAGATCCCTCTCCATCTCCCAGTGTTCCTCCCCAGCCCACACCCCTCTAAGGATTGTTCACAGTGAGTTACAAATGGATTTACTGTCATGCCATTTATCTGAAATACAGCAACAGTGGGTGAATTTAGGGGCAAAGTTGGGGAATGGAAAATAGAAGCAACAATATTATGCATAATGCTGGTATGATCAGCAAAAGAGGAGACAGGCACTACTATGAGTACTGGCTGGATTCAGAGACAAAATGATCTTATTTCTTTTGTTCACTTTTTCCTGATAAATGTAAATCTGGTTTAACCCCCAATGTGCTTTCACCATTTTACAATAGCCTACAATGTTTCCATACATTCAACATAAAAACTGAGGTAGGTATGGCAGGAATAGAGTCAATTTCAACTGTTGGCTCCTTGGAAGAGGCCATAATGGAAGCTACGGGATCAATTACATTATTTCTTGAATATGTGCTTAAAATATTTCACCTCCAAGGACACAGCAGCTCAGGATATTGGCTATGGAATATGGAGCTTTTTGTCATTTGGTTATTGGCTAAAATCCTGACCAGGTGAACATAAATCATTTCCACCTCGCCCAGCAGAATGTATGAAATGAGCAAGCAGTCTCTGACCAGGTTTTGGAAGACAAAAAAACCCTCCAAGAAACAAAACATCCTCTCTATGCAAACTGATGAGTTATGAGTGGAGAAAGCAAGGAAAAAATGATTGAATGAGCAAAGCTCTTTACTATTAGTTATGATCCGGCTAAGCCAGAATATGGTGATAACTCAACATGGGAAAGTTTTCCTTGTTCCATGCAGAGCTTGGCACATTTGCAGACACATGTAAAAGATAGAAAGTAGAGTAGATTTGCATCTTATATGGTGCATCTACATGTGATGCTCTGGTGACATAGACACTACATCAATATAGCATCCATGGGTGTCTACATGTGACCAGCAGATACTTCAGTGGCAATGCGCTTCCCCAGTATAGCATGCTAGTATAGCAAAGTAGCTGCTAAAAATAAATGTGCTGCATGTACAACGCAGTATGAGCTGCTACTGCACCATAGATTAATAGATTGTAAGGGGCTGGAAGGGACCTTGCAAGGTCATCAGGTCCAGCCCCCCTGCACTGCGCAGGAAAGCCAACTGGGGTCAGGTGACTCCAGTGAGGTGACCATCCAATCTCCTCTTGAAGATTTCTAGGGTAGGTGACCGCACCGCCTCTGGAGGGAGTTTATTCCACAGTCTGGATACCCTAACTGTGAAGAAGGTTTTCCTAGTGTTAAGCCTGAAATAGTCTTCCAGGTGTTTATGGGCATTACTCCTGGTCTTCCCCAAGGATGCCCTGGTAAACAGCTGTTCACTGAGGCTTTGATGTATGCCCGTGATGTAGTGGTAAGCTGCTACCTTACCCTCTCAGCCTTCTCTTTTTAAGGCTAAAGAGACCCAAGTCCATCAATGTTTCCTCATATGGCTTGTCTTGCAAGTCTCTAATCATATAGGTGGCTCTTTTCTGGACTCTCTCAAGCTTTTCCACATTATTAAAGTGTGGTGCCCAGAACGAGATGCAGTATTTCCAAAGTAAGTACTAAATCGTGGCACAGTGACAACATCACCAAAGTAATATGTGTAAACGCACCCACAGACTCAAAGCGTATGTATATCACAAGGTTCCATGAGCTGAAGATCACTTCATGAGATGCTGTGAAAGATGCTGTAAAAGATACCTAAAGCCCCTCATAGAAATTAGAAAAGGGGAAAGAAGGAAATCTAGTCCATTTTCTTACCATTTTAGGCTTGTTCCTTACTCTACATGTTGTGTATTGTTGACAGACAATATACCAAATTTGTCCCTCACCTAATTTGTAAACCTTGTGTTTCAAAGGCGAGGGTCAGACATTATATATATAAACCAGCTTAAGTGATCAGAAACTGTAACAGAACAGATGTTCATAAACCAGTTTGAAAATGGCGAAACCGGTTTGAGATAAACCTGGTTGAATGTAGTATCAGACTCAACTGATTTGGCTCAAGCCAGTTTATGAAATGTCTGTCCCAGAGATTTTGGTGGTCTGAGATCCTAGCATGCTCTCTGGGTGGGGCGGGGCTCTCTGCTCCACTGCAGGGCTGGTCCCTCCCCTCTGTTCCTTGGCTGGAGCTTGGCAGAGACTTGCAGGCACAGAGCATCTGCCTGGCTTCTCCATGCTAAACAGGAATTATTCCCTCCTCCCCTCTGTCTTATGCAGACAACTCAGCATTAGCTAGCAGACCACATGCTGGCTACAGTCTGTGCTGTAGGAGAAGACAGAGGCAGCCAGGCTTTTTGGAGATAATCAACAAGTAGCTTAATATCTTTTCTTGAAAGAGCTGTTTAAGAAGAGCTCCATTAGTTAATGGAGAGAGGCTTTGTTTTCTTAATGAGTTGATAAACACTAAGTTAAGAGTGATAAATATTCTGTGCTGGGCAGCTGGGGGGGGAGAGGGGAAAGCGGAGGGGCATCCTTCCAGGGCCTGGCCACGCCCCCACAACTCTGCCCTTTAGTGCTCCATGGCTTCTAGCCTGAGTCAGTGTAGGCATGCCCCTGCATTTCTTAGATGTCTGTCTGGGTTTCAAGCTGATTTAGCCTATCCAGGTTAGACTAGCCTGCAAAGATTGAATCAGCTCAGGCTCAGGCTTTTTGATCGTCTGTCCCTAGCTAAAAAGGTTAGTTCCTTACATTGTAGCATTCTCTTCAAGGTTCTAAAAGATATAGTAGAAATGTATACTTGTCGTAAGCTCTCTTAAGTACTTCATTCCATGTGTCAATACATTTAAAAAAGAGGAAACAGGAGACAATTCTTTTTCAGGCTACAGTAGAATTACAGTTATATGAAATAGGGCTATATCCCTTGACATTTATTAATTACACTGAAAATTCCCTTAGTTACCTGCATCCAACATTATATCCATATAACTGAGGCTTCATTGTGTTTTTTGTTTGGGGGTGGAAAATAAAACCTGGGTTTGTTTGCTTATTACTAATTAGAAATTTCTCCTACTAGTATATCCAGTGTTTTTAAATACTCATATAACCCAAGCAGCTCTGGATCAGGTGAAAGGGATTTCAAATGCTTGGAAAACATTCCCTTTAAACCAGGTAAAGGACACTCAGGGCTTTTCTTTACAGCTTAAGTGATGAGTCCTGGTAAGGACAGGGCTGAACATGTCTTGCTCATGATATGCTGTAATCGGAGACTCTGACACTTGTTCCACCCACAGGGAGTTCACCTGTGTGGGTTAATTCCCAGACTAGACCCCAGGACTCAGCAAGTAGTGGTCGGGGCAAGGAGGTTGAGCAGGAGTCATTGAAAAGAAACACCCAGTGGAGAATAGGCCTGTGTAAATTTCAACAGGTGTTTCATTTCAAAGCTGTTTCAATGCATTTCAGGCTCAAAACAGTGAAATCAAAATGAAATGAAAGGCTTTGAAACAGCTTCAAAACAAAACAAGGACATTCAAAAAGTTTTGAAAGTTTCAAAATGGTTTTGAGTTTCAAAGCCAGGCTTGCTTGCAGCTAAACAGAAACTAGGAGGGGTGGGGGAAGAAAGGAGAAGGACTGTTCTGATATTGACATGCGTAGCTGGGCAGTGACTGTGACCCTTCCCTAAGGTCCCTTCCAATCCCAGTGCTCTGGGGGAGGGACAGAAAAACAGCATAAAAACCATTGTTTGAACTCAGCTTTCTCTGTGCCTTCACACTTACAAGTGACACAAGTTTTGCTCTGAAGTTTGAGATGCAGTTTCCTGGAAACCCCTGCACCTATCTCCTTGAAACTTGACAAGCTTTGTGGCCTCAGCAGAGGATACCATCCCTGCTGTTTCATTGAAATCAAGAAAGAAGTGACAAAGTTATAGGCATTTTTGTGATTCCCCACTATAGCTTATGGGCAAATGGCAAAATGCGTCAAAACAGCAAAACAGTTTCAACTTAATCGATTGGAACAGTGCTTCAAAACAGTGAAACAAAACATTGTCACTTCAAAACAGCAAAATGGAAGTCAAAACAAAATGGTGCTGTTTCGCACAGCCTTAGCAGAGAACTGTGATGCCAAGTTTCTGGAGTCTTGTGTTCCCACAATGGGATTCTATTGGGCCACAGAGCTTCTGGGAAAAAGAAAATGCGGGGCAGGGCTCTTGGGTTCCCTGGAGAGCGAAACCCACAGCTCTGAATAGGAGACTGCTGCAAAGATCCATATGGACACACAGAGAGGAACCTTGGGAAAGCACAGGGCTGAGGCATGCTGAGAAAGACAGACTGAGACAAACCAAGAGCAGCCAGGCAGTACTGAGAGGACTGGAGGCAAACTTTTGATTATTTGATTTCTACCAGATTCTGTTCATTTTGGTGTGCATTTATAAATGGACAGACTGTAATTAGTAATTGATTTCTCTCAGATTATGTTGCTTATCTCTATGACATCATGAGATTAGTGGATCTTTAAGTATTAACTGATTATATGATAAACTGTGGGAGATGATAGCTGGCAGAAGTTTAATGAACCTTACTGAGTTGCCTTGATTTCTCAGGTGACAGTGAGGTAATGGAGGCTCCATTATAAGCAGGCTGTCATTTGGGGCTGGACTCAATGATCCTTCCAGCCCAAATGTCTATGAAATCTATTAAAAATATGAAATTTGAGCTGAACTGAATTGATGGAAGAGTAAACTATGGGCCTCTGTAGGTGACAAGATACAGATGCAGATAATGCACCAACTGATGAATTTTGTGGTCCTTTTGGTAGGTTAAATATTGATTTAAGTTGAGGATTTAAGGACTGAAAGGATGTAAAAGACTGGATTAAAAAATCTAAAACAGGGAAACAAATTGGTAATTGCGGATTACATAGTGAGATCAGCCACTGGTGCCTTGAGAGGAAAGGGACAAGGTGTAGGAGAGGAGGAGTCCTGTGTAACAACTACCCTGTGTTGCAAGTATTCCACTGTCATCCGCATAATATTCACGCTCCCTTTTTTATATTTACAACAAGTCATCACAGGCAAGACTGGAGGAGAGGGTGGAAATTAGACCTTAGCACTGGAGAAGCAAATACAATTAAACATCCTCTCACACTTGCCCACCTAGGCCAGCAGGGATGGTCCAGTATCAAAAGTTCACCAAGAGGAAAGAAGAAAGCCATGTTCCTTTTGTCCTTACAGTATTTTCAATTTCTAAAAGGTCTGATGAGAAGTGTGCAGGAAACTTGTCATATTCAGATTCACTTGGGAGTCCAACAGGTGCAAAATTATTGTGCTTTCTTCTCATCCTCTGTTTCAATCAGCTTCATGGGCTATGTAAAACCAGGGGCATTTTTGGGAGTCCAGGGAGGCTTAATCTTGTTCTAAATGTAACAAGGCTCTTCAAATAGCATCCAACCCTCAAATTTCAACCAATGCCCATTTGCAAAGCAGAAAAATCCAGGGCTTTGACTGATAATCAAAATATGAAAATCTGACTGTAGTTAGATTCTCTTTCTGTGCTGGGATCCATCATTTCAGGTTTCCCCTACATGTTGTGTTTGCCCTAAGATTCTTTTGTTCAGCCTTCTGGAGATGACATTTAGAATAGAATAGAAGAGAATAGAACCTTTTAGGATCATAAACTAGCTGTGTTTTTGGGATTAGAAAGAAAACCTTAGCCTGGTAACCTATAAATATTTCTATCATCCAGGAAGTAGGAATCTCAGTCTAACACGTATTGTTAGTGTTATTGTTAGTAATTGTCCCATGCAGCCTGGATGAAAACCCAACATATATTTTGTTGCTCCATTCTATAGACATAATGTCATACATTGAAGAAGAAAATTGCAAAACCTGCTAAAATAATTACTGCTCCATTGAAACTATCTAAGCATCTTTTCTTGAAAGAAGGGATACAGACATTCTAAATCCCAAGGCTTCTTTGACCCTTGTTTGATTGAAAGCAACATCTGTTTTCCAGGTTTCCAGCTGTGTTTTTGTTGTCCAGAGGTACCCAATTGCAGACATATGTGACATTTCCAGAGCATATTGTGTTGTTATCACTGACACACACCTTATTAGAACAGGGGGACAGTAAAGTTTCTCAACACCATTAACACTGAAGTAGTTCCATCCTAGGAAACTTGACAACACATCTGTGACTGTTTCTCCTTGGGGGTGTGCTGATAAGCCATTGTTTAAGAGATGAAGAGGCCCACTTTACATAAAGTAGGAACCGGGCAGTGTAAATGAAGTAACCTTGTATCAGTGACAGGAATTTAACTTTATGAAGAGCAGTGTGTTAACGGCCACCTGCAATTATGTTTTTCCTCTGGGGCCAGTTAATATCAAGGCTAACAGAAAAATAATAATATCCCCTGCGCCCACCTTCAATTACAGGGGGGTGGGGGGAGAGAGGGGGAAGGACACATAGATTTATAACCACAGCGAAATTCATCAGTATATTGATTCAAAACTGAGATTCCAGGGAATTTGTAGATACATCCAGGAAAATAAAGATTTGAATCATCAGTAAGATAGAACCAGGCTGTGTGGTTTCTCTTCATAAGGTGATTTGAAAAATCAATCACTGTTCTTTTTTTTTTTAAAAAAGGCTGCTGATAGAATGGCTCCTAAATAGAACAAATATGCAACAAACTTATTTTCATAAGCAGCCTCTTCACAGCCCAATTTGCAATGTGAGAAAAGTCAGCAAATAAAAAATGACATTAGCTTAATGCTCTATTTTTTTAAGTATTAATATTTTAAAATTCAGTAAGTGAATTTTAGACATGTTGTTCACCCATCCTGTTCAACCATGCTAGCATTCTATAAAAGGACCACTAGTTCCCATGTCCTACTTTTTCCCATAACCGCAGTACTTGAACAGTAGTCTGTGCCCTTGCCATTGTTGACAATACAGTTAGAGTTAGTTGCCCTAAAGCCAGTAGGCTCACTTTAATTTATGCTAAGTGAAAATCATCTCTCTTGAAAAAATCTGATTATCTGTGTTCTCTATGGGGCACAATCTATAAACAGAGAAAATTCATTTTTCCTAATTGAGTCCTATAGGCTAAGATGGGGTTAGCAACATTTTCTAGTCGGGAGGACATAATGACCCAGCTTGGGTCAGACAGGCGGGCATTGGGACCTAGTCATCATGACTGCTTCTCTCTGCCATTCAGCTGCAGCTTGGTGTGGTGAAAAATCACCCCTCTGCTGGAACCTGTGCCATCCAACTGCAGTGCGGCATAGGCAGGGCTCTCCCTTTGCCTGAATCCCAGCAGCAGTGTGGTACATTGAGAGCACACTAGTGCCAAATGCTGCCAAAGCCATGGCTCCATGGACCAGATCCAAAAGTCTCATGGGCTGAATCCAGCCCTCAGGCCATCAGTTGCCAACCCCGACCTAGAGTTATTTCCGCTCTTTACTGTCCCTGTTTGGTGGTAGGGCTAAAGGAGCCATGTAGTCCTAAATATGATGTCTTTTCCACTGTTGCTGTTTTTTTCATCCCAATCATGTGATTCCCTCTGCCTGTGATGGCCTGTGCTCCTTACAATCACCTCCTCTGAGTGTATTTAGTGCACTATCCACTAACCTGGACAGTGCACCATAATACATGAGACTTAGTTTTGCAGGCCTTACCCTCTGAACTCATTTGCTGATGTGTTTTTTCATGTGTAGCTTGTGAAGGGGGAAGGGGGTGGGGGGCATAAGTAGATTACCTTAAAAAGAATGGCTCTATGTCAGTAAAAATTGCCTATATGGGCAATTGACTTCTGCTTATTTAGATCAACCCCATTCTACTTTCCTTGATCATATTAAATATTCATTGTGGATAACTGTTTTAACCATCACCAGTGCTAGAGCATAAGGTGATAAATGAACTAGAACTGACAGACAGAAATAATTCTTAAAGTCATGATCCTTTTACAGTTGGTATAACTTTAACAAGACACAGGCCTGATATTAAAACCCAGCCCCAAGCACTGTTAGTATCAAACCTGAATCCAAACTTTGTATACCCATGGAAAGCCCTATTCATATTTATAAAATCACAACATTGTCATTGTAAATAATGCAGTTAAGTTCATTTATACCCAAACATTGTGACTTCATATTGCTGAATATAACGGTTGTGCTGTGGAAAACATTACGAGCCTTTGTGTTTCAAGGAATCAAATAAAGAATAAAATTATGAAAGAATAAATATATGAATAAAGAATAAAAATATGAATACAATTCATATTTAACATATTCTCTCTTTTATAAATATTACCTTTGATTGCTGAAAGGGAAAGAATCTTTAAAATTAACTCTGCTTTTGACTATTCTGCTGCTTTTGCTTTTTCAGAGGCATTGAAAATAAGCTATAAATATTTTTTATACTTTCTAATGAATTTCATATTCTGGTTTGAACACAGTATTTGGGTTGCAGACACCACCAGGGAATGTTTGCATGAAACCCGATTTAACTGGAATTTTTATATTTTTAGCACAGCAAGGAAAGATGTGTGCATTTAAAAAAAGAACCAAACAAAAAAATATATAATTCTCTGCCTGCTAAAAACATCTTGTTTTTTCAATATCTATACATTTAAGGCCAAATATGACTTATTAGCATACGTTTAGATTCCACTCCTTGGACCATGTCTTGCCGTTTATAAAGCATTACTCAGTTAATGAACAGAAGGATTTGCTCTATTTGTCTTCATTAGCAAGCACATCAACAATGGACCCAATGGACATCACCCATTGGACTCAGCAAAATCCTCTCACATTATGTCCTCATCAGCATTCACAGAAAATCTTAAAATACTCACAGGAGATGTCTGGAGTTTGTTTATATTATAATCCTCTTTTCTCTGCAATACTGTCCTTAACTTCTAAGAACATGACTGAGATTAAGGCAGTTAAAGCACTGAGATTAAAGCAGGAGTTAGAATCTAGATATCTGCAACCCTGTCAGAGACTTCCCATTTATCAGAATCATTCAAAATCTTTCTGTTTATTTGCATAGTTGAGTGGTTTTATTATGTGTGACTAAAAATAAATTATTGAGGGCAAGCTAAATTTTCCTTTGATTTTGAAAGTGGTCAGACTTATATATTTAAGAGGAGGTGTCCACATGCTACAGTAATACCTAATGGCTCCAATTATTACTTTAAGACCACATTATCTGGTGAAGAAATTAAAAATAACTTCTAAACTAAGTATAAGATAAGAGAGGACAAGTGGATGCAACAGACCAAGAGAGCAAAAGGTAACAATGACATGATACCAACGAGCACATAATAGGCAGTAGCTCCAGCATAATGATCTTTTTAATCATTGTAAAAATTTTTGTTCACATTATGGTACAGAAGAGTTTTAAGGAAGGACTTGAAGGAGGATAAAGAGGCTACTTTGTAGACATTTATTGGCTTTTCTGCCCATGCATGAAGGGCAAGATGTATTTGCTAGAAACTTTAACAAGGGGGTGATGAAAGCTGCCATTGTTAGTAAGACCTTAGATGGACGTTGACATCTCAATAACTTTTACAAGGTGATACATAGGTGGGGGTAGACTTTGAAGAGATTTAAAATAACCAATGTAATTTATGTTTGATATGGTTGAGAAGTAGAGGAACCACTGGACAAATTCAAAGAAAGATGGGACATCAGAAGGGATGCAAGTCAAGCTACTAAACAGAGACAGATAGATATTACAGGGAAATGTTTATGAATATTTGTCTAAATAAATTATTTGCTTATTAACATTATTCATATCTTATTACCTTGGATTTCTGCAAATATTCATGCTGGAGAAATTTTGTTTGTAATAATATTAGCAGGAAGCTGAGCAAATAGAGCAAGACTTCCCACACAAACATTCCTTCAGATTTTTAAATGAATTCTCCTTAAGCATGTTTGGTCTTTCTTGTATTTGCTTTCTGAAAATACCTGAGCCTTTGAGTTTTACAGGCATGAATCTTTGTGCAAAAACATTGGAAAGCTGCAATCACTTATTTTCTCCAAAACAGAATGTTACAATCCTATGCACAAAGTATTTACATCAAAAGTGCTTATGTAATGGTCTCCCTCTTTGCTGACTCTCAGACTACGGATAGAAATTACACACAAACTGGGGTAAGTGATCAGAAACTGGTTCAATTCTGTAACACAACAGAAGTTCAGTACACATAAACTGCTTTCAAAATGGCAGAAACCAGTTTAAGATAAACGTGGATGTATGTGGTATCAGACTTAACCATTCTAGTTAAATCAGCTTATCAAAATTCTGCTCCAGATCCCCTCCAGATTCAAATTAACTCACAGTCCCTCATCATCCCATGAGGCTTTACACCTCCCCAACAGACCCCCCTTTACAGGACAGGTGGGTTATCCTTGACATAATCTGTCTGCTCCAGCAAAGCAGGGAGGCCTTCTCTAGTGCCACCTGGCTTTTTGAGTGAGCCATTACAAGCATGTGGTTGTATTTCTGGAATCAAAAGTGAATCTCTGTTCATGTACTTATCAGTTCAATCTATACAGCTTAGACTAACCTGCAAAGATTGAATAAATCCAGCATCAAACTTTTTGACTGTCTACTTTGCCACAGAGATCTGAACCAGATCTCCAGAGCATGAGTTAGTACCCTTTGAGCTAAGGCTCCTAGTTGTGAATAAAACAGACTTGTCTCCTCTTATGACCCAAGCACAGAAAATAATTGATAATGAATTCTAAGCAGTGGGTTACCCTGGTGCCTTCATCCAACTGAAAAATAGGAGCAGCACCACATGACTTAATTGACAAATCATAAAGCTCAATCATGACTATACACTGTGCTCAAAGAATGAATCACAATCAATCAATGCATGAGTTTAAAACATTCACAAAATATTTAGTTGAATTATTTCAAATAAACTGAGAAAACCATTACCAGAAAAGGATAAATTCATATAAATGGCTTGTTATGTTCTATCTGTTTGGTATTAACACAATCTTGAAGAATTTTATCTCTGTTCTGAAGCAAAAAACTATAAACTGTTTTCTAAAGCTGTGCTAGCATATGTTGATCAAATAGTCTTTCTTTAGTCCTGTTTCTGTCAATGTTCCATACATTTAATGTCTTGTATATCCTCACACTCACATCAATCCTTTGCTTTTCTGACATCTTTGCATACTGGTACAGTAGACAGGTATATTTTTCAGGGCACGTGTCTACTTTGATTTGCAATAGATTTCCTGAATAAATTTCACACTTTAACAGCTGAAAACAATCAAAATAAGTGTAAAAAAAGAATGGCATGATATGTATGATACTATTCCCAAAGTGCTGTTTAAATAAATCTGAGAATAATGGGAACTAATGATCAAGCTAAATAAACCAAACCATTTAATATATTAAAAAAAGAGTACTGAAGTCAAGAGATTAATGTTATTGAAAAACTGTAAGAGGATACAGAATCTGGTCCATGATAATTCCATAAATAGGCATAATCTTGATTTATCCTGACAAGTTAAACAGGATACAGAACTAATCTGGTTCTCCCTCTGAGATTATTAAATCTACAATGGGAAAAATGGCACTAATTTGTCATTGTTTTTAAGATATTATCTCTAGTAGAACAGCACTCCTTAGTATCATGCTAAGACATTGATCTCACACTAACTTGGAGAGAACTGTGTCTCCCCTAAACCAGCAGCATCACTGCCTATAGCAGAGGTGGGCAAAATGCAGCTCATGGGCCAGATTTGCCCTGCCTACCAATTGGATCCAGCCTGCAAGTGGGTGCCTGCCAAGTGAATATATCTGGGCCCTGGGTGGGCAGCAGCTCTGGCAGCCTCATAGTGCTGGGTAACCTGCATGGAAGTGGAAGCATGAGCCTGTCTAGAGTTGTAGCACACACCACCTCAAGTCTGGACCTGGAAGCTTCCAGCCAGGCCCACAGCTACCCAAACATAGCCAGCAACGCTTAGACCAGGGCTCTGGGTGCACAGGGGAGGGAGGGCATGCTACACCTGCAGTGAGTTTTGCCTTCCACACTGGTTACAGCCCACAGCTGTATCATGCTCCACGCTCCTGTGCCCAGAGCCCCAATCTGAAAGCTGCTGGTTGTGATCAGGAAGATGTGGATACGGCCAGCAGCTGCCAGTTCTGGACTTGGGACAGAAGGGAGGGGGGCCGTGAGGTGTGCTACAGCTGTGGGTGGGTGGACTCTGGCCAGGAGCAGGCAGTTGCTGCATGCTAAAGCTGTGGGTGGGTTCAGGGTTCTGCACTGATTGCAGCAGCAGGGAGGAGAGGGGGAAAGCATGGGGAAGGGGGAGGATGTGACCCTCTACAAGTCACCAAAACTTAAGTGGCCCACCAGCTGAAATAATTGTTCACCTAGGCCTACAGCACTGTCTGGATCCTTGGGAGTGATCTCTATTAATTCCTGATCATGCCTAATCCAGATAAACACGTGACCTCTAATACAATTCTCAATACTGGAAAATTACATATATCCCACTTCAATATCCCACTGCAGATAAAAGACAAGATGGTAGGTAGATTCAGAAATATCTTCGCTGGAACATTCCAATGGGGTTAGGCAAAAGTAGTGCCCACCACTACCATCTTCAGTGAGCCAAACCTGACCGTTATCATTTGACTATGCACTGATAAGGTCTCCTTTATGGAAAAATAATTTCTGGGTCCTGACGACATCCCAAGGCATCCTACAAATGTATACAAAATTACCATCTAAGCACAATTCAGCACTCATGCTGCTCATTCATGCATGACAAAGAAGGGATACCCACTTCCTGCGCTGGCCCAAGGGACTCATGGTCTGTGTTCTCAAGGCCAGTCACCACAAGCCTTTATCTAATGCTATGCACTTAGCTTGCAAAAATAAACATTCTAGACTAGAGGATGGATAAGGCAAAGAAAATGAGTTTGTCTTTAGAAGTGTGATGACATGACAAAGATCCTATAAAGTAGCAGGACTCCATAAACCTCCAGAAAAAGATCCTTGGTTATCCTCACATAATCTAGGCTATAAGATAAAACTGAGGTTATCGCTTAAATCCATGTGTAATGAATTGCCAGTCACAAATTAATAGTAATGAGCGATAGAGAATATTTATCTTGCCTCATCTTACATGGTGCAAGAATAAAATAACCATTGGTTAGCAATTATGAATGTACCATACTGTTTTAATGCAGGTTATTCCAGAAAGCTGTCATACTATAGTAGTCTCTCATATTTTCTAGCATTGAAACAGAAACAGAGGTCCTGAGGTATTGTGGTTTCAAGCAGTCTGCATCCTAATTCCCCAAACTCCTTGATAAGTTACAATACAAAAATGAGTTCCAGGTCAACTCCAGAAGTCTCTCATCAGTTTTCCCATAGGTATCTGGTGTAAACAGGATCCTGACTATCATAATTCCCTTGCTCCAAATACACTATTCATTTCAGTACTCAACAGCAGTCACAAAAAAAGAAACCAGATCCTGCATAACTGGAACAGCCCAAGAGATAACATACTCCTGGCATTTTACAGCTGCTGTTAAACTAGAACCCTAAAACCATTTAACATCTAAAAAAGAAACAAATACAGCTCTCAGGGAGCTTGCAATCTTATAATATGCTCTCATATAAACCCACGCTCATTGTATATGTGGAAAGAACATGCTGGCTTGAACCTAGCCTTGAAAGCATCTTATACTAGACTAGAGATCCATGAAAAAAATTTGGATTAAATCCAGCCCATAGACATTCTTTAAGTTATCCTAAGGGAAACCAAAGGGAACTTAAATTACAAAAGTCACATACATTACAAAAAAACAAAATTCATGCTCTTTAATATACTGTACCATTATAGCTATATGCTATACAGAAGATATTTGCTTTAAAGTCATATAGTGAAGAAATTAATTTCGGCAATTACATGTAATGTGGGCATGTGTATTCATAGCAAAATATAACACAATATTTTCTAATATAATATTCATATAAACCCTGACATCCAAATTTCAATTAAAAGCAGGTTTTTCTAAGACAATAAGGGAATAAATATTTATGTAATGAGTAAGTTTAGTAGCAACTATCATATATATTCTATTTTCGCAAAGCATTTGAGACTTGAAATAGTGGGAACCATGCATGTATGTATATGTTTATTAAAAAAAGCACACAAACGGTTAGGAATACAACTTATCACATATGTAGTCTCACTGTTACGTAGTAGGAAGAATTTTTAGTTTGAATTTTTTTTAGAAGTTGAAAACAGTCATAATCCTTCATTTTTCCCCAAAGATTATGGCTTTTCTGGATAATGAACATGTCATAGTGAGGTTTGCATTGCATCATTGCTATACAGTGGGTGAATCTATTTGAGATACTTACTGCACATTAGCCTAATAACATTGTGCAGTAGCGTACTGGTCAAAACCTATTCTAATAGCCTACTGCACAGTGTTATTAGGCTAATGCACAGTAAGCATCAAAAAATAACCATGCACTGGTGCTACTGCGCAATTAATCTAGTTAATGCAAATCTAGTCAATGCACATTTAGTTAGTACTTCATTA
Source organism: Crocodylus siamensis (assembly GCF_052110815.1). Lineage (NCBI taxonomy): Eukaryota > Metazoa > Chordata > Crocodylia > Crocodylidae > Crocodylus > Crocodylus siamensis. Next base: position 57,893,121 of record NC_143400.1, on the reverse strand, counting down.
GGCAAGCACTAAACTAAATGCGTGGTAATTAAGGTGCATTAATGAACATGTAGACACATCGTGTATCTGTCAAATGAGAACTTGGAAATACTTTGATTCTGCAAAGTTATTCCAATGCCAAAATTCAGACTAGAACTGGCTAGAACAGGGGTTCTCAATTCCCGGGCCATGGCCCAGTGCCAGGCCACGGAGGCTCAGTTGCCAGTCCGCAGCACGGTCAGCTGCCAAAGCAGAAATGGCCACGGACCGGCAAACTATAGCCCTCCAGAGCCAGGTGGAGAGGCCTTGGGTCCTTCCACAGGGCCCGCAGCAGCGCAGGGATTGGCCCACCCCTGCGCCTGGGAAATGGGGGTATCCTCACCTGTCTTATGGCCAGAAATTCCGGCTGCGGTTAGCTGTGACTGCTGGGCCATGGTTTGCCAGGCCACAGCCACTTCTGGGCCGTGGTTTGCTGGGCTGCAGCATAAAAACTTTGGGAGTCCCTGAACTAGAAAATAGAATATTAAACTTTCTTGAGTTTTAATTTTTGTCAAAATTGAGATAAAAAGTCAACATATCTGTATTTTTTGTTTTCCCCTCAACTCAAGTTCAAAAATGTTTTCGTATAAAATAATGAAGTTTCACCTGACCAGGCTTTTAGATGCTAACAATGAATGTATTGAGCAGATTTCCAGAATTGCTGACTACTTAGTTCACTTGCCAGGCAGGCAGGCAGCTTCATGGAAAGTTGTGGAGATGGGTAGCATGAGAAACAAGGCAGACAGGGACCTAGGGAACCTGGAGAGTGTGGAGCCTAGCATGCTAGCAACTGCACCTGAACCTGAAGAGCCACAGTTTATTATGTAGACACCCAAAAACCCTGGAAGGTCAAGAAAGTAGATGCATGAGAGTCAGGGATTGCAGAGACCTGGGCTTCTTACAAGCTTGTCATGTGTGCAGCTAGGAAACATGGGGGCCTGGATGCTCAGAAAGGCTACCATGAAATCAGCATGTTCCCATGGAACATTTTGATTTCATCGGCACAGCATTTTCCAATAGAAAGGTGTTCCATGGGATAATGTATAACCAGATCTAACTTGGGATTCCATTTTGAAGCACATATCTAGCTTTTATACTTGCCAACAGCTAAAAGGTAACAGAACAGTCCTACCAGTTCATAAAATGCTTTTAAAATCCCCAATTTTTTGATTATTCAAACTACTGAATACACTCTCTGGAAGAGATTTACATTTATTATGACAATGTAACTAGTCCTACTAATTCTGAGTCACAATATTTATGTGAAGAAGGACCTATTCACACTTCGGATCAAACAAATTTGTATCTTTTTATCATCTCAGATCTTCCCCAGATGTAAATATATATAAATATCTACCCTCTTCACATTGACTCTCAGATGACTGAATAACATTGTGACTGGCCAAGTTCTCATTTCAGAAGATTCATTTAATACCACAGCACAATTTACATTAATTTCATTTTTGTTTTCCTGCCCCTTTATGCATTTATGGAATTCTCACAGGAGAAGTTTCTGTACTATTGTATACTATTGCACTCCAGCTGCAAAAGGGCTAAGATTGAGGCCAGCGTATGTGAATACTTGAAAGGTCACAAGGTTACTAAAAAGTTGGCTGGTTCTGTTCTTTCTTTCTCCTCCGAGAAACTGCTAGGCACCTCATCACTGAGAAAAAACACCTCCCATGACTGTTCTTGCCTAGTGCAACCAAAATACAACACAGTAGAGTGCAAGGTACTGGAATGTTGGGGTCAAATTCCAAACAAGCAGATGTTGAAGAGGGACCAACTACCTTTAGTGAAGTGTTAGAAAAGTTAGGCCATATATATATCAAAGTTGATTTTAAACTTCTACTTTTATGAGAGGAACAAAGGTGGGGTATATAATCTGTCTACTGTGAATCAATTTTAAATCTCTCTCTCTCCAGTGTGTGTGTGTGCGCGCGCAAACGCGTGCATGTATTTGCATGTGAATGGCTTCCTTAAGGATTTTGCCAATGACAACTCCAAAGACTGAATTTGTCCATCTAGCCACAGGCCATATACATCATGGGGAGAATCAATGTAAATTATTCTACCTTCTCCCTTCACATTGCTAGTTTTAGCTGTCTATAGCTATTTTAATCTCTGACCACAGATTTCATCCTTACTAAGTTCAGCCATCAATTGGGAAAGTGGCTCTCCAATGATTAAGCATCGATTGGGTCTTTTCGCTCATCTTTCAAAATGGCTGTAAACATTTTATTATAGAGAATACAACAATCATTTTATCACTTTGCACCAAAAGAAGAATATTCATCTTGTTCTGTTAGCTTTCAACTACAGCATGTAAGTAAAAGTACCTACTTAGCTGTGTGTTAGAATGGAGGAGTGACTGGTGCCTCCTGAGCCTGGCGGGGGGCACATTTTGTGGGCAGGCCCAGGGGCAGGCCAAAAGCCCCATATCCACTCCTATACTTCTGTGCCACAGCTTTGTTCCTCCCCTCCCCCGCAACACACTGCCAGCCTGTGCAGCAAAAAAACTGCCCTGTCCTGAGCAGTGCCAAGTCATGGGTCAATCTCGGGGGGGAAGGGAAGGGGGGCACGTGCCCCCCCTGCACCCCTCCTACCAGCTGCCTGTGCCGGAATGGATATACTTTTTATATCTTAGAACTGAACATGTAGGATTTTTGTGTGTACAGCATGTATGTGATTAGGCCTTCTGTAAGTCCACCAGTGTTACAAATGTGAAATGGTAGTGGAATAGTCTCTATAAAATATATTATTCATCATTATTATATATGCTCTGACTTATTTTTAACTTGGATACCTCTGTGGAACTTGCCAATCAATGTAAAGTCTTTTTTTTCTTACTTGGATTTTTGGCTGGGAGAGAGGGCAAAGGCCAGAAATAATTATTCTAAGTTTGTATTTGCATTTGTTCTACAGTGTAGACTGGCGTTGGTGGATCTGGGCTAATCTGTCATGGATTTAAGAGTGTCTTGTACGTAGCTAGTATTTTAATATGTAAAAAATACAGCACCTTTAAAGTGAATGGTGGGAAACAGTAATATATCAGGTTTGATATTCTATGAAAGGATTGCTTGTGTATACTGTAATCAAAGAAGGAAAGATAGAGTTCCTTGGCTGAAAAACCCTGCATAAAAGCACAAAGTAAAAGTTCAAAGAACAGGGAAAATAGTACTGTAGCTTAATCTTAATGCAAATCACATACAGCTTTAAAAAGGAAAATAAATTATGAAGACAAATGTAACTGAATTGCTTTTTTACTCAGAGGCAAAAAATGTAAATATTTTTCACACAGTATGCAGTTATTAGGCTTCAGAAAGCAACCATCCAGTTATATGATCAACAAGAATAACCAGTGATATCAGAAAATATTACAAACAGAAGTAAGGGTTTGAATGTAATATAACACCTTATGCTTCATGGTATAATCCAAACTCTGCCTACTGGGGATAAGGAGACAACTTTCTCATGGAGGAAAGGAGGGAGGCTTCCCCCCGTATTCTGAAAAAATCAAGTACCGGCCAATGACCAGATGTGATCCAGAGACACCATGACTGGTCACATTCAGCATGGTGATTTCTAAATTCCCAATATATGCTGAAGTCAAACAGGATTTGGATTTTTTTTCCTTGTGTTTTGTTTTAAAGATATCAGATTTGAGAAATCTATTAGACAAATAGCTTGTTCATAACATGTCCTGCAGCTATTCCAATAACATTAAACCCCAGTTACAGGTTTCTTAAAAAATAATGGAAACTAAGATGTCTTCTGCTGGTACTTTCCATGTCATAGTCAACATATATCAGGAGCAGACTGTGGACAGTAGGTTTGTGAAGGCAGAAATCATGCTTCTGAATAAAAAGTTTCAAGGCCCTAGTACTCTGTAACCCTCTTCTTTATATACATCTCATATTCTTCTCAATCGTCAAGGAAACTCTTCTAGAATATATATGGTTTCCACTGTAGTTTGCATCACTATATGATTTAATTATTCCTCATAATTATGAAATAATTAGATGAAATCATGATATAAACCCCAGTGGAAAATATATGTCTTTTAAGCAGCCTAATTCTGTGTCACTTAAAAGGAGGGGTATAACTTACTATAGGAAAAAACTAATTAGAAAACCAGACACATTTTATCCCTCTTCCTATATTTCAGGCAAGTTGGAAACAGCTCAAAAGTGATCAGAGGCTGGCCTATTTCTCAAGGACCTCAGGAGAGTATAATAATTTAAATCATCATCTTAGGAAAGTGCCTTGAGCACTTGTCTTTTCTTTTTTGTATGATCTTCTAACAGGAAAGATGGTTCTGCTTTCCAAACTGGCAGAGACGCTATAAACAATGGTTACAGAAAAGCTCTGGCCACCCCACACTGGGATGGATTCAGGCAAGTCTGAACTTCTGCCAGGATAAACATACTTTATGTAAGAGACATAAATATTTAAAACAACATTGTTCATGGGCAAAATTTAAACAATTCAGTTGTCCAGTGTTACAATGCTGTTTTGGTCAACCAACAGAGTTCAGCTTCACAAGATCAGAAATTATACATTACTCTTTACACATAGGGATAAGTGCTTTAATAAACATTAGCTAACAAACTGTCAGACTATCCTTAAGGCCAGAGCTTTTTAAAAGGAAGAGTCAACGTTTTAGTTTCTAAGTCCATAATTAGGCACGAAACCAAATGGGCAGACTTTCACAAGTATTAAGCATCCAAAAGCTCCCATTGGCTTTTATGTCAACTATCGTGTGGTTAGCTCGCCTATATCCTTATTGAGCACCCATTTGAAAGTTAAGGGAATGATGCCTATTGATTTCAATGGATACTGGATAAGGGCTGTAATACGGAATCTTGAATTTAGGCACACCATCCTGAAAAGTTTTTAATCCTTGACTAATTTTTAGCAAAATATTTAAAAACATTGATGATATGGTGGTTGGAACACAAATACCAGAGAGAGAATCTGGTTCAAGAGGTTCATAATTGCCTGTTTTGCCTTATCTCGTACATTTCCGAAGTGGCATAATTTTTATAAATGCTTATGCCAGTATTTGAAATTGTAAATTATTATGTAAGTGTTACATAGAATTACTTCTCTGGAAAATGCCATTGAATAGTAGGATGATTAGTAACAGAAACAGCTATATTAATTCTATCAAATGCAACCATCTTCATAAGTAAACCTATACTAATGGAAGAACCAGAGTCCTATCTCAAAGGTAAAAATAATAAGGAATCACAAGTCCTCATCAAATTTATATCTCTTTGGAATTCCCAAACTTCTCTCTTTACTACCAATGTTTTTAGGGGTGTCTCAGTGCTTTCAGGGATGGATTTAGGTGCAGGTAGCTCTCTGGAAGTCCCTAAGTGATATCCGTTTCATTTGCCATGAGCATGAGTAGCTGAGCTTTGCATATGTGGAGTAAAATAGGGTCAGAAAGAAACAAGATGAAACCCAGTCCTATCCCCATAGGTAGAGCACAGGCTAAAGAACTACCCTGAGCAGTGACTATTCCAACCAGTGGACTTGCCAGGTTTGCATGGGCTGCTCAGTACCTTTACTCTAGGCAGTGTTGGGGCATAGGGAAGTGTCAGTGACTGGGCTGCTGGCGGTGGTTGCTGGGCCAAACAGTGCAGTGGCTGTTATTTTTGGGTCTGCCCTAACTTGGCACTTAGGCCCCATGCCCTGATCATAGCCTGCACTTTGCTAAGTTACTGCTGCTAGGTCCATATAAACATGAATTCTAAAACTACTATCGCCAACACCCTTTATAGGCTAAGTAGAGACTCTGCATGATGACTGAATCTAATCCCACATTAAACATTTTGTGGCTAAAATTCATAAACAGTACTTGGAAGATATACCTAGACCCAGATCTTTCCCTCCCAGGCAGCTGTCCTAAGCACTAATCTACAGAATATGTCCATGCACCTTCTTGAATGCATTTCTGAAGTTTACCACAATATCAGCAGAAATAATGAAGAATGAAGTGTCTTGGGGACTAGAATTAAAGACTCATTTTTCTTCCCATTGTTTCACTGATGGCTACTTCTAAGAAGCTACAAATGCCAAATGCACTGGCTTTAAGTATCTCCCTTCTCAGTAATCCAGCAGCTTTGGACCATATCTGAGCAACCTAACTCTTCATACCCTAAATAGGAAGCTCAGGTGACTCAGGCTTCTGGATTCCATGCTAGGGGCCAAGGACCAGAAGCCTAAGTCCTTTATTGGTTCTCGTTCTCAATTTCTTTTTTATCTCAGTTTCCCACCTATAGCACTCCTCACAATGGTGTTGTGAGAATGAATACCATAAAGCTTATGAGTTGGTCATGGGAACCATAAGAACCCCCAGTGGAGTCCTGGACTTTTCTCCCTGCCTAAAATCTTTCAAATTTATTTTGTTTGATTTGTTATTCATTTTACTGTTACTATAAAGAAAAAAGTTCTTAGCATATTCCATGGAACACTGAAATAATTTAACAATGCCAAAGGCACTCTTGTGGTATTTCCTGTTAATCTCTACCATTAAGTATTTTTAATAAGACTAAGAACAATCAACATGAATAGTCATTAACCACTCTGTTAATATTAGAATCATTGTATATATGTATATATATAATATAATTTAAATATAAATATATATATTTATATTTAGTTATTTAAAGGACTTAGTCCATCTATCTGTGTGTTTGTCTGTAACGCTCTTAGAGGGCGCGGCTCCCAGTGGGTATGGCTCCAGCCAGTGCTGTGCTGGAGGCAAACTGCCATCAAAAATGACGGCAGGGATGGAGCATGTAGGTGTTGGGGGTAGCACAGGGCCGGATGCAGAGTGGCTGGGGGCGAGAATGACTTTAGGGATTGCGGGGACGGAAGGGACAGAGCCTTGCTCCTTGGAGGCAGCAGTAGCACAGCGTGGTGGCAGCATGGTGCTGGCCTCAGCCTCCCTCCCCCCCATCATTCTTGATGGGCAGTTTGCTAGTAGTATATATGCTCCAAGGTGTATATCATAAATACATCCATGGGGATAGATTCTGTACTGTCACCAGCTTCCATTGAGTGCAGCAGTCAAGACAGAAGTCAAGAAAATGGTTCCTATTGATTCTTGGCCTTATGTGCCAAAGTGGTGATATAAAAACAGAATGGGATGATATTATCCATTCAGTGATCCCTACTGTGGATGGAAAACTTGAGTTCAAGTAATTGTGACTATTAAGTTATAGAAGCACAGAAAGTAAAATTCCTGATCCTTTTATTGCACTTCTATAACATAAAAAAAGACTCCGTCAATTTATAACCAACATAGACAATAAGTTATTTAATGTGCTCCCCCTGTCAAATTTCAGTTTTGACTGGATGTTATAGGCAAGGTGAAAACTCCAGCTGGGGAAAAAAGCTGAGTTTCTTGTGACAAACCTGACAGATTCCAAACCAGACACTAGCGTATACCATTATATGAAAACTATGAGATCATAGCTGTATCAGTGACACAGGGAATGCACCTGTGACTATAAATTCCTGAATCAAAACAAAGAAGGACCATTGTATTGTTCGTATTGTAAGTCTACCTTTTTTTCCCTTCCAGAAGAAGCACAGAAATCTCACTCAACTTATACACTGGGTCAATCTACAATCACATAGGTGCCCTACACCCTTGATTTCTGTACTTGCAGAAATTGTGTGCATACACTTAAAATACCAAGTCAGGCCTATTTTTCAGTACAGAAAGTTCAGAAAAGTATTTTAGTGCATTTAACCCTTTTGATCCCTTCCCTAGATCCTTTGATGCTTCCACGGGAGAAGGCAAGCAACAGTTTTCAGACATACTTGCCAGGTTGCTCTTAGTTTAGTTGCTGTCTATTTTAAGGAGCAGAATAATCTCATCCTAGAGATTTTTAAGAGTTCACTCAAAAATGGTTTAGGCAGTATTAGTCAGAGATTTTCCAGAGAAGCTATATTACAATTTGCTGAAACACCACTCACTGCATAAAAACTTGAAACCAAATAAAGATATTTATCTTCTTTTGCAATTATAGTGCCACTGGTAAATAAACACTTTTGAAATGTACAGAAAAACAGGCTAAAGAGTTTGTTTTATATTGTTATTTGTTGAAATATGGTAGAATATTAATTTTTCTAATTTGTAACTGTTATTGTCCAAATTGATGAACCAAGCTTATGTTGTCTTTATTTGGCAAGCTCTTACATGCCTTATGTGTAGATTTTGTGCATTAATGTCCTTCTAGCTTTAAGTAATAACAATCCAAATTTATAATAATGAACAGTCTGCCAAGGGTGGTTTTCCCCTTCATCAGGTCTAATATGCTAAAACAAGTGCCTTTGAAATATTTTATACATTTTCAAGGGAAAAATTCTGTATCTGTTAAATACACTAAATAGTCCTTACTGCAATTAACAGTTCCAATCTTTTTGGGGTTTAATTAGTGCATAGGTCTGTTTCTGTCCCTGTGAAGTTAAATATCACTCATTGATTAGTATTTGCTTAAGGAGGTGCAAGTAACCCCAATAAATGTAATAGGTGTCCCCATCTATAAAGAAGACAATGATTCTCTCTCACAGAGTGTTGTGAAAATTATGAGACTCATATTGTTCATGAGTTATGTGGCTATCTCCACTTAAATTAATGGAGCTAAGGCTCTATCAGCTCACAAATTTGTTCTAACGTGTCCCTTTTTGGGCAATTCTGACCGAGACTGCAAGGTATTCACATGCATCAGTAATAGTAACAATATAAGCAGCTAAAAGGGAGAAACAGAGCCAGACTCACACATGCTACATGTTTATTCCACCGTAATTGTTCAAATGTGACCTCTTAGCTCAAGCATTCAGGATAACTGTTTTCATTCAGTTTACAAGTACCATATGATGAAAATAAAAACAAAGTATGGTTGAATGTTCTAAGTAAGTACCATATATTTGATTTTGTTCCACTGCACTGACAATTCAACTCATTCTGATAATAATCACCATGGCTTTGATTACCTCTAGATTTTCTGTTTTGGTGTTTGTAACCCCAAAATGTATTTGCTTATTGAGAAGGATTTTTTTTTTTAAATCAGGCTTTTAGATTAGAAACACACAAGCTAAAAGGGGGCAGAGTACTGTTCAGGATTTCACACTCAAAATCGTTATATAGTGGATTTGTTACTAGCAAAAAACAAAACAAAACAAAAAAAGTATACATTTGCAAATGTTGCAACAGACATTTGGACCCAGCCATCACAAATTTAATGACAAGCCATTTCTGGTTTGCTGTAGGTGGAAACTGTAGGAAATTCAAAACTCTTCACTGCAAGAGTGAGTGTGTGAATCAATATTTGGCAAATCCTGATGTAATACCTCCTCACCCATTGCCTGTATCAAAAGAAATATGCCCTTCAGTCAATTTTTTTTCATTAATTCCTTGACAAATTCAAGGGTGTCTGCAACCTAATTTTCTGACCTACATTGCAGAAGTGAAGTGGGGAGAGACAGGGCATAGCAAAAGAAATAGCAGTTTTGCTCAGGAGTCAGCCACATCTTGTGGATAGCCTCCTGTCTCTGGTCTCTATACACTCAGACTGTCACCTACTGTTCTAAGTAGTTGTCTGTGCACAGTGATCACATGCTAGGCAACTGCATCTGCTTGTAAGTCATAAGTACTGGTACATTAGATACTGCAGGCTGTCCTCTGTAGCCAACCTCATCTCCATTTATCTGTATGCTATATTATTAGTCCTTGGGTTGACTCACTGCAAATCTTCCTCACTGTAATTCAATTTATGTGCAGGTGTGTTTCATCTAACATCTTAAATATCATTCTGGGCTAGGTGCAAACATTCACAAAGCCCAAGGCAGAATCAATCACACACATCTGCCCTCTGTTTGTGGAGGGGGAGCTAATCTAGGCTGGGTTCCACCATTTTAACCCAGTCTGTGTGCCAAACTTCTGTTCTGTTTTGGGTATAGACTGGTTTTGTGCACTGAACTTCTTTTGTTAGGGGTATAGGTTAGTTTCCAGTCACTTATACTGGTAAAAATGTAATGCCTGTACCTGGCCCTGAAGTCCTGCAGGTGCTGACACACTTGGAACTGCAGTAATAAATCTACATACAGGCAGCATGAAGCAGAGAATCTCACTTCACTGCATCAAAGCAATAGTACAGAGTCTGGGAACTCCCTAGATGACTAAGCAACCCCTGTTCAGCACTTGTGTTGCTTACCTCCTTAATCTGAGGTAAGGGTTGGGAAAAATGCCATTAAGTGTTGTCAAAGTCGCTCTGGTTAACCTTCTGCAGGTAACAGTTATCTCACTATTATGGTTAAAGAAAGAAGAACATTTCGACCTGTGAAAAAGTCATTCATAAATCTTCTTGTAGGTACATGCTCATGTTCTGCAATGACTGTTAACCTTAAGAAAATATCATCAAGCTGAAAATGAATTTAGCTCCCTTGGAAGAACACTCTTCTACAAAGTTTACATTAATGTTAAAGAATCCAATACAATTGCTAAAGCTAACAAAGCTTTTGGAAAAATGCATTAATATCTTTGCAATGTGTGGCATCATTTTGTGGGAAAACAAAATATAAGATAGTAATCCTGACCTCATTATTCTATGACTTAGATAATGGACAATCTACCACCAACCACTCAAGAAGCTGAACCATCTCCACCCAAGCTGTATAATAAGGCTAATAAAAATAATATGGTAAGATAGACTCCAAAATACTGAAATCTTTCAGTAAGTGAATATATCAAATATAGAGGACATGCTTTTGAAGTCAAAACTAAGATGGTCTGACAACATGGTTAGGATACCTGATAATTCACTCCCAAGCAAATCCTTTAAAGAAAGCTGTATTCTTAGAAATGTTCACACAGTAGGCAACAGAAAATATACAAGAGCTCTTTAAAAGCAACCCCAAATCAATGCTGCATTGCTAAAACTGGGAACATAAATTACAAGACATGTTAAAAATTGATCCAGAATGGTATAACTAATTTTGAGGACCAATGCATTAAGTGGTGCAAACCACAGGCACTTACGTTTTGGCTTCAGGATCAGTCCTTCCAGTCTACATTATCATCAAATATCTGTTCAATATGTTACCATACATTCCAGGAAAAAAATACAACACTGAATACCACAGCCATGAGATGAAATGTGGCCTTCAAGCACAAAGGACAATGGTGACACAGAAGTGGATTCAGGCATAGCATTTTTGGGCTGACACTTGTAAATGATAGCTACCTGAATATCTCATTGCATCTACTGAAATATGGTGCCTAGTGTCAGTTGTCACCCCGACCCCTAAAAATTAGCAGGTACATCTTTCCTCTCCAGAGCAGAAGGTCTGCTCTTTATGTTATCTGTCTCTTTTTACCATTAACCATGTTGTTGGGATGCATCACAACAGGTCAGTATGACAGAAATCAACATATAAAATGCTTGTTATTTACGATTTAGCTACTTCACCTATTTGATTATGACACTGTGTTCTGTTCACTTTCTCTATTCATTTTAAATGCAGAATACTGTAATGCAAATGTGACTCCAGCATTCCTGTCCAACAGAAAGAGAAATGTATACAGCCTGCTTCTGTAGAAACTTTAGGATATAAATGGGCAGTGGGGAATGCTTTTATTTGAACTTTAACATTTTAGTATGCAAATGTTAGTATTTTACCTTCTTTATATGTTTATTTCTTATGAAAGATGGATCAGAAAAAAAATCAGCTCCAAAAGTGGGTGTAAAATCAAATTCATAGTGTCAGCTTCTCTTGATAATAGGCAGGGGCAGCACCAGCCTCCTCCTGGTGGGGGAACTGGGGTGAGCTAGACAGAAAATGGGGGGGGAGAGGGGGATGCTGCCCAGACAAAGGCAGGTTTGGTGGGTTTGGCTGGGCCAAGCTGGGAGTGCCATGCCTCTGTGGGTGGGAGCAGGGTGGGCTCAGCTGCATGGGGCAGGTGGTAGCAACCTGGGGGGGGGAGAAGGGGAGACAAGGGGCTTGGACAGGGGTAGCACTGGGAGGAGTGCTGGGAAGGGGCAAGGCAAATTTTAGGATGGCTATAGCTCTCCCAACCTCCACCCTACACTGCCCCTGATAATAGGTTGTATTTGAATGCAAATCCAAGCTCTAAATATCTAGGAAAGTTCTACTTCCAGATCTGATTTACATACTAGAAACGAATAGTGTAAAAAGCAAAGTTTCTTTCTAGGTATTACAAGCCAAAGGGAAAAGTTGGCACCTGGGGACAAGAAGACACTGGGACATCAACAAAAGTGGTTGCCATTTGAGCTTGTCTGCCAAGAAGATCCTTCCCTTCACTTCTGGCATTTATTTTCAAACTCAATTTTACTAAACAAGTTTGTCAGCTGAATGTGGTAGCATCATCCCTGAGCTATAAGGAGCACTCCCACTGTCATTAATGGAGCTTGCCAAAGAGCACCAGCAAATCTGGCCCAAGGATTTAGAAATAGGTAAAACAATAGTGTCTTACTATTTAAGGTCCCAATGATCAGTTCATAAAGCCTCAAAAATCACTTCTCTTTCTTCTCCTTTCCCTTCACCCCTCTCTAGGATCCAGCCAGTCACTGAACTGGAGATGGGGTATTTTTTGCTGGGGTGTATCAGTGTCAGTCAAATTCTAGAATTCATCTAGTATTATATAGTTGCATCGACTAAGGTGAAAATGTCCATCTATTGTTGTTGTTTGAAGATTAATATCATAGTGCTATCCATTCTCTTATGTTACAACCAAGCACTCATTTTAAGTACAGCTGGTCAAATAATTCACTGCAAACTATACATTGGCATTAACATGAGATGTCTGATTAACTAATAATTTGATTAATGTGCCGAGATTATAGTAAGGAAGGATTTACAGGTTTCTGGCTAACTCACTCAAGAGGCAGGATGTTCAGACAATTTGGATAATTAAATCAGGTGAGAACTTCAGAGGCTGTCATTTTATGGATTTGTTTGTAGCTGGTGTATCACATGATACATATTCAGCTGTTAAGGAACAAGTGCTAAATTACTGGCTTTCCCAATTTAACCCTGGCATGAAATCAGAGGTAGAAGTGGAACAATTACAAGCAAGAGAAGTAGAACTAAACCAAGGAAATTGTTTATACCTCTGCTTCATTCTTTTATTTACTAATACTGTCCAAGAGGAGGAACAGAACACCTAAAGGGAGAGTTCTGAGCAAATGACAGTCACTGAACTAAAATAAAGATTGGTGATAGTTCAGGACCTAGGTTAATATAATATCCTGCAGTAATATAATCCTCTGTTTCATCATTCCTGCTTGCAGACAATTAGATAACTCTACCCTTGGGAGACTCTTGCCTAACACATATGATATTGAAATAGAATACAACACTCACTGTTTGTAACTTGGGCTTGGAAATATATTTTGCAATTCTAATAGTTTATTGAGATAATAAGCACAGCGTCCTGAATATGTCAGGTTTGAATAATAAAAGTGCCATCCAACTTGAATATATATGATTGAACCATCTTAATATGTACCTGCACACAGACACACCCAGGAGTTGTGTTGCACGAGGTGATACAGCTATAACATACCAAACTATAACATACCAAAAAAGGAAGCAGCAGCTCTACACTAAAGAGACAATTGATTTTTCAACCACAATAAAATCAAAACTTGAAACATCAATTTTGGGTAGGCACGCTTTTCCTGGCATAACAACTTTCAGAATCTTTGTTTTCCACTTGTCTTCACAAACTTTAAGACTGACAGCAAGAGACTAATGGACTCTGTATTTAAGTGCAAACTAGAAATAGTACCATCAGTCATAAATTCATATTTCTGCTATTCTCTTTCTTATGACCTTAAACCTCTAATATATAGTTTACACTAGGTGGAAGTATGCCAGCCTGAAAGAGAGTCTCTCATACACAGAAGATGAGTAGTTAGGGTAAATAACATGTAGTGTTTTAATCATTACTTATGCTGTTAATCCCCAGGACAATATTGCTGGCCAGAAGCAGAGAAGTGGTAAAAGTTCAACTACTCTACTCCAATGTAAGCTCAGAGAGGGATGGGGCATTAGAAGAAGAAATACTTTTGATCCTGCTATGCAGGAGGATAGCATAGCATTCATCTTCCCCACAATAAAATTATCCCTGCCCCTTTTGGGGGGGATTTGTTTTAATCAGAGTACATGGAGAATTAAAATCACCAAGTGCAGAGATTCAGCAGAAAAGGAAGACCCCCCCCCATTAACTCTTATTGAAGTCCTATTTTGATATTAAAGTTGTGATAGTTATGCCTTCTGCACAGAGTTGCATTTCACTAGGAAGGAACAGAATCTATGCTCCTCTGAGTAGAGGTATTGTGATTGCTCTTATCCTTTCAGTTCACAAATAATAGAAACAGTAATCCCTCATAACATTTTTGTCAGTAGGTAACTATTTTGGCAGGATAGCTGTTTTTCAGCTTGAATCTGATGGGCTCATGTGATTGTATTTTGGAAGCCAAGTCAGTGAAGCAACTCCTCTGAACCACACAGTATCCCCAGACTAACCTTGACCTTCATCCATAAAAACACAAAAGAATATTGGAGGGCTATCAGCCCCACACATAATTTAAGTGGTAAACATGTTCAAGTTACCTCTGAGAGACAGAGTTATAGCCATGTTAGTTTGAAGTAAACTAGAAAGCAGGGTAGATATCTACCTTAGACTAACCAAAATAGATAATATATATAGCACAAGTTTTGCAAACTCACTTCATCGGATGCTCACAGCTCTCTCCATCAGATGCTGTGAGTCCCTGATAAGCTGAGCTTCAGCTCATAAAAGTTTGTGATATATATGTATCTATTTTGTTTAGTCTACAATAGGGGTGGGCAATTATTTGGGCCCACAGGCCACATAAGGAGTTCTGGGAAGCTGGCACAGGCTGGGTCAGTGCCCTACCCCTACTGCAGCTCACCAAACCTCCCTACGTGGAATGGGGCCGTGCGTGGGTGGGGAACTGGTGTGGGTGCAGGTGGGTAGCAGTTTCAGCAGGGCCACCAGCAGCGCTACCTCTGGGCTGCCCTTCTACTCCAAGGAGGGGCTGGAGCTGATGCCCAGCTTCAGCAGTAGTGGCCTAAGTGCAGAGGCAGCAGCCGTAGGGCAGCAGCTGCTGCTGAGCACTGGGAAAAAGTGAGACTTGGCAGCAGCCATGACCACTGCAGCCATGACCACTGTTTCACTGCTGCTGGGGCCTTCTCTCTGGTCTCTGTGGGGCTGGGGCTGCCAGCAGCAGCTGCCACTGTTGAGACTGCCAGGAAATGGAGTCCATCAATGCAGACACCCCAGCCCCTCTGCACACCCAGAGACAGCAGGATGTACCACAGACAGGACAGCGTCTGGGCCAGGTGGGACCAAGGGACCTAGCACAGGCTGGACAAAGTCCCTCCAGGGGCCAAATTCAGCCTGCAGGCCATATTTTGCCCACCCCTGGTCTCTAAAGTCCAAAACTACCCTGCCTCCTAAGTTGCATCTCTTCCGAGCAAAATGGAAAGCTTTAAAAAAATAAGATTCTAAACGAGTAAAACAATTTTAAACTTGAAAATTAATACATGTAGAAACAGAATAGACCATATTCACTCCTATTCTAATTTCACTAAAGTCAGTGGTATGAAACCAGAGAGTAGCAGGGCATATGTTTTAAACCTCAGTTTAGTAATTTGTTTATCCTTCCAAAATGAAAAGTCAGGGAATAATTTCACAGTGTTTTTATTTAAATGTAGAAAATATTTGTAATTTTCATACCTACATACACATATTTTCCTGTTCTTTCAGCAATGCAAATATATTTCATATTTTATTGCAGAAAGCCTTGGACTACAACTTTAACTTACTGAACTTCAACTTTTCATTGTGGCAGGCAAGGTTCTTTGGGTAGATATGATGTCATTTATTGGACCAACTAAATAGTTGGAAAAAGTTCTTTGCAAGTTTTTGGGCACAAACACCCTTCTTCAGGCATTAGGAGCTGCTGTTGCTGTTCTGAGGTCTCCAAAGACATTCGGACACGTTTGTGCTGCAGTGCCTGGAGCTTTTAAAAGCGCCCAGCGCTGTGGCGCATTCAATTATATAAGTGGCAAAATGTACGTCAGTGCTGAGAAAATGGTGGCAGTACGCTTTTGAACTAAAACACATAGGAGGTGTTTAAGTTCAAAAGGGCACTGCCACCATTTTCTGCATGCTGACATGCATTGCACTGTTAAACAACGGCACGTGATGCAGTGCAGTGCAGGTCAACTCACATGCAGAGCGGACTCAATTAATCAAGTCTGCTCTGACCTGCTGGATCTCCAGCGTGTCACGGGACAAAAAGGTATGTGTATAAATGCCCCAATACAGAAAAGAAGCTAGGGTAAGCAGATGTGTGTAAAGATGCAGATGAGTGGATGTTTGGAAGACAAAGTGTACAGAAAGGCGGGTAGGGAAAAGTGTGAAGGAATGCAGGTTGTCAGCCAAAAGGCAGATCACTTAGTGTATTAGATGTCATGCAGGTTGTAATGTGTCATAAATCCAAAGTCTATATTCAGTCTATGATTTTTTGTGTCCCATAGATTTATGAAGTGAAGTTCACCTATAAGTTTATCAGGGGTGACCACCAGTTTCTGGAGGAATGTTTGTTCACCAGAGCACCCCAAGGGATGATGAGGTCGACCAGTTATAAACTACTGCAAGACTGTTTCAGGCTAGACATAAGGAAGAATTTCTTTACTGTCCAAGCCCCCAAGGTCTGGAACAGCCTGCCAGCGGAGGTGGTTCAAGCACCTACATTGAACACCCTCAAGAGTAAATTGGATGCTTATCTTGCTGGGATCCTATGACCCCAGCTGACTTCCTGCCCTTTGGGCGGGGGGCTGGACTCGATGATCTTCTGAGGTCCCTTCCAGCCCTAATGTCTATTAAATAAGCTCATCTATAAAAGTGTTTTGTAAATTCCCTTTGAGGATTAGAACTGAGAGATCAGAGAGGGAGTGATTATCTTGTGCTAAGTGTGAACCCAC
This sequence comes from Crocodylus siamensis, assembly GCF_052110815.1. Lineage (NCBI taxonomy): Eukaryota > Metazoa > Chordata > Crocodylia > Crocodylidae > Crocodylus > Crocodylus siamensis. Next base: position 57,876,042 of record NC_143400.1, on the reverse strand, counting down.
AGGTAGTTGGCCATTTTTGTCATTTATCCAAGACCTCAGAACAGCAGCAGTCTCTCAATGGCTGAGGAAGGGGGTTTGTGCCCGAAAGCTTGCAAAGAACTTTTTTCCAGCTATGTAGTTGGTCTAATAAAAGATATTACATCTACCCAAAGAACCTTGCCTGCCCTTGTCCTTAGACCAATATGGCTACAACCAATAACCTGGCAACTTTTTAACTGTAGAACTTTACAAAAGTAGAAAGAAAAACAACTTTGCGTGTTTTTTAGGTTTCTCTAAGTTTCCTTCTCATAGCAGAAAGGAAAGCTAGTGGAAAAATTTCCCTGTAAGCTATTTGTTGGTGACATCAACAACACATCCTTTAAAAAATTAACTAGATATCTTCTTTAAAATGATATTAACATATATGTTAAACTGTCAGGTACAGTCAATCACTTTTATGGAAGGATGGGCAGCACACAAGGCAATAGTTACATAATACAGTATATCCTCATAAATCTTTCAAAATTCTGGAATTCTCAAAAATATGGCACTTTTTAAGAATACACTACCTTGGGGAGTAGCGGCAGCTGGTCCCAGAGCAGCAGCTACACGTGAAGCGGAGGCATGGAGTGGTGGATGGCAGTGGCAGCTGCCGCGTGCAAGCTTCCTCCTCCATGTCCGGGGGGTATAGCAGCAGGTGGTCGTGGAGCAGGGTGGGGGAGTAGTGGTGGTCAGTCCCAGAGCAGCAGCCGCACGCTGTTTCAAAAATCCGGAATGCCTTAATTTCCAGCAGGTGCTAGGTCCCAAGGATGCTGAATTAAGAGGTTATACTGTATTTATAAAACACCTGATCCAGTAAGAAGAAGTTAGATTCAATCAAACCTGAAGTCTCACAGCATTATTTTTTCCTTGTTTGATTTGAACAAAAAGCAGAGTGATATGTGCTTAAGTAGTAAACAAACATAACATCTACCGGACCAATGATCACTGACGTCCAAAGAAAAAGGTCAATGGAACACTTATGTATTGAGTTTGATGAAATTTGGAATATACTCTCTCTCATACATGCTCTGAAAAGAGGAGTCCCCCCCCCAGTTTTTATTTTCTTTGCATTTTTTCAAAAGGTGTTTCACAACTTATACTTTATGATGAAAAAGGAAATTGCTCATAGTACTAAACAGCAACATGTGAACTGATTAAGACAAAAAGTAAGAACTGACTCTGACTCAAAACAAAATCTGTCCTTTTTTATGGTCTGAAAATATCTGATTAAGTTCTGCTACCTAATTTCAGCTGGAAATGAAATTCACATAGTATGGGAATAGTTATTCTTGAAGTGGGCCACCTCACCTGCTCCCAGGGAGAAATCCTTGGAGAGGAAAAGGGAAATTCAGTACCAATCCATATTCCATGTTAACTGAGTTATCCAAAAAGATTTCACAGAATGAAAAAAAATAATGAAACAACTAAGAACAGAATGCTGTCTTTTTCTTGTTATTAATTTTTAGATAGCATTTTTCTTCCTTAGATCTCAACATACACTAAAAAAAGATGAGCATTTCTGGCTCTGTTTTACAGAGGGGGAAAGTAAAGTTTCACACCAGGATCTGAAATTTACATTGGCTTTGTAAGTCTTCAGCTATGTCTGCAATGTTCATCCTGTAGAATTGTTGGTAAGGACAAAAGTAGAGGGCTTTCAATAGAAGGTTTCTTGCTATAAAACAGGGAGAAGTTACTAATATGATTTCTTAAGGAGAATACATTTTGTGATACAGTAAACTGCAAATATGTGTGAATGTGAGTAATTAAATAAGGGACTTTTCTCGCAGACAGCAGACAAAGGAACTGAAGATTACTGGGTTTGTTCCTTAATTTGGGGTACTTTGCAGCCAGAGACAGGCAGACAGACAGAGGCAGTGTAAGAGAAAAAAAAGATCATAAAAAAAAAACAGAAGACCCTTGAAAAGCAGATGACCTTTTCCCCTTTGCTGACAGTAAGCGAAATGTTAGCCGGAAAACCGGTCTCAAGCAGCCCAAACTTGTTCTGTGCATCTTGCAACTTTGTAACGCAAGCGGAAAACCCTGAATGCGCGCGCAGCAATGTAACGGTTAATGTATAAATATCAAGCTATAAACTCAGGTCAGGGGAGCTCTCTGTCTTTGTGACATTGAGCAACCCCTCTGCAGAGCAATAAACTCGCATGTTGACACTCCCTCGTTCTATGCCGAATTGATCACAGCGAAGAACGAGCCCAGAGACGGGATGTGGCCAGTGCTCTTCAGTGTATGAGCACACCCTTCAGTGTATGGGTGCTACGCAGTAGCTGACCTTTTTCTCCAATAGCGGACAGACAGATTTTGTGCAATCTACTGCAGATCTTTATGTGATTTTGTAAAATAAGGTTATATAAGGACAAACTATGTAGAGCCTTTTTGTAATTTTATTGATTACAACAATAAATCAATATAAAATGTTGGCTACTTCTCTGAGAAGAAACTTATAAGCCATCCACTATCTGAAATATCCTACTACCCTCCTGTTGTACATATTTAGACAGGTCTCTTTCCCACATTGCCACAGCTAGAAACTGCCATGTATGTGGGGTGAGAAATTCAGCCCACATTTACTTCCCTTTGGGCATTATATGTTGGTAGCAGAATTGTTCAAACTACCCCTTTGTTTGCCAGAGCCTAAACAAAGACAGAGAGCAAGAAAGAAACAGTGATCATTTGGACAATGTTTTATTGATATATCTTACAGTGTTAAAGCAAGTCTCTTATCATAATAATAAAGTGAACTCTAAATATGTTTAATGAATTCATGAATATGTCTTGCTGCAGTCCCACAGGGCGATGGCCCCCACACAAGGGGTATGGCCCCCCAACAGGGGGTTCAAACCCCACACAAGGGGTACATACCCTGAACAAGGGGTTCAGCCCTCACACAATGGGGGTTCAACCCCCAAACAAGGGGTACAGCCCCCCAACAGGGGCCAAATTGCCCCCACAGAGGCTACCACCCCCCTTGCAAGGCCCACATGCCCCACCCCAGCCCCTCAATTGCTGCCTCACCTGGCTCCCATCCCCCACCAGTTGCTGCAGCTCCCACAATGGCTGTCACCCCAGCTCCACCCCCTCAGACCCTCCAATGGCTGCCCACCCAGCCTCAGGGCCCCGACCTGCATTCCCAGGCCCCCATGGCTGCCCCCCCAAGCCCAGGCACCATCACTTAAAAAAACAACAAAAAAAACAGGAAAAAAAACAGGAAAAAATGGGAAAAAAAAAGCCTCTGCTTACCTTAGAAGCAGGGGTGGAGGGGCTTTAGGGCCTACTGGTAGAGCCCCCCAGGGCAGCACAGGGCAGCAGGGAGGCAGCAGGGCCTGGGCTAAGGCTGTCACCCTGCCCCGCACTGTGCGGGCAGGGCCCCAGTCAGCCAGACAGCCATTGAACTGCCGGTAAGTACTGGGTTTGGTTTTTTTTAAGTTATGGGGTGGGGAGGGTTTGGGGGCACGGTGCCGGCCAGGGCAGGGTTTGGGGGCCTTGAGGGAGCTGGCAGGGGGAAGGGGGCTGGGGGAGTGGATGGGGCCATCAGGGGTCCCCCCCTGGTCCCCTCACCCTTCCTCCAGCCCCCCCAACCCCTTACTTACCAGCACCTGAGCTCTGGTGCTGAAATATGCGGCCTGGCCGGCCTCCAGTTGCCTCAGGGCATGGTCAGGAACTGTGACCCGCCCTGCTTTGTTAAACATCGATTTTTTTAGACCCCTGGATATCCAAGGGTCTAATTTTCTCCCAGCACTGCAAGTCTGCAGTGCAGGGAACATTTTTTTGTTTCCACACATGCCTGTTGCCCTGCCTCAAAGGGGTTTGAGGTGGAGCAAGAGGTACATGCACACTTGTGTGGATGCGCCCATAGATGCTGATGGGGCTGTCTGGGGCATACTAGCCTCAGAGACATGTTGGTATGAATAGATCACTAATGCACAAAAGCTGAATGAGATAAGTTTTTATTACATTTTGTAATTCTGAATTTAACTATCCTTCAAGAATATTAATTTTCAACAAACTAAGAATCAGGTAATAATCCCAAAGAAATCATCCCATTATCAGTTAATGGCTGGATTTTCAGTTAATAGAGCAAACTAAAGACAAGGGCAGTTAACACTATAACAAACTACAGTAATATAACCAATTTCCAGGGGATTATTGCTATCATAAACCGTATTAAATGTTTTATAAAAGCAGTGGCTTGGGCTTTTTTTAAAAGTTATCTGAAGTAGAGTAAATGAGAGGCTGCGTTGTTAAACAGGTTGCTTCCAACCAATTTTCTAAGCATTTAAGGCACAGGGAATGCTCTGATAGTCATATAATGAATATTTTAAATGCACCAGAGGTTGTTCTTTGTTCTGATAGGTGAGGGAAAGTCATTAACTCTTTTATGTGACCAGATTTCAGCAAAGCTGCATGTAATTCAGATGTACCCATTTCAGATTGTTCTTTGATTGCTAAAGCACATCACTTGGCTATTTAAAATCTCCTTGTCCAGCAGATTATGTCCTAGAAGCAAAAGCAGGAAGACAATCATTATTAAGGGCCCAGTTGTGCACTCAGTTCCATAAATAGCTTAGATTAGTAATCGTAAAAGGAATAAGACTTTAATGTACTTCTGCCCTTTGACTCCATGTGGAGAACATATTTTACCTAAGTAGTCCCCCAGAATTACTTGTGTTCTCTGGACTTAAATAATAAAGGAAAAAACATTAGAATACACTAGAAATAATGTACTCAATGTACATTTCTGTATATCTCAACAATTCTATTTTTAATGTCAGTGATATAACCATTGTAAAACAGTGTTACTTATCCCTATCCTATCTTGGCAAATTTCCCACTGTTAACAAGGAAAAAAATTAAAGAAGTGTGCTTTGCGCAAGAATGAGACATGCAGAGAAAAATATACGGCAAACTGATCCCTAGGAGGGCAGGGTAGTTTTGCACTTTAAAGACTAACTAAATCAGAGGTATATCACGTAAGCAATCATGAGATCAAGCTCACATCATCAGATGCTGTGAAAGGACATGCACGGAGCAGGGTATAAAATGGAGAAAGTGATTTGAATATAAAAGACAGGGAGGGAGGGAGGGGAAAGAGGGGAAGTGGGAAGTGCTAGTCCAGAAGGCAGTGATCCTGACTGATCTTGAGCCATCCAGATTTTATTCCAACAAATTCATATTTCAAATTCATAGATCATGGTTTAGAGCATAAATACAACTGGTTAATTCAGTTTTTAGTATTATATATTTATATTGTATAGATTATAATTATATTATTACCCCTTAACATATTTAAAACAGTCTACATGCCCATGTAGTGCCTGTTCATACTTTCTGACCATAGACTGGGGATGGACAGAGATAGGTGGACTTTGGCTCTAACTCCATAATGCCCAAGTTAATAGAACACATTTACTGCTGTCCTTCAAACCCCCATATTCCCCCAAAACAATGGGGAAGCAGGAGAAAAGTCATGCTTTTTTGTCACAGGGCTTTTCACTTGTGTTGCTGGAATAGTGGTCTTTGGTCAGGAATCTGCCTCAGGTGTTTGAGTGGGACATATATTTTTTCTTTCTTCATTTATTCCTTTTCTGTCAGAATGGTATAGTTCTGTTTAGATTTTTCTGGTTTCAATAACTGCTTCAAAACTGTAAATATTTCAAAGTTTTTGACTAGGATAAGTACAGCCTTAAATTCTCCTTAAAAAATATATAAATCAAGGATTGTGCTAAATATACAAAAGCAGATATCCATAGACAAGAAAGAGGTAGAACAGCAGAACTATAAAGCTTGTGGTCATTTAGATAATAACGCATATAAAGAACTGATGAGACTGTATTTGTGGGCATGTCTGCATGAAGTATGCCTAATCCTGTTCATTTGTGTTGCAGTGAATTGAATTAAATTGGAATCTGTCATGGAGCGGAGTCCTAGGGGTGGCCGTGATCCCCCTAGCGCCCCCTTACCGTGCCAAGTTTGCTTCCAAGCACCCTCAAATCTCACCAGCCACATCTAGGTCTTATATACAAGTTAAAGAGAGGCTGCCTTTCATCCTCTTGGTCACGGTTCTCCTGTTATCACTGTCCCTGCTGTGTCACAGGTTCTCAATGCACCCCTGCCTTATGGACTATACATGGTTCCAACTGCCCCTGTAGCACACCCCAAGCCTTGCTGATCTACTGGACATTGTTCAGTCTTAGTCGCAGCCCTTGTTTTGCAACCATGCCCACAGGCACTCGGGCTTTCTGCAACCCTTGTCACGCAACCGTGCCCCCAGGTGCTCAGGCGTTCTGCAGCCTTATCTGATGCTGCCCCCTTTGCTCCAGGGCTTCTGTTGCTCAAGTGGGCTCAAGTGGCCGTAGCCGTGCCTGGCCCCAACTCTCCTCCTCAGGGTCTCAAACCCCAGCAAGGCTGAGGAGGCCTTGGCCTTACCTGGCCTCTGACTCTCCACCCCTTCTCTGGCACCGGGGTCAGTGCACCCCAAATGCTGAGTCCTCTCTGGCACCGGGGTCCCCACACTACCGTGGGTCCCCTATATGGCCTCCTTCAACCCCTAATAGCCTCACCCAAACCACCGGTAATAAACCTCAAACAGAAAACTCAAGCCTATAACATAAATCTAAGCCATTTGGCTATAACAACATTCAAGCCTGTTACAGGGTTTCTCCATCTCTCAACCGTAACAACTGCTCACGCATTCTGGCCTCTTCTTTTTCCTCACTCCAGCAGAGTTCCCACCCCTATGGCAGCTGGCACAGAACTGCCTGCCTGGCCTCAGCCTGGGTTTAAATGGGGAGCCAGGCCCTGCCCCTTCCGGTCAGCTGACTCCCAGCGGTTGCCCTAGCAACCTGCACCTGTGCTTCTTCAGTACTTCTCTGCCTGGTAACCGGCAGCTGAGCCCCACACTTACTGCTACAGCTCTCTCCCTAGCTGTTTCCACTCTAAGGAGCAGGGCACCTGCATGCTCTGCAACACACCTCCCCTCTTTATAGGAGCAGAGCACCGAGGTGCTCTGCAACAGAGGCATTACTGATACACATTTAATTTTAAATTAAAAGAAAAGGTTTTTGATGAAAACAGAATAGTTCACAAAATAATTTCTTTCTGATCAAAATGTTATAATGGGAGAAAAAAAAGGAGGGAATGAGAGATATCAGGGTAAAACCAAAAGTACGACAATAAGGAAAAAAAAGCAATTTTTCCCTTTTTTTAATTACTCACCAATGTTTGTTAAAATATCTCACAGAAAATGTCTTTTAAAGCTAATTTGAAATTGTTCGGGGAAATTCTATAGCATTCTTAATTAGTGGTAGAAATAATATGAAAAAAATTGAATATTCAAGCACAGAATAAGCATCAGCTGACTTGAGTTAGGGAGAGTTGGCACTTTTGTAAAAGAAGGTTTGGGATAACATTAAAGTCATTGACACCAGAAAAATCACAGGATACTTTCCAGGAAGGGTTATAGAAAGGGCTAATTAACAGTGGGTAAGAAAGGTAATGTTAATATATAGGGCATTGAACTGTGACTTAAAAAACATGGGGTGCCTATATACAGGCAGGGAGACTTCTTCAGTGTGCTGTAATTACAGCACATCAGAACAGACTCGATTAATCACACTGTAGCAGCCTCCCACATCTTGTTTGATGAGCTTTAGATAAATGCTCCCGCCATTTTAAAGCATGAGACACTCTGGGCATTTTAATTAGAGTGGGTCTTGGAGCCTCTTTAATTAAAGTGCTCCCCCCAAATCCTAGAGCATGTGTATAAACACCCTATAGTCCTGATTTTCCAGTGATCTGCTATACAGGCATAGGCAATACAATATATCTCTCTGTGCTTCTGATAAGGCACACATTACCATAGCTTTTGGCCACATTTATTTGTATTGGAATTCCAGTTGGCAAAATCAGTGTGAATCCACCTTCCTAAACCTAGCTCCTGTAACAACTAATGGCCATTTTCTTAGAATTAAAAGTTATAACATCCAACTACAGTAAATTAACAAACTATCTGTCTTATATACATACCTGATTTAGTAGGCATTACATTATAGATGTAGATACAGATACAGATGTAGATACAGACCCAGGAAAAAACCTGCAGATTGTTCCTGTTATGGTTAAAGAAGAAACTAAGCATCTTCATGTTATTCTCACATTGTAAAGATCGCTTGATATAACATATACAAGGTCTGTTAAAAAAGTATCAAGACTGAATGTGTATTTGTGGTATTTGTGGGGGCGTAGCTTTGCTGAACATGTCTGGGCATGCTGGGATTCCTCTGGACAGGTTTGCAGCTCATGGTGGTTCCCCAGTTTTCTGTGGCCAGCACTTGAAGTAAGATCATTTGTATCTCACATCCCCTTTTGTTATGTCAGAGCTGTCCAGAACAACACATGTGCATTAAATTTTGCAGGAAAATTGGGAAAATGGCAAGTGAATCATTTGAATTACTTAAAATAGCATTTTGCGATGATACTATGACCCATGAAAGAGTTTTTGAATGGTATCGTCAGTTTAAAGAAGAATGATCATCAGTCGAAAGTGAGCTTTCTGACAGACAGCAAAAGAAGCTGAAATTTCTGCTGCTTCATGTCATTCAGTTCTAACAGGTGATTTGGGAATGAAATGACCAGAAAAATGACCAGAAAAGTGGATGTCTGACTCTTGGATGCTTTACCACAACAATGTGCCTGCCCACTGACTACAGCTTGTGCAGTAATTTTTAGCCAAATTTTAGCCAAATACCATACCCCACAAATGCCGCAGCCTCCGTATTCACCTGATGTGGCCCCATGCAACTTTTTTCTCTTCCCTGAACTAAATAAAAACTTGAAAGGAAGAAGATTTTGTGACGTGGAAACCATAAAACAAAATGTGACTGAACACCTTTTAGTGATTCCACAATTCCAGCTTTCAGGGATTGCTTATCAGAGGTGCTTCCAATAATGGCAGAAACGTTGAGAGAAATGTGTGGCTGCAAAAGGAGCATACCAAAGGAGACTAAGCCAAAACCCCAGTAAATAATTTGTTTTGTTTCCTCAGAGGAAAGGTAGCAAAAGGGTATAGCAACCCCCTTGGCTCAGCCAGGAACTTGTGGACCTCCTAGGCCAAAAAAGAGAGGCTTATAAAGGATGGAAGATAGGAATTACCACAAAGAAGGATTTCTATGCACTTGTCCATATCTTTAGAGAGCAAACCAGGAAAGCCAAGGCTACAACCAAACTCTACCTGGCTACACATGTTAAGGACAATAAAAAGTCCTTTTTAGATATGTGAGGAGTCGGAAGATAAGCAAGGGTAACGTTGGACCCCTGATAAACCAAATGGGACAACAGACAACTGACACCCAGGAAAAAGCTAACCTGCTGGGTACTTCACATCGGTTTTTCATCAACCCAAAGGGACCACCCTGCCTAGCAAGATGCAGGACGGCCAGGGTGAGGGTGAATTTATACCCAGCATTGGTGTAGAACTTGTAGAGGAACACCTTGAGAGGCTGGATACCTTCAAGTCAATGGGTCATGACAGACTGCATGCCAGAGTACATAAGGATCTGGCAGGAGCCATAGCCCAGCCACTGGCAAAGAATTTTGAAAACTCCTGATGCTCAGGTGAAGTACCTGAAGATTGAAGAAGGCCAATGTGGTGCCCATCTTCAAGAAAGGGAGGAAAGTAGATCCAGGGAACTACAGACCTATCAGCTTCACCTCAATCCCTGGAAACAGTCTAGAAAAAATCATCAAAGAGACCATTATTGACAAGCTGGATGATGGCGACATCCTGCAGGACAGCCAGCATGGGTTTGGTGCAGGTAGGTCTTGCCTGACCAATCTCATCTCCTTCTATGACCAGGTGACATATCACCTGGACAAGGGAGAAGAGATTGACTTCATATATCTGGACTTTAAAAAAGCCTTTGATCTGGTGTCCCACGATCAACTCTTGGAAAAAAATTGGCCAACTGCAGCCTCAGCTACATCACAGTCCAATGGCTGGGGAACTGGCTTCAAGGCCAGACTCAGAGAGTGGAGGTTGATGGAAACAAATCATCATGGTGCTCCATGACGAGTGGTGTCCCCCAAGACTCTATCCTTGGACCTGTCTTTATCAATGATGTGGATACTGGTATCAGAAGTGGACTGGCCAAGTTTGCTGATGACACCAAACTTTGGGTTAGAGCGTCCACACTTGAGGATAGGCTGATGATCCAGGATGACTTGATAGGCTCAAAAAGTGAGCAGATACAAACCTGATGACATTCAATACCAGCAATCCACCTTGGGGAATAAAACCCTTGGCACACTTATAGGCTCAGCATTGCCACGCTCACTAGCACCATGGCCAAAAGAGACTTGGGGGTCATGATTGGCCACAAAATGAACATGAGCCACCCATGTGATGTCGCAGCTGGTAAAGCAAACCAAACTCTGGCTTGCATCCATAGATGCTTCTCAAGTAAATCTCAGGATGTCATCCTCCCTCTCTACTTGGCCTTGGTGAGGCTGTATCTGGAGTACTGCATCCAATTCTGAGCTCCACAATTCAAGAAGGATATGGAGAAGCTTGACAGCATCTAAAGGAGAGCCATGCCCATGATAAGAGGACAGGAGAATAGGCCTTATGAAGAGATACTGAGAGCCATGGGACTCTTCAGCCTGCAAAAGCTCAGGCTCAGGGGTGACCTGGTAGCAGCCTATAAGTACATTAGAGGTGTGCACCAGGATCTGGGGGAACAGCTGTTCACCAGAGCGCCCCAAGGGATGACAAAGTCCAGTGGTCACAAACTCCTCTAAGGCTGTTTTAGACTGGACATTGGGAAAAACTTCTTTACTGTTCAAGCCCCCAAGGCCTGGAATAGGCTCCCTCCAAACGTGGTGCAAGCACCTACTCTGGACTCCTTTAAGAAGCATTTGGATGCTTATCTTGTTGAGACCCTAAGTGATTTCCCGTCCTTGGGGCAGGGGGCTGGACTCGATGATCTTCCGAGGTCCCTTCCAGCCCTAATGTCTATGAAACCTATGAATAGCAGTTCAAAGTCTCCATACTTTTTGAACAGACCTCGTATTTTACATTCTACCTTATAAAGGTCACTAATACAGCAATAAAAGTAAAAAGGTAAAGACAAAGAAGATGTTTGTATATCTGTATTCTATGAATAACATTTATTTTCACTGCAACAGTAGTGTCTCATATTTTATGGAGGAGATTAACGTTATTGAATTAGTTTGAAGCACAAACTTAGTACCATGAATTAATCCACAGATCTCACAGAAGTTAAAGAATGTTAAGCATTAGGTCATTTAATCCATCCTGTTGCCGATGTGGGATTGTTCCTTCCAACAGTTTTTTTTCCAGATCAGTTTAAAATGCTCCAAAATGATGGACTTTCTATGTCTTTTTTTAAAAGACAGTTCCACAACCTAACAGATCTCGTCAATAGGAAGCTTTTTTTTCTGATATTCATTTTACATTTTCTCATTCTGTCCCTTTGCCATTTGAAATAATTTTCCTCCATTACATGGTTCATGCCTTTCAGATATTTGCATAAAATCATATGCTCCTTTTATTCATCTCTTATCTGCTATACAAATGTATTTTAATCTTTACTTCATAAACCCAACCTCTTCTGTTCTTTCTCTCCTTTGCTGATTTGCCTGGAGCCATCTCCAATTTGTCAATATCTTTTTGCTGATATTATATTCTGTTCTGAATACCACATCCTCTCACGGTCCTGTAGAGTTGGATTATTGCAGCCCTTCTCCAATAGCAGATGTTTCAGAAATGTCTTTAGGATTCTGGTGGCCCAGCACACAGTATTGACTGGGCCTTTACACTTTTATTCATGTGACAGTTACCATGATCATTGTTCTTGAGAACATGAGGGTGCATTCAGTATTTTGAACATTGTGTGATCATGCTTGAATGTTTGTGTTATGTTTTATGTTATGTACTGAGTGGTGTGTGTATGTGCATAAGTGCGTGCACACATGCATGCTCCTATCAGTAGGGGGTGCTATTTTTGTGTTGTGTGTCTTGTGATGCTTGCTGTTGAGTTTGAAAATCATTCAGTTAAGCTTTTTATTTGTATAATAAAGACGCTTGCCCTGGTGCTCACTATCTGATCTCCTCAGGACAAACAAAACCCTGCAATACAGATAAAACATTAGTTTTATCTTCATTTTGTGGCCCTGAATGTTTACGCCTTGTGTACTTGCTTAGTAGCAAGACTGGTTGATGTATTTTGGGGCCCTGGAGCCTTGGGCCAACTGGTCAGTGCCTTAAAATGTCACTGGTCAAATCCTGTCCTCAGTAGACCTACTAAATACTTATGGATGAACGGCAAATATTCTTTCACAGAATTTGGCATAACAAATGGTTCCATTATTACTATTCTATTCTTATCCATTCAGTGAACCTGTAGTTCTATCATCTTCAATGTAGTCAATATCCCGGTAGCAGGGACTGCAGGATGGAAGAATTAGATTTGTCCCAAAATTTCATTAGTCTTTTTTACTGATCATAAATTAGACCATAATGCTCACAGCTGTCCGCTCTGACCCTGAAGTCTCTTTGGTCTTACAGGTTTCCAAGTGCCTCCCTCCAATGGAATATCTATTTTACAGGCTATTACGCCCCTGTATGTAGTACCCAAGCTTGCAATTTTCCAAGCTAAATCTCATTTTGTTATTTTCTGCTCACATTCTTAATCTCTCTAGGTCCTTTTGTATTATTGCTTTGCCCACACTTTTTGCAGTTTCTTCAAATTTATCATCTGAAAATGTCATTAACATGCAAACTACTCCCTCCTCCAAATCATAAAAGCAGATTTAACACCAGTCCCTGTAGTACCTTACCAGACAGCTCATTGCCAACTGCGATCTATTCCAATTACTGACTGTGACAATGCCCATCCAATTTCTTCTTTATAATACCAAGATACATCATTCGCAGTTAGAAAGCTCTCTGGCTTCCCCCTTTATTGATCAATATAGATTTGGAACATTTCCATGCTAGATTATATCCAGTATATCTCCAGACTCACAGGCAGCATATCCATATTTCAATGCAATCTGATTACAATAGACAACTGACTCTTGGTTCTTACTACTATGATATCAAGGCAAGAGGCAGTGAGGAACATATGGACTCAGAGCTATACCACTGCATTCTGAGACTTCTAGGAAACCAGCTGACCTCTGACTTGCAATTGGCAATTTTGTGATTTTTCAAGATCTCAGCAGTCCTGTTTAAAAATGGTCAGTTAGCTTAACAACCTGTACACGTTCAGTATAACGTCTTCCAATAATACTGCCAGCCAGGAGTCACCATCTGTACCTCCTCTGCCCAGAGCCACGAAACTGTTAGGCAAAGTTGGACTAACAGAGTAGTAATATACAGTATTTGTCACTGCAAATATCAGAGTACACGTAGGTTTCACCTTAATCATTTCTTGTATAGATGAGAATTTGGCTTTCTGCTATTTTTGTGAAGTTACTGAATAGAATTTCAATCTACAGACCTTAGTCACTGAAGCAGCTGTCAAACCTCTGGGGATGCAAAGCGTTAGAAGGCTGTGACAGCTGGCTACATGTCCAGCTGACTTTGTCGAGGGTGGAAAAAAAAATGGTCCGTGCACTGGAAATGTGGGAATGGAACTGCTATTTGGGGGATGGTATAAGCATTTACATTAGTTCTTTCCTTGACCAGCCTGAGGGGCAAATGCCCAACATGAATTAGTTGTCCCACATTCTCCATTCTTTGTGTAGTCCTTTCCTCCATCCCACCCTGTACATTGGGCAAAGGAGCAAAAGGACCTTTACTGACTATATTAATTCCACCGTGTTCTTTTACTCCAGGCAGAAGGAAGCAGATTTAATTATTAAAGAATAAACCTTTTCTGGTAAGTGGCTTGTGTTGCTGAGGTGTGGTTGCACAGGAGATATTTCACCCTGAGGGCCCTATGACAAAACTAACTGCTCACTCCCTTCGAGGGGAAGTGGGGGTGGGGGATTATTATTTGAAATAGGACATCCAAAACCTTTGGTCCAATGCAATTATCCTTTACCGTCTCCATAATTAAATGCCATTTCTCAGCCAAAAAGTAGGCTTTGGGCCACTTAATTATCTGCTCTCTTCTAATCTACACTGTTCCTGAGCACCTTTTATGAGCACATCAAATACAATGACTCCTTTCTGTTTCCTGTGGCTCTCATTGGCATTGTAGTAGACCTCGCATCATGTTGGCACTAGCGTCTGATAAATGCCATCTTCAAGAACCAGAGTGATCTATATGGTAGGCACAGTTGCATCCCTGAAAATGGAGCCATAGACGGCTAATTCCTTATTGACTTGCAATGTGTGTAATGATTTACACCTCTGCAAAATTTCTATAAAATATTTTCATTCTAATTTGGCAGCAGGTTATAGCCACTTTCCAGTGGGGTAAATGAAGGCATAAGGACAATAGAGAATTATCTTGTGTGTCTGCCTTTTTTGGAAGAAGCACTGTTTTGAAACAGGAACTTGCACCTATTCTAGTGAAACCTGGGATTCTAATGGCACATTTTTGAGCTGCACAGAAAGTGAGGAAATAAGTGAGGGTCAAGAGCAAGACTGAACATAAAATGTTATATCTGCAGTGTAGTCGATATATCATCATACAAAATACTAAAAAGTGGCAGCTTTACAAAATTCTTGCAAATAGCATAAAAAGAGGTACTTCAATTGACAGTAAAGCATTTGCTTCACAGTTGCTTGACAGATCAGCATATTGGAGCACTGAAGTGCTCTCTTTTATAATAATCACTAGCGTACAGTATTTTCAGGTTTTGTCATGTGTTTACCGAAGGAAGCTTAGATGCAACATTTAGGTTTTACTGAAGTTCTGTTTTTTATCCAAAATCTTAGCTTTGTTGAATAAAGCACAAGTAGGTCAAAAGACTTGTCCAGAGCCACACAACACATGTGGTTTACTCTTTTAAAAAACCCAGAATGTTCCTAGTTCCCATTCCTTTCCTTAAAAATCTGTTTGCATATTACAAACACAAAAAGCCTTTCTTCGGAAAGGGATTATTACAAAGAATCCCACAGTAACGTGGAACTTGAGATGTTCTTTAGAAAAAATATAGATGTATTAGCATATTATTTTAGCTTTTTGTCATGTCTATCAACTCATTTCCCCTTTTTTATTCAGTCCACATATAACTTTTACAAATGTGTCATGTGGTCTGAAAAAGACATCCCAAGATACCCAGAGTTTATACCCTGGGTTTTAAACTTTCTCTGGTAGAGATTGCCTTCTATGGTTATACAGCATCTTGCACAATTCCTGGACTCTGGTTGGGGACCCTAAACTCTGGGGCCGCTGCTACTTGTCTCCAGGGAATGCTTGGGCAATGTGCCCTCTGGTTTACAGCAGGTTACCCTGGGTGGGGCAGGGGAGGCTGGGGCCAGAAACTGTGCTGGCCCCAGCAGCCTTACCTGAAGTCCAGGGGGCCTACAGCCATGGTGATCCTACCAATCGGAGTCTAGCCAGCAGCTGGAGCGTGACTCTAGTTGGCCAGGCTCTGGGCTCATTTTTTTAATTTATTTTTTGGCTTGCGCTTTTTTTGACCCCAGGATCTCCCAGGGTTAGAAATACCACACCCGCTCTGCTGCCTCACCCCCCACATTGCTATGTTGCAGTGCAGGGAGCACCTGAATGTGTGGTGTGTGGTGCCACAGACAGATCTGTGGCACCACATACCACACAGCCAAGCTCACCTGGATGCAGCCTAAGGTAATATAAACAACAACACCATCAATATAAAGGCTCCAACTTAATTCAACAAATATCACTGGCTTAAACAAACAAAAAGGAGAGAGAAATATAGTCACTGAAGAAAAGTGAACTTCAGCTATTCAGGTTGATAGCAAACTATCACATTCCTTACTTAGCAGACCAAAGTATCAAAACATCTACCAAGCCAGAAGACTGCTCAGCCAAAGTACCACAGTCAGTGATGCATAATACATTTCTTCATCCCAGACTAAAAATCTGACAGCCCTTGATACTATATAGAGTCTGTATAACACTCTAACTCCTAAACCTAAAAAGGCCTAAACATCTGTACCCATAAAAGGTAGCATTAGTACCTCCACTGACAAGCATGTGGAAACTCATTAAAGGAATTGCAATTAGAATGTTCTGACTACATTTTTGGGGGGGTCAAAAAATTCCAGTTCATCAAAACCAGCTATTCATCCTCTGAAACAACAGCAGGGAATGGAGTCTCGTTTTCTGCCAGCTCACATGGTAGGCTGCTGCAAAGCTCTGCTTTCCAATGTGAATGGTAACTTTGCCATGGAACTACAGACCCCAGATCTTCAGGCTCTTTGGAAATTAAATATTTCTGCCAGCAATAATTGCAATGATAAGTAAACATATAGCAACATGAATCTGGCAAGTTACACTCATGTTCTGTTGCTAAGAATGGACAGACTTTTTCAGTAAGCACACACAAGGGGGATAGAAAAATAATACCTCATACGTGGTACCCTTTAACTACATGAAAACTCTAAGAGCCTTTGAATAATTTAGAACAGTCACTGATATCACTTACTCTTCTGAAAGGTTGTGCAAAATCAGACCCTTGGTCACATATAGGAAAATATGAAAAACTGACCTACTTATAAGGTATTCTAGGTTACAGATCTCATTTATTAGGCCTGTGTGAAGTGGCAAGTATTCAATTTGGATTCTGTGATTTGAGTCACTGTCCTGATTCAATTCGGCTAAATTGGATTTGGAGATTCGGCTGCCAAATCAGCTGATTCGGTAGCTCAGCCATAGACTATAATGGGGAATCACTAAAATGCCCATAACTTTGTCATTTTTTTGAAGATTTGGATGAAAAAAGAAGGGATGGTAGTCCCTTCTAAGGACATGAAGCTTGCCAAGATTTAAGGAGATAGGTGCAGGGCCTTCTGTTAAAGTATCCCTCAAACTGTTGAAAGAAAAACTCGTGTCGTGTGTGTGTGTTAACTAGGTTTCTGGCCGTGTTGGTCTAAGGAACAGGCAGGCAAGGTTCTTTGAGTAGATGTGATATTTTTTATTAGACCAACTGAATAGTTGGAGAAATATATCTTAGCAAGCTTTCAGATTTAAAAACCCTTCATCAGGCTAAGGAAGCATCTGCAGTTGGTGTGCATGCTTTTCCTGGATGGAATGAATAATAAAGAAGGCACAGGCTGGTATGCATGCAGTCAGTGAAAATGTAAATTGAGGTGTCAGGGGGTAAGAGATATGCTGGGGTGGCGGTGAGATGTAGCAGTTAAAAGTGGAGAGGTATCTGGGGAGTCAGATGTCAGGCAAGTTACAGTGTGTCATAAATCCAATGTCTATATTGAGTCCATGAGTTTTTGTATCTAGGACGTTGATTAAGTGAAATTCATAGGCTCATCTGTGAAAAGCGTTTTCACAGGCTCTTTTGTGAAAAGTGTCCTGCAGCATCTTGCCCCACTTGATGCCCGGGTGGAAGTAGCCTGCCACTTTCCTGCATTTCAAAATGAGCTGGCTGGGCATGATAGTGATGGCATCACCAGGAGTCCTGTCCCCCTCCAAAGCATTTCTGACTATGAGGTGGAACTTGTGTGTCACACAGTGAATGCCTACAAAGTTGGCATCACACACTGCCTTAACTTAACCAAATTGGCCCCATTGTTAGTGACTATGAACCTGCAGGTGAGCTCAGCCTGCCCAAAGAGATGCCCCTGCATAATGTGGTTCATGGCAACCATGATCTCCCTTTCTGTGTGGGAGTCATCCATCACCTTTGCTTGAAGGAGAGCCCACTGATGCTCTGACTGATCACACCTGTGCCCTGTGAGGGAGACACAGGAATGATCTCCACCCCGGCTGCTCCAGATGTCCAAGGTGAAGTGTAAAGCTACCTGTGGCCCTGCCTTGCACAGCTCCTCTCTCAAGTACTCCCTACATGCCTCATACAGGGAGGGCATCACCATTCTGTTAAAGGTGGCATGTGTAGGCACTTGGTAGGATTGGACCACAAGTGCCATGTGCTATCTGAACCCTGGATGTTCAACAAAGGAGAAGGGCTGGCCAGCCCAACCAAGCATCTCCCCAGTGCTCTGGGTGACCTCGCTCACCTTGGAAACATTCCCCCCTTTGTCCCCACCTTTCCCCTTGGTGGTCCCGGGTGGCCTGCCTCAGCTTCTTGGGGGCAGGGGCTTTGGAGTGAGAGAGGGCATGTTCCGACTGGTTCCAAGCTGAGGAGAAACAAGGGCAAGGGGGTGCCACTTCCTGAGATGCAGCAGCATCACTGTGGTGGTAAAACGTTTCTTGTCCTTGCCCCGGCAGATCTGCCTTCGGAAGTGCTGGCAGGTAGCATACCTGGGATCACCTGCCACCTCAGAATGATCCACACTACACTACCCACCCACTTCTGGGTTGCGGGTGGGGATCCTGCCTTATGCCCCTCCTCAGCAGGCAGAGGCACAACAACAGGAGCAGCTGAGCCACCTGCCCCCACAACCTCCTCTGAGCTGCCTTCTGGAGAAGGAGACCTGCCTCTAGGAGAATTTTCAGGGATGTGGAGCACAAACTCAGATTCCCCCTCCTTCCTCAGAATTTCTTTAGCTATGACACTTGGCTCCCCTGCTTCCAGATCCAGCTCCTCCTCTAGCACTGGAAGGCTCATGCTGGCAACTGAAATTGGAGTGGAGAATATCATGCTGGTGCTGGTTGTGGTTACTGGTGTTACTGGTGATGCATGTGCAGACACAGCTCCCACCTCCTTGCTCCCATGAGCAGAAGACTCCTCACTGCCAGGAAAGAGGGTGTATCTATGCAGCTCTCCCTCTGCCCCCTCTCTCTTCCCTGGCAGAAGACCTGGCACTTGCCTTTCTAGCATGCTTCATGATGTTTGGTATGCTGCAAAATGTGTGTGTGTGTGTCTGTGTGTAATATACGTTATGCTTTCCTGCCAAGTGATGACATAGTCAGGGAAAACAGGTTTGTTTTTGTTGAGGGGAGAGGGGAGACAGACCAACAAGAACAAATAAGAGGATTTTGGGGGAAGTATAAGATGAAAGGAATGGATAACAATAGGGATTGTAGACAAAGGTAAATAGGAAAGGACTAGATAGAACTTCACGGCAAGAGACTACCTACTACCAAGCCAGAGTCCTTCAGATGCTGCGGCTGCAACAGAGACAGACAGCTCACAAAAAGCACACGGATGAGTTTACACACAGACTTTATATGTTGTTTCTATGTCCCTCCACCAGAGCACTGTGATTGGAAAGGAACTCAGAGAAAGATCACAATCGCTATCCAGCTACAGATGTCAATATCAGAGCAGTCTTTCCACCCCCTCTTCTCATTTCTGTTTCCTGCATGCTTGCCTTCTGAATTTCCAAACCTTTTCCTAATCAGTTCGGAGGCTTCAATTCAATTCATAGCTTTTAATGGGCCTCTTGATTTGATTCAGATTCAGAGATTTGGCTGCCAAATTGGGCTGAATCTCCTCTGAATCAAACAGGCTACTGAAGCTTCGCACAGCCCTACCATTTATGGAAGCTTTCTGGATTTCTCTCATAACCCATGGAAGCGATAGCCACTATGTTCAGCTGCTGCTGTAATTTTTGTTCTAATTTATACAGTTTGTTAATTTTTAAAGATTTTAGCAAGGCCCCAAGGTACTAATATTACATTTACTAAAACAGTCTTGCCTACAGGCAACCAGTTGACTGCTGTTACTTAAAAGTCAGATCAAGTATTAATTTTGTGCACTCTGATAGGTTAGCTTCACCTCTTAAAAACTTTACACTTTAACTTCCTTTCACACTTGTTTTGCTCACATTTATAGTGCTCCCCAGAAAGGATACGACTCTGTATATATGCAGGAAAGCCACTAATTTCCATATAAAGATTCAGTAGAAAAAGTTAAAAGCTCTAAATTTCTGTAACTTCACAGAGCCTGAGGTCTTTGTACTTAATAAATGACACTATAGCCCAAAGGGGCACAGTGTAAAGGCACTCTACATTTGGGATTATTTCAATTTGATTTTCCAAGAGATGTTGAGAAGACAAATGACTTTTGAGCATGGCAAGGAGCTGCCTCTCTGCACCACATTTGCCCTTTATTATTTAGCTGGCAGGTAGCACCATATGTCAATACTCCTTTATGCAAATGAGCAAGAATGAAGAAATGATCAGAGAAGATGAGACATTTTGAATTAATAAAGACAAAATGCTGCTTTTGTGAACCAGTCAGGTAACTCATTATTTCACTTTAGGCTAAGAACTGGCAACAAAGTGACAGGTTAGTGAAAACAAGAGAGGATGCGAGTGACCTGCAATAATGCCTAAATATGACTCATAGGTTGAATGACTGCTGTCTCTTTTCTGTAAAAAGAAAATTTAAAGGCAAAAGAACGATAATGTCACCCATAAACATTTACCAAAAATTAATACAGCCAATAATTAAAATATAAAATTTAACTTTTTGTACATCACTTTCCCCTATATTTTTATTTGTAACCTTGACAATTCTGTTCAATAAAACAGAAAAGCCTATTTAATATTAGTAATTACAGCAATAAAACTAGAAGATGATACACAAGTGGAGAAGTGCAGGATAGAGGATGACCAGATGACATGATGTTTTTTTGTCTTTTATTAGACATCTATCCATAACATCTTTCACTGAACTTCAGTGACTTCCTAATTATGGTCAGTTTTGGTCTCAAACCCAGTCAATTCAGACTGGTTGATCTGTAAGGCTGATGAAATGTATGTCACCTACATGCATGTGCTGGTTCTACTGTCTTTCATTGTTAGCAACTGACTAGATGGCTCACGTTTATTTCTGTCTCCATATGAACAATATAATTCAGGTTGTCCTCAAAAAACAGAGACACTTCTTGGTTTTATTTAGCTATCTTCCATTTACCCTGTAAGAACTGCTCTGCAGAAGTGTTTGTGATGTCTGACCTTGGTCCATAAGGAATACTTTTGCCTTGGCAGGCTGCCAGACATTTTGTTTGAAATCTAAATTCTCTCCTTCTTGCTAGCATGTTAGTGTTCAGTTGTCTTGCTAATAGTATTTTTCTATTCTAGTTCCTTGGCATTTATAGCTCTTTTGGAACTACTGTAGGATTAAATGGCTTTGCCTCATTTCAAGCTGCCACTATTGTTATTGTTCTTCTGCCCATAAGCCTATGGTAATCCTAATGAAACACTGTGAGATGTAGTAGCAAGCTTTCAAAAGAATCTAAGGGTGTGACGAAGCATTTGTGGGACCTAGTTTAGGTTTAGATGGATTACTTTAAGCTAACCTAAACTGGGAGTGGCATGTGCAGGCGTTAGTCACTGCCATGAGTGGGCAGCCAGAGGTAAATAACTTGGAGAGGGAGGGACGGTAGGACTGTCAGAACTGGATGAGGGGGTTGGGTTGGGTTTTCAGGGACATAACAGGTTCAGCAGCAGCTGGCAGATCAAGGTGGGGAAGTGGGGAGTAGTTGGAGGCTAAAATAGCCCAGTCAGGGTTAGGGGGTAGGACATCATGAGTGCATCAAAATGAGCCCACACATGGGAACAAAATGCCATTTTCTGCACTGCATATTTGCAGCATGGACTCAAAGTCTGATACTTGGATATCCAGGTATCAAAAAAAAAAAAAAAAACCCCACAGAAAAAAAGGGGGCCAGGTCCAGGACTGTGCCCTGAGGCAACCAGAGGCACAGAAAGCACTGGGTGCCAGGCAGCTGAGGCCAAGTCATGCTTCCCTGCACCAGGAGGGCCCCAAACACCCTAACAGCTGCTATGGGGGTGAGCTGTGCACCCTGTGGGGGGCTGTAGCCCCAGCAGCCAGTCTGTGGGCCCTGTGGATGGGACATATGGGTCCCCCCACACCCACAGTCCCCCCACAGTCCCCCACACACTGACCCACATTCCCCCACATTTCTCCACACCCACCCACACATCCACCCGGATCCCTTCCCACCTCCTCTTGCAAACCCCACATCCCCCTATCATACATCTATCATGTGATAAAAAAAACCAGAATAGAGCAAACATCAAAACATATAGATATTTAGAATTTATTTTATTATGATGATAGAGAAAGTGGTAGGCTTCCAAGCTGCTTTCACATGGTACGTATAACAATAAAACATCACCCAACTGATCTGTCTCTTTCTATATCTATAATGATCTTTTATTCTAATTGTGGAAGAACATAGATTTTGGGGTATTTTAAAGAGTGAATTTGGGGTTTTTCAACAGAGATTTTGAAGTTATTAAATAGGGAACACCAGAATTCCTGCTAGTGAGGTAAGTGGCAGGACCCAGGCAGAAAAGCCTGCTCAGAGCTGGCACTTGGGACCCAGCTGGAGGTGGCAGGTGCCTCTACTGGCTCTGCAGTTCCCATCCAGGTCTGTCAGGCATGCAGCCTTGGGGCCACATGCTTTTGCAGATGGCAGCAGGTCACAGCCAGGCAGCAGCCCCCACTGCCAGACTACTGCAGTGGGTAAAGGGTGTAGGGAACTCTCAGGGCTGCTTCAGCAGTCCAGCTAGCACAAGGGGTAGGTAGTATCCCCAGGTACCAAATGGCCGGGCCCCAGAAGCTTCTATTTGTCCATCTGATGACCATGGGCAAGGCCCACCTGGCTAACTAGTAGCCCCTTTTTTACAGGGGATAATGGATGAATGGAACAACTAAGTTCTTGGGACAACTAATGAAAAAAAATAGGACAGGAGTGTTGTGTGGGTAAAAGGGTCAAAACATGAAAATAAGTGTTCAACATCTTCATTAGCGACCTGGATGAGGGTGTGGAGAGCACTCTGTTCAAGTTTGCTGATGACACCAAGCTGTGGGGTAAAGTGAATACACCGGCAGGCAGGGACCACATCCAGGCAGACCTGAATAGGTTAGAGAAGTGGGTGGATCCGACCAGGATGCAGCTCAACAAGGACAAGTGCAGGGTGCTACACCTGGGGAGAAGGAACCAGCATTATGGTTTTAGCTTAGGGGCTGACCCTCTCAGCAGCACAGAGGCAGAGAGGGATCTTGGAGTCAGGATTGACTTCAGGATGAATATGAGTCGCCAGTGCGATGAAGCAATAGGCAGAGCCAATCTCACCCTGTCATGCATCAACAGGGACATCACTAACAGGTCCAGAGAGGTCTTGCTCTCCCTCTATGCAGTGCTGGTCAGGCCGCAGCTGGAGTACTGTGTCCAGTTCTGGATGCCACACTTCGGGAGGGACATGGAGAACCTGAAGAGTGTCCAGAGGAGGCCACTCGTATGGTTGGGGGCCTCTGTGGCCAGCCCTATGAGAAGAGGCTGAGGGACCTGAATCTCTTCAGTCTCTGCAAGAGGGGACTGAGGGGGGATTTTGTGGCTGCCTACAACCTTATCAGGGGCCAGCAGCAGAGACTCGGGGGAAGTCTGATCACCAGGGCCCCCCCTTGGAGTCACCAGGAACAATGGCCACAAGCTGAGGGAGGATAGGTTTAGGTTAGATATTAGGAGGAACTACTTCACTGTAAGGGTGGCCAGAGCCTGGAATAGGCTTCCCAGAGAGGTGGTGCTCTCACCTTCCCTGGAAATCTTCAAGAGGAGACTGGATAGGCACCTGGCTGGGTCTTATGACCCCTCCCAACCCCAGTGCTCCTTCCTGCCCATGGCAGGGGGTCGGACTCGTTGATCTGTCTAGGTCCCTTCTGACTCATTGATTCTATGATTCTATGAAGTGCACCTGAGGGGGACACCAAGCAAAACCCCTGGGCCACACCCACCAGTCCTCAAAGGCCTCCAAAGAGCTGGTGAACACTGCCCACTGGTGCTCTGCCCAGAAACGTGCACAGACAAGTGAGAGAAAAGTGGTCCCACAGTCTACACCCCAGGAGCTTCTGAGTGTGAGTAGCCCTGAGCTATTTGCCAGGGCAGCTTTTTATACTGCTGGGGCCAGTACAGGTGCTGGCCCCAGGCTCTAGGTCCCCCTGGATGCAAATGGAGGAGAAGCCAGGCAAAGTTATTCTGTTCCAAGTGGCACAGCTTACCCCATACCAAAGTGTATGTCTGGCCATGTGCACTGATGCAAAAATCCCCAGCTCAAATTTGTGCCGCTCCTGTTTGAGCTGCTGCAAGTGCATATGCCTGCATGTGTGGATGCACCCCATAGAAGCAAGTGGCTGGACTTTCCCAGTCCTGGGGCTGTGCTGCGAATGCACACAGGCTGTGGAGCAAATTAACTTTAGATTGGCCATGCCATTTTTAAGGTGCATTTAGATCAACTTAAACTAGGTTAGGTCCACCTAAATGTACTGTTTGTATGTACCCTAAGTGACCTAAAAGCCTCAAAATTTTCATGGGACTTCTTATCTGACTGGTTTTTGAAAATGGGACTTTGGACTTTAAGGCAACAGTTTTTGTGGGCGACATCTTTTATTCTACCAGCTGCATGGTTTACCTCTGCTGTGATATTATATAATATCAGTAATAAACATGAGTTACTCATAGCAGGATAAGCATATTTTAGACTCTCACTCAGGATTATATAGTGATAAGGATACAAAAATAATAGCTTAAAAATAATTTACAGAATATCATGCAAGCCTCCAATTTATTTTGCTTGTATATAAGAGTTTCTTGTTCTTGTCCTGCATTCAAAGGCTTGTATAAATCAATCCCAAACATGCATTTGGTCAATAGAAGATATTACCCACAAAAAATCAATGATTCCTGTATATTTTGTGGACTATCATGGCTACAACTTCACTCCAACACTACTACATCTTTCTGTGATGCTTTACTGATGTCCCATTATGAGTACTATATTATTCACTCATTGTGAAGAACTAAATCTCCATTTTCTTTTTTTATGAAAAGGCAATATTTATAAAAGCTGCAGAAATGTATTTTCTCCCTCCAGGCAAGAGCTCTTCTTTAATACCCACACACGCATCCACGTATGTATGCACATACTCTTCTGGAGTATGTTTACGAGTTGTCAAAGTAAGATTTTTCCATGTTATTCTCAGAAATAAGATACAATCTTTGCTAGAAAACAATAGTCAATATATGTGTTTTTAAAATAATTTTCAATTGGTCAGTTTCCATTGTATTGTCAATAAGAAATGAGCAAAAGTTTGAATCCAAGCTGGAGTGACATGTCTAACCCTTTAAATCTGTTCGCTTGTGGGGCACTTAAGACTTAATAGTATAAAATTTGGCTTTATATAGCACTTATTATATGTTAAATATAGGGCTTTTTAAAAAATGAGTTTACTAGTAGGACAGTAACAGTACAAGGAATCAGGACAACAATTATTCACTCAGAAAATAACTCAGACATAGTGTAACCTGGTCATTAAGAACAAGATTTTTTTTCAAAAGCTAAACTGCCTTGCTTCCTTATAGCATTGAAAATGGGTTGCCTTATTCATTTAGATTGTTCTGATCTCAGAATAAGAGTGACTGCACGCAAAGGTCTGAGTTGGGACGGTAGACTATTTAAGGCATCTTGCCATGGAACTAGAGGCATGAGTTCAGAGTGATTCATGCTGAAGGCTGTCTCTAGCTGTAAATGGGTACCTGGCTCTTCAGGCTGAAGAATCAAAGGTAGATAGACATGGTGTTCATGATATCAGTCCCTCGTGTACCATTTGCTGTAGAAATTATCAAGCTTTAACTACATTAAACTAACAGGCCATTTGGCTCAGGAGGACTTCTGACTTGATTTTTTTTTTTACATTGAGTCATTCAGAATTAGCTATTACTGGATAACTGTTCCTGAATAGCCCCATGTGTAGACAATCCATTATTTTAATTTCAGATTTTCCCACAGCATGGTGTCAATTCTGCATTCACACCTGTTTTCCACAGCTACAGTTCTGCTGAAGGGAGTTATTCCTCATCTTGCTAGAGTGTAAGCAAGAGAAGAATCAAGGGTCTCAAACAGGTGTTTTCAATCTTTTCTATACATTGAGCACCAGAGGGCATAACCTTGACACCTGTTCTACAATGAAGTTAACAACTATACTTATAGTGCATTACTCTATTAATTAAGTCCAAATCCTGCAATGGTCTCAACTGATCAAGAAAATGAGAATTGAGAAGACTACCCTGAGGCACGAGGTGTAAATGCACAACCTGACATTTACTGCCTTGTTTTCCAAAATTTCAGAAGAGAAAGACATGTGCAAAGTTTTATTCTGGATCCTACTATTGTACTCAATGGGAAAGTGAGTTTTGCCTGAGTATTAATGGGACAATCTTGTTGTCAATGCTAAGAACCTGGAAATATCAAAACAGAGTATATTGCTTTTCAGCTATACTTTACTTAAATGTTACACTTGTAGCAGCCTCCTTTGTACATTTCCCTTTTGGACATGGATATAACCTCCCTACCCCCGCCCACCCGTATTTTGTGCATTTCTTTCCCTTCTCAGTATTGGCAGAGACCTAGCACTCATTGCATGGGTGTGGCAAGGCTCAGAGCGAGCCAGAAAGCTGAAGTGGCTTTCTGTAGGAGAAACCTAGAAACTACATCTACATATCAATTAAGCTCAGTGTCACTAAAGAAAACAAAAGAACTAAAATATCCACTGTAAAGTCTGTAAATATATCCTCTGCTAACCTAACTCTCTTACTATCCCCAGTAGCCTTTGCTCCTCACCTCACATTGCATTTTTATATATTTCTCACAATGCGTTTTCATATTTCATCTGCCTCATCTTTACTATGGCATTTTGTATTTTATATTTTATACTTTTAAAGAATGTACTCCCTGTAGAATGAAGTTACACCCTGGACCATTGTTAAAACTGCATTGAAATTGTAATTGTAAAGTAATAAAATCTGTTGAGTGAATGAGAGTGAATGATGATCATCAGTAGACAATAGCCTAGCCAAAGGAACTCCATTTTAAGGTAATCAAGCTCCAGAACTGATTCCTGGAACTTGAGCACTCACCCTATGGACTAGTCAAGACCCACGTGGGACAGCGACCTCTGGATTGGGTAGCCAAGATGATGCTGGGGGATCATACAAGTCTGCCAGAAAGGGTTAAAAGGCAGTGAAGCATGACGCTCAGTGGCACCCTCTCATCCAGCACCTGACCTACCGAGACAGAAGGACAAGCAGGCGAACCACTTCTGGAGAAGACACCATCTTGAAGGCAGCTAACTATCAACAGCAGACTCCAGGCCTTTTATAGGTAGATATGCTGACACCAGTGCTCCCACAATCATTACAGCAGCTACTATACACTATACTACATGGGTTTGAATGAGTGAGTCCATGTTTGTGTGTATGTGCTAAGGTGACCTGTACCACCCATAACTCAAAGTCTGCATTTATGATTTTATTGGTAACTTCACATTCCATCCAATAAACTAGAATTTATTATGATCCTGTCAGTTGGTCCTTTGTAGCCAACACACTGCATGGGATGCTCATTTATAATAGTTATACCAGTCCTTAACTTTAGCAATAAAATATAATGCAAATGAAAAAGAGTGTTGCTAATATTTGGAATTGCCCCAAATCATACCTATCCATTTAGTTCAGAAAACCCTTTGAACAAGCAATTAAGATAAAATCTTCCATTATAACAAGATTAACCATTGGTGGCTTTGTGAAAGCCAAATGGAATGCCTCTATTGCTTTACAATCTGTTATCTCAGTGAACATTTCCCAGCTTTAAAATGTATTCCTTATACTTAGCAAAGTTACTAGATAATTACTGCTTTTATCCCCATTTAAACAAGCTGATTATGTGCATGTTACATACTGGTAGGTCCTGGTTTAATCTTAATTCTGTGACTTCACTCTGTGCATACCTGCTAGTATATAAAAGCAGTCATATGGTGTAGTCTTCAAAATGGTGGCCCAAAAGACACGTGAAGAATACAAGTTTAAAAAGAAAACAACAATGCAACAATGAGAAACTTAAAGTAGTGTGAAAGAGTATGTGTCATTGACTTGCCAAAATTTTTGGTTTGATTCAGTGAATGTGCTAGTGTTCAAGTCTCTGAGTCTGCCAAAAAGTAAATGGGTGTCTGAGAGGAAGCTGAAAAAATAGAGAGAGCCTTCTAATGAGATTTGAAGGGCTGGCAAAAAAGACTACTGCAATTTTGCTCTGCAAGTTTGTTCATCTAGGCAATTATATTAGGAAAAAGCAAGGCGGTAATCACTAATCACAGATTTGTGTGGTTTGGAGTTAAAAAAGAAAAATAGAAGTAGAATTATTCCTAAAGGAAAAAGGGAGTAAAAAGATACTCCTTACCCAGTCCTGAGCCCACAGACCTGCCCTTTTACATCTAGAGAAAAATAAAGACTATCAAAGCTGACATTGAATGCTTCTCAGAGGACAGGACATGCACGCCATGCTCAGAGTTAATTAGATGCTCAGAGGTCCTAGGGAAGAATTGCAGCTTCTGAAGCTTTTAGTCAGTTATTAAATTTCAAGGTAGAATGGGGATTTTTGGTTGAAAAGGTAGCAAGTCTCCTTCAAGCTACGAAGATATTATTGCTGACCTTAGCCCTGAGTCAGGTCCTTTTTAAGCCCATGGAAAGATTCCCATTGACTTCAGTGGGACCTGAATCAAATTTCTCGAGGCAGAAAAAGAAGGCTAAATACAGTAGAGATAAGTACTGTGGAAATTCCACCTGTGCCTTCACACCACAGGAATATATGTAGAAAGATAATCCCAGTGATTAGTGAGCTAGCATGAGGTTTAGGAGACCTGAATTCAATTCCCTGTTTTGCCACAAATTTCCCACGTAATCTTGGACAAGTCACTTAGACCTAGATGTTCAAAGGTATTTAGATGCCTGATTCCCATAGAGGCTCTGTTTTTCCAATTTAAAATGGGAATGGCTGTACTTCCTTGCCACAGAAAGGAAGCATTTTGAAGCCCAGTTCATTTAAAATTGTGAGGTTCTCACTTTCTACACTAATTGGGATTGCTCGATAACCCCTACAGTAATAGGAAGTTCTAGATTAAGAAGTTAATGTCCCTTTAAGGAGGCTGGGCTCCATCAAAAAACAAATATGCTTTTGGTTTTTGCTGCAATTTTTCAAAGCCATAAGGTTTCTTTTTATTAGAATTTCACTCTCAAAAAGAGACAAATCAAGAGTGCTGTTACTAGGAACTATGGAGCATTTTGGATCAATGAGAGACTATCACAGTGTACTCTCGACAGCCATTGTGCTTTAGTAGCTCCCAGGGGGCACATCCAGACAAGCACAGATGTTTATTTCCCATAGGACAAGTAGCAGTGGCACACCTTGTGCCCTGCGGCATGCAGCATGTTACCTCGGGTGAGGTAGGGGTAGGGCCAGAATGGTTGCCCAGCAGCTTTACCTGGGGTAAGGGTGGTCTCAGGGAGCTGCAGCCATGGTGATTCTGCAGCCAGAGTGTGGCTGTGGCCAGCCAGGCTCTTTTTGGGCGGCGCACACTGTCACCATGTGCACTACCCAGCTTTTTTCCAGCCTGGGTCAAAACACTTGCCTCACCTTCCCACTGTGTTGCAAGGTAGCAGCACGGAGAATGCCTGCATGTGTGGTGCTGCAGAGGGTTTACAATACCACATACTGCTCCTCTGGATGCAGCTAGTAAGAGGAATAGCTAGGTCTTAGTGGAAGAGACTGGTACAAAGTGTTTGTGCATATATGTGCGCAGGGCATACATGCATAAGAATGTGGCAGTGTTTCCAATTCCTGCTAATAGTACCCACACAAAAAAAAGATGCATACCTCTAAAACACTACGATATTTCAAGTTCAATACCTGACTGTCTTAAGGTGTCAGTAAGCCAATGACTTCATTTGGGGAGCAGGATTCTAAGGGAGGCAACCTAAAGATGAATATGATACAGCGTAAGAAGAAATTAGTTATGGAGAAGAATATGCTCCATGTATAACAAGAAATAGTAGAAAGTTATAGCTGAGTGTGACAGAGCACCCTCTAGGGGTGCCATGAATTCCCCTAGCGCCCCCTGGCTACCATGTCAAGCTGGTGTCAAATGCACCCTCACCGATCTCGCGCACCACGTCTTTGATGTTTAAATGTTTAAGGGAGGCTGCCTTTTCTATCTGCTTTGACACGGTGCCTACCATGCTATACTGGGGCTCAGTCCAGTTGCCCACCAGCGCCCTGACGGGCGCCCCCCTTCACCTCTCTCGCAGCCCTCGCCACACTGAGACCTGTCTCCTGGGCTCTCGTGGCCCGCACTGGGGCCTTGCTCACGCTTCTCGCGCTCTCCGCCCGCACTGGGGCCTATGCTTCGCGCTTCCCACGCTCCCCTGCCCTCATTGGGGCCTTGCTCGCGCCTTTCACGCTCTCACCCTCTCTGGGGCCTATGCCTCACACTACTGGCGTTCTCCGTGCCTTCTGCACACTCGCCCCCCACTGGGGCCTATGCCTCGCACTTCTCGCGCTCGCCCCCACCGGGGCCTATGCCTCGCGCTTCTCGCGCTCGCCCCCCACTGAGGCCTATGCCTCGCGCTTCTCGCACTTGGGGCTCAGGCGGCCACAGCCTTACCTGGCCCCAGACCCCTTTCTCGGGTCTTACGCCCACCGGGCTTTTCCCAATTGGGGCTCAGGAGGCCTCAGCCTTACCTGGCCCCCAGACCCGCTTCCTCGGGCCTGTGCCCCACTGGGGCCTGTCCCGATAGTCGCCCACACTGGGGCCAGGGTCGGGACACCCCAAAACGCAGTGTCCTCTGTGACGCTAGGAACGCCCCCCTTCTACTGGGGAGCTCCCTTGAGGCCTCCTCCACCCCTACAGCCTTGCCTGGTCCTCTGGTCTTACACAAACAACCAAACAGAAAACCCAAAGCTCTAAGCCAACCGGCTGCAACACAAAACTAAGCCCCCCGGCTATAAAATACACTCCTGTCAGGGTTCTCTCCCCCCATCTCATCCTGTAGACTCTCAGTCAGTCAGTCAGTCAGATGGCTGTGCCATGCTCTGCTCCACAGCAGAGTTGCTGCTCCTCCAGCTGCCAGAGGGGAACTGGCTCTGGCCTTAGCCTTCTCTGTTTATAAAGGCCAGGCCCTGCCCCCTGGCGGTCAGCTGGCCCAATTAGATGCCATAGCAACTGGCACGTGCTGCCCTAATGAATGGCAGCTAAACCCATTTACTACTATTCAGTAACAAGCAACCTAGTGCCCTGCTACACTGAGAAATGTAGAATACAAAAGTTGTGAAATGCAAGATTAAAACTAGGTTAGAAATGAGTAAATGTGGCTAAAAATAAATGAGTAAAATGTAGATAACTCTATGCCCATGGCTTTGTACTATAAAATCTGGTTTGTGTTTATCATATTGTAACTGATTTGTCAATTCATGAAAAGTATACCCGTCATTCTATTCAACATCACTTCTCCAATGTTATATACAATAAGACTGTAATTACAAAATGTTTCTTAGAGAGAAGCTAGTTACCATATCAGATGTGCCACCTTAATGTTCCATGTGCACACTTAATATGAGGTGGCCTCTCTCTCAACAGAAGTGAAAGAACTGCCATGCTGTAAATTCACACTCCAGCTTATCTCTCAGTAACCTGTGTGCCTATACCCTTAGTTACAATAGAGTACATGTATTCCTCCCCATCAGACTTGACTTTATTTTAAAATCTCATTAACACCCAGTAAATAATTCAGGTCTTAAAGCTATAAATGTTTAAGACTAGCAAGCTGAATGTTTTTAAGGTTAGCTTGAGCTACACTGACTTAAAATGTTGAGAGGGTAATTTGAAGAGCTTTAGCTTTGAATCATCACTTCAGGTAATACTAGTAGCTTGAGTATTAAAAGGGAAAAATGATCTAAGCATTTAAATAAGATATGGGAAATCTGTGTTATATATGTGGCTTTGCCCTGAACTTCCTTTGTGATTTTATACAAGTCTATGTGGCCACTTGTACATAGTAAATTTGCAAACCGAATTCTGATAATTGCATATTCCCTATTCAAAAGTAGTAATCCTTTTTGTGTTGTTAAGGGGTCTCCTGACAGAAAAAATGTGAACCCCGGCAATTTACAAGTCATCCCCTACTCCCATAGGACATGAAACAATGAAACAACAGGGAATTTGAATCACTCATGGCTTCATTTAGATTGTAACTTTTAAGTGGATTCTGAAGGTCATGACTTAGACAGGGGGAGCCATATTTTCTATTTTGGTCTGGTTTTAATTTGGGTAATCTTCCCATTAAATATAGCTATTTATGACATTTGTTAAAAGCCTATATTGCTAATTTAGCTAAAAAAAAATCTAATGGAGTTGTATTGGAAGTTTTCCATAAAATTAATGTCCCAGACTTAATGGATGTCTAAGGTATCATTATTAACGGGAATATTCCATAAACTAAAATCAGCTCCTTTGAATTGGTGATCTGATACAGCTAGATGGGAACTTATTGAAAACTGGAAATATGCCAAAGTACCCAGGAATTCAATTTAAACACCTTATGGAGGTTAATGCTTTTACAGTATTTACTTTAATTAGTACTTTATTAAATGCTCAATTTCACTCACATAGTTAGACAAGAATTGCAGGCAGCCTGTGGGCAGAACAAGTATGAGAGAGGCAAGACCACTGCACTCTCTCTGTCTGCCAGGAACACAAATCTTTGTGATTTCCAGGGTTATGCTGCCTTCAGCTGTATTATCTTACTCTTCGTAAAGTCATATGTGTGTGTATGAGATAGAAAACATACTATAAGCAGCAACAGCTAGGCAGTAGCAGAAACTTTGCTTTCAATTACACCGTAAATCCAGAGTCACATGAGTGAAGAAACAGAGAGCAAAATTTGGCCCAGTGGGAGTCTACCAGAGCTTTCTGCCCCTATGCAGTCTCATAAAAACATAAGCATTATGCTGCCTCCAAAAAATGCTCTCTCTCAGGGCTGTCAAATTTCTGGGCAGTTAGGGGCAACACACAACACTGGCCACAGTGGCGGTCACCATGAGGGGCCACAAAGTGCAGGCCACAGTACTGGGGGGATCTCTTCTGCTGCACAGGCAACCCCACACTCCCTTCCCCCCACTGGCCACGTATGCAACAAAACTCCCTTCTCCCCTCCAGGCTCCTGGCTTCTCCTTCCCCTCCCGTCCTTGCTCCATGTGCCCTGAGAACAACCCAGCTCTCCCCTCCTCTTCCCCCGCACCAGCTATGTGCAACTGCCTGCCTTTGTAGCACACAGCTATGCCCTGGCCCCAGGCCCCACTTCTGCACTCTCCCACTCCTGGAAGCAAGGGAAGGATGTGGATGCCAAGAGAGGCTAGGGAAGTGTGAAGGACCTGAATACAACCGGCAAAAACAACAGCGGGAAGAGGGGGGTATTGATGGCCAGGGAGGAACTCATGGGTTGCATGTTAGTCCTTCAGGAACTGCATATGGCCCCCAGACCAGATGCTGGATAGCCCTAATTTATCTATCCCAGTACCCTGTTTACAACAT
Source organism: Crocodylus siamensis (assembly GCF_052110815.1). Lineage (NCBI taxonomy): Eukaryota > Metazoa > Chordata > Crocodylia > Crocodylidae > Crocodylus > Crocodylus siamensis. The sequence continues at coordinate 57,842,523 of NC_143400.1, read as the reverse complement.
GCTTTAGAGGAAGAGTAGATAAATAAGTCATGCCTAGAGTGATTTGTCCCTTCTCACACCCTCCCTAGTATCAACCAGCATTGGTTTAGAAACATCAGAAGATACATGCCTTATTCTTCCAATGAAACTGTCCTCCATAAACGTGGCTGATCCTTTTTTGAACCAGGTATTATCTCTCTTCCCAGCTGGTCCTCCTATTAGGTTTCACTTCCAAATTTAGCAATGTGGAGGGCAGAATGCTCATAGCTCCCCAGTATCTAGTTGTATAGCTTGACACTTTAGTTTAAGAACTGTTCTAAATAGATTAATTATAGTGCATACCATTATTAGATGGCAACCATAATCTCAAAACTACTGAGATTATTAATCACTTCTCTCACTTAGAGCCTGATTCAAGGTCCAGTTAAGTCTGTTTTTACTCTTCTTGATTTCAGTAGGCTTTGGATGAGATACTTGGATCATTTGAAGTCAGTTCTTTTCGCACTGAAGTCAAATGAGTTAAATGCAGAGTCAATGGAAACAGAAACAGTCCTAATTGCTTCAGGTAAAAATAAATGGTATGGAAATGGGAGGGAAAAGGTGCAACTATGTGTCAAAAACTATATGTCTGTGATGAATAAATTATTATAGCCTAGGGACCATCTTTTATGTCCCATACTTTGTAGGCCAGCTCTAGTGGACTTTCTCTAACTTTACAACGTACTTAAATGACCTCAGATGACCTCACCACACTAGGTACAGACAGTCAAAAAGCCCAAGGCTGAATCAGTTCAGTCTTTGCAGGTTAGTCTAAACTCCACAGATTAAATTGAGATACTAATGAACAAACATTTACCTTTGATTCAGGAAATGCAGCCACATGCGTGCAGCGGCTCAGGCCAGAAGACAAAGGGTGCTAGAACACAGCTTTCTGGCCTGTAGCCAGCATGGGCCTTGTGTTCACTTCCTCTTCCTGTTGCCCCCAATTCCCTGGGATTTGGAGTCCACAATCACAGCCAAAGGACTGTTCAGGGTTGCTCATCACTTCCTCTTCTTCCTTCCAGGTGTCTCTGGGATTTGTAGTCCACATGTTTAGCCAGCAGTAAGTTTGAGCAAGGGAAGGTGTGTTTAACCCCACTCCCTGGCCCCAGAGGGGGTTTGCCTGGGGGTGGGGTGGGGCATTCTCTCCCCTGTAGACTAGGCTGCATCCCCACCTGGGTTTTGCCCCTGCACCCTTATGTCAGCCAGCCCTCAGTGCTCCAGCTAGGGAGCAGGGGGTGGGGCCAGCTCTGCTCTCTGAAGCCAACAGCACAACCTAGCCCAGCCCAGGGCTGGAAAGTATGCTGGAGGACTATGATTTAACTTGAACCTGGAACGGGCCTGAGATAGAACTTTTATAAACTGGCTTGACCCAAATCAGTTAAATTTGACTTTTATTAGTAAATGTTTAGGATTGTGAATCCAAAAAAGATGACAAAGCTGGTAGGGAAATATATATCACCCAAGCAAGGGACTAACATTAGAGGGATGGGGGTGAGGCAACTAAGTTACAGGAGATACAATGTTAGCCAACTAAGCCTGGGGGTGGGGGAAGGGGAGGGAGGGGTTCCTGACCCTGAGAGGGAAGACAGATACACACAAAACCGTTACAATGGTCTGCAATGGTGGAGGAAGTAGTTCAAAAAAAGTGTCTCAGTTCATATAGAGTCTCGTCGCAGGGGTCCTCTTCAGGTGGAGTGGGGTTGTCCATTGCTGAAGAATCCTCTCAAAGTGAAAGTCCATCCTACATTCAACCAGGTATTTCTTAAACCAGTTTCACCCATTTGGGCTAGTAACAGACATTTAAAAAACTGGAGCCTGAATTGATTCAGTCTTTGAAGGTTAGTCTAACCTGCCTGAACTTAACCAATTTACAAGTGAACAGACATTCCCTGGACTGAAGAAATGCAGGCACATGCTCAGGGGTACTAAAGTGTGTCCTTAGCTTCAGGGAAGCTGTGCATGGCTAGCTCCAGCAGCAGCCTGGAGTGAACTGGCCAGGGAAGGAGGTTTAATTCCCCCCTCCCTGTCCCACCAACATGGACCCTAGCTGGGGTCCACCTGGCACTCCCCTTTTGCTGCTGCAGCAGTGGGGGTGCGGACCTTGCCAGATGTCAGATCCTGCCTGAATAACCTGGTCTCTTTTTATGACCAGCTCACAAAGTGCTTAGATGCAGAAGTACAGGTAGATGTTATTTACTTGAATTTTTAAAAGGCTTTTGACACAGTGCTGCACCCAGTTCTTACAAGTAAACTAAGTTCTGTGAGTGGATTTTTTTCACATTCAGGTGGGTGGAAAACTGGCTTATGGGATGCAGCCAGAGAGTGGTGGTGGATCATTCAGTTTCTACCTGGAGATATGTGGGCAGTGGTGTCCCCCAAGGCTCTGTCCTTGGACCAGTGCTGTTCAATACCTTCATCAGTGATTTGCATGAGGGTGTAGAAAGCACTCTGTCCATATTTGCAGATGACACCAAACTGTGGGGCATGGTAAACACACTAGAGGGCAGAGAGTGAATTCAGGTGGACTTAGATAGACTGGGGAAGTGGGCGGATCAGAATAGGATGCAGTTTAACAAAGATAAGTGAAAGTGCTTCATCTGGGGACAAAGAATCACCAATACACCTATAGACTGAGAAGTACCATTCTATGTAATACAGCAGTGGAAAGGGATCTCAGAGTCATAGTCGATGCAAAAGTAAACATGAGTCACCAATGTGACGAAGTAATACATAAGGCTAGCCACACTCTTTCCTGCATTAGTAGGCACATCATGAGCAGGTCTAGGAAGGTGATACTTCCCCTATATGTGGCATTGGTCAGGCTGCAGCTGGAGTACTGCATCCAGTTTTGGGTGCTGCACTTCAAGAGGGATATGGATAACTTGGAAAGAGTTCAGGGGAGGGCTACTTGTATACTTGAGGGACTGCAGGTAAGATCCTATGAAGATAGATTGAGGAACCTGAATCTCTTCAGCCCCTGCAAGAGGAGGCCGAGAGATGATCTTGTGGCTGTCTACAAACTCATCGGGGAGAGGGGTGGGGAGGGGGCAGGGTCAGCAGGGAATAGGGGATACTCTGTTTACCAGGGCACCCCTCGGGGTTACTAGAAACAATGGCCATAAACTGAAGGAGAGTAGATTTAGGTTGGGCATCAGGAAGGAATTCTTTATAGTAAGGGTTGCAAAGTATGGGATGGGCTTCCAAGGGAGTGGTGTTCAAAAGGAGATTAGACAAGTACCTGGCTGGGGTTACTTTACCCCAGTGCTCTTCCTTGCCCATAGCAGGGGGATGGACTCAGTGATCTAATAGGTCCCTTTTGAACCTACAAATCTATGAGAACTATGGAATAAAAATATGTATTCAATAAATACAGATGGGCTAGGATTAAAATCTGCTTCTGAAACCTCTGCTGTGGAGTGTTAAAAGTATGGCTTTAGGTTCAGAATACCAAGTCTGATATAAGGCACTGGACTGAGGCACATGATATTAGTTCTCACCTCTGCCATAAGCTGTGCTTGTGACTTCTGAAGTCAGGCAGAAGACACAGCAGGGCGGCACCTTGTAGAATAACTCATTCAGAAGTGCAAAAGCTTTCATAGACAACACTACTGTGCTAGATAGTATTAATAGTATGCCTTTCTCTCTGCAAGTCCATTCATAACATGTATAAAGTAAGCTGTTGTCTATGAAAGCTTAAGCATTTCTTATTAATTAGATAATACTTCTCTACTTCATTTCTACCTTTATTAGAGACTACTTCCATACCTCATTAATGGTTATGAAGGGCTTTAATCTTATAGTGTTGGGGACTGTATAAATATGTAGTTAGTTTTCATTATACTTAAGAGATAAGAGAGGAAAAGAAAATAATGGAATAGAAAAAACAAGCTAAGGACCTATAAAACTTAGAAAAGTATACATTACAAATCAAATTAAAGAACAAAGAAGGTAAATGAGTTGTAAAGTCTTCAAAAAGTCAAATAAGGAAAGCAGCATTCAAGCAAACAAAAATTTTTTTTTTTACTAGAAGAGGCCAAAATTGAAGACAACCAATTAATCAAAACAAAGAGAAAGATCAGAAACATAAAATAAAATTTCAATAGTTGTAAAGGGAAAAAACAAAACCAAACAAAGGAGAAGCAGATGGGAAATATATATTCCATATAGTAATTGACAAATGGAAAACATTAACCAAAAATTTTAAAATGCACATGGGAATCTTATCTGAAGTGCTGCAAGCAAAATCCTGAAGACCTTACTTTGAAAAATTAGAAGCAAAAAGAGTTTCTCCCTGATTAACTCAAATTTCTCTATATATAACGTTCTCTAGGCATAGCTAGCCACACCATGGGTAAGAACCTCAGATCTTGTACATTTCTGGAGCTCAACTGATCCAGAGGATGATATTGCCCTATACATTTAAATAGCCAAAATACAGGAATTTCCATTACCTTTAGAAATTTTTCTTTTAACATTTTATTTTTGGTGTCTTACTTTTTCCTGAAAGGTCAGGGAGGAAATAGGGACAATTCTCACATTTATTTTATTTCAAAGGCTTTTCATTTTTTATTATTAAACCAAGATCAGTTCACCTGTTTGTGAGTCAGTAGAATTTTATCTCTCAGTAAAACAAAAATCCTCAACTTTGGGAAGGCTGACTTTCACAGACTCAGAAGACTGGTCAGTCAGGCACTAAGAGACCATGAGGAATGTTTTTTCCTTAAGGACGCAATCTTCCAAGCACAAGGAAAGTCCATTCTGTCCCACAGGAAAGGCAGTCAGCAGGCTGGGAAACCCCTTTGGCTCAATAGGGAACTTTTGGACCTCCTGAAACTAAAAAAAGAAGCCTATACCAGATGGAAAATGGGAATCAGCACCAAGAAGGACTACAGAGTACTAGCCCACACCTGTAGAGAGTGGACCAAAAGAGCTAACGCAGAAACCAAACTCAGGCTAGCCACAGGAATCAAAGACAACAAAAAGTCCTTCTTCAGATATGTAAGAAGTCAGAGAAAGAACAAAGCCAACACTGGACCCAATGGCGACATGTAGGTGGTGCACAGGGTTGCACATTTACCCCCTGAGAGCACTGGCACACCCCCTGACAGTCAGTGTTTCCTGCTTAGGCAATGGGCAGGAGGGGCAGGCGAGAGCACTGGTGTTCCCCCAAGAGCACTGGCAGGGAAGTGGGGGCACCAGGATAAGCAATCCTGTTGATCCCCCCATGGCCAATCGAGTTGACTGGGGGAGGTGTTCCCCCATAACTGATTGTGCTGACCATAAGTGCCAGTGGCATGCCCAGAAGAGCCAGTGCCCTCCCTGACTCAGGAGGCACCAGTCACCCATGATTGGACCCCTGCCAAATCAAATGGAGCAGCTGACATCTAATGCTCTGGAACAGGCCAGTCTCCTAAATTATTACTTTGCATCAGTCTTCCACCTGCCCAAGGGGGTTACCCTGTCAGACATGATGCAAAGAATCCAGGGTGCAGGAGATGAGCCTAAAACTGATGTATGTCAAGCGAGGGAACATCCTGAGAGGCTCAGCACTGATAAATCCATGGACCCAGACGTAATGCACCTGAGAGTTCTGAAGGACATACTTTAATTTCATTAAAAAAATACATTTGTCCTCATTTGTGTGTTTGTATCATGTATATAGAGGTGACAGTATAATAGCTCAAAATGAAGTCTTATTTTTGTATATTGTGGAAGGCGTATGGGGGGTATGGGTGGGTGGGTATGGGATTTGTGGGGGCTCTGTGTGTGTGTATGTGGGGTGTGGGTGGGTGGGTACAGAGGGTTTGTGAGAAGGTGTGTTTGTGAGGATGTGTGGGTGGGTATTAGGTTTGTGGGTGGCTGTGGGTGTCTGGGGGTTGTGGGGTGTGTGGAGGGGGATGGTGGCTGAGGGGTTTGTGGGGGGTATGGGTGCATGTGTATGGTGGGGTGTATGTGTGGGGCTCCCCACTTCAAACACAATCCTCCATTGTGCACAGCCCCTACAGACAATGGCAGAAGCAGGCGGAAGTCCCTGGCAGCATGCCGTCTCAGGACTGCATGTCAGCAGACCACCAGCTCCATTACATGAGGCTCACATGCCCAAGCACCATACCACTGTGGGGAACCCCACATGATGAAGCTGGTGGTGTAGATCATGGGGCTCAGCTGAGGTGGCAGAAAGAGGGGCAGAGCCAGCCCAGCTCCATAGCACAGAGCTCCCTGTTCTTCCCCATGACCTGCTGCAGTCACCACCACCGCCAACACCACCACTCTTACTCCCACACCTACTGCCATCACCACCACTTCCCCTGTCCCTGTTGCCACTCTTCCCCTGCTGCCATTCTGCAGGTGAGGGTGGAAACACAGACTGCATTGCCCCTTATAGGAGTGAGCAGGGCTGGGCCCAATGTGAGTCCAGCAGGGGCAGGCCAGGTCTGGGCTGGATACAGTGAATTGGTAGGCACCCACCCACAGGCTGGATGAAATTGCCTGGTGGACCAGATCCAGCTCTTGGGCCATGTTTTGCCTGCCCTTGTCTTATACTCATCTCTAAAGTTACTAATTACTATCTCATTTCATTTCAAATAATGAAAACAATTCTGAGAACTAATATTTTTTCAGTGTTGAGGTCTTCCTATATACTGTAGCTAAAAAACTTAAAAATAATTTAGAAGATATGTATCTTGCCTTTAGCTTGATATTTTTAGTTATATTATTTAAGGCTTAGTATTAGCATACCTAAATAGAGTTTAATGAATTTAGGAAGCAAGATATTGAACATAGCAGACAACCAACAGTTGTACATCAAGACTCTCAATTAAAATGGAAACCATCCAAACATTAAGTACCTGAGCTCATAGGCCTGTATAACGACTCAGGGCACTTACACACAACAAGTTTGCTCTGAAGTGTTGTAAATCCAGTGCATTGGAGCAGACTTGATTAAACCTGATTAATCAAGTCTGCTGAAGCACAGAAATTAACATGCTCTAGCAGCCTCCAGCATCACGTATCAGGCTGGCCCCTGTGCTAAAAAATGATGCTATTTGAAGTAAAACTTAAATAAGCTTAAGTTCAAGGCACCCACCACCATTTTTTCAACACAGTGCTTGGGCACTTTTAATTAGCACAGCTTCCTAATTAAAGCACCTGACCTATCTATAAACACCGTCAGTACTTAGACATAGCTATAATGTCTCCTTTCTAGACATCATGGCTTATAGCCAACGATCAAAGTGTATTGTATAGCCAAATCCTCTGTATTGATTCTATCCACTGACTTAATCACTGAAAGTTCTGGTCAGAATTTTAACATTCTGGCTTCTTATGCTGGAACATCCTTTCCACTAGCTTGGAGATAGGAGAATTTATACGAGCATGTTTCTATTGTAGAAGATCCTTTCCATCATATCGTATTCTGCTTGATTTGCTCAGAAAAAAAAATCTTTGGGAGCTATTAGGAGCAGAACCCCCAGGCTGTAAACAGATATTCAAGCTGGTAGTACTACTTGAAATATTACTGAGAACCACAAGTGACGAGTCAATGACTCATACAAGTATTATACTGCTAGAATAAATATGTGAATTATAATTAAGAGAAAAGGAGTTTCAAATAAATATATTCTAAGTGGTCAGAATTTCCTAAAGTACATAATAGAGGCTCAACCTCAAGCTGTTTCAGTGCAGAAGAAAGATAAGAACCACAAGAATTTGTTAAAAAGAAATCATGGCATACCAACTTGATTTCCTATGACACAGTAACTGGTATGGTGGTTAAAGGAGATGTACTAGACATCATGCAGCTCGATGAATATGAGTGAAAAGCTGAAGGAAGGTTTACTTAATGGCAGTATTGCAGCATAGTTCTAAAAAGAATGGGCTTTCTGTCAAGGTGAGTCTATCATAGAAAAAGAATTGAGTCAGCCAGCCTCTATAAAGCTGCTGCTGATTTTTCCTTGTGAATTCCATGCATCTGTAGCACTGAAAACCCACACCCATATGCCAAAAACTCATTTTGGAGAGAACCTTGCTTAGAACATCTAGCACCATGAACTGCACAAAGTTTCCTGCTCTTCTCTGGTTTCTTTGAAGTTTGCTGCACTTGGGTGGATGGGGAGGAGCAGAGGAGTAGGAAGGGTGATGTGACTCTGTGCTAGGAAATGAAAAATAGATACCAGGAATAACTGAGTCTGAAGAATCTTTTTCCAAATATATGTCATCAGAAATAGCTATTGTGATGTGCTTGGCAGACATCCCAAAGTGAGGGACAGAGCTGATCAATATTAAACATTCAGGAGAAAGTTCAGCAAACCAAGAAGAAAAGAAAAGGGGGAAGAGGTAGCTACTGTGTTTGTAGAAGTGGGAACTCACATGCTGAGTGAGGAAGATTCACTCTTGGTCATACTTTTCTTATCACTGTTATCTGCTGCTTTATTACACTTAAAGGATTTTCCATTCATACTTTGTGTGTGCTGTAAGATATTGGCCATAAGAACAGTACTGTATCCCACACAGCCAACTGTTACTAGCCAGTCTAAATAAAATATCAGCCAAAAAATCAGTATCTATAAAATATCCTTCTCTTGTGTCTACACAAGACACTTTATTGCACAGTACAGCTAATTACTGCATAATAAGCATCACTGGCTATACATGCTCAACCTTACTGTGCAGTAATTTCCTCTACCTAGCAGTTAACTTGCTACCTGCAAATACAAGTAGCAAATTAACTACCAAATAATTACCATGGAGTATGGCATATGTAGATGGCCGACTGGGAGCAACTTTACTCCAGTCAGCTGGGCAACAAGGGGTGGGAGATTGCTCCCTGTCCCCAGGAGCTGCCTGTTGCTGGGGTGGGATCTGTCACCAGAGCCTGGACAGGGATGATTTCCCCCTGCCCTGGTAGCAGGGAGCTCTCAGCCCCTGCTCCAAGGTTGCAGAGCAGGGGCTGGGAGCTCCCTGCACAGGGAGAGTATTCTGCCCAGCCTGGAGCTGGCTGGGACCTGCCCCAGATTGGGGTAGTTCCCAGCCAGCCCTGAGCTCCAGCCAGCTCTGAGCTACCTGAAACAGGAAAGTCCCCAGCCAGCTCCAAGTTGCATGTGCAGACTTCCTTGTGCAGCCAGGAGCTTGCCAGGAACTGTCCCAATGAGGGGCAGGTCCCAGGCCCACTGATTTTTCCCAGCACTGTGCCCCAGTTGGGTGACCAACGCACAGGGCTTGGAAAGAGCCGCAGGGGAGAGGAAGGTCCCTAGAGCTCCCTCTGGCTGCTGCAGGAGACTGGTGCAAGGCTGGAGGGGGCAGGAGTAGACTGCTGGCAGGAGCAGTAAATCTACTCCCAAATCTTGGCACGTGTAGATGCCTGCCCAGGGTGGATTTACTCTAGAGTAATTTACCTAAAGTAAACTCACCCCACAGCATTTACATGTGTAGACGCACCTGCTGATAATCTTTTAAATATTATATATATGTAAAACAATATAAATATGTAAATTAGTGTTCATCTGTGTGTCCTTTCCCAATAAAAGTAAATATGCAAATCTACCATTCAGATTTAAACACCAACCAGGTAGTGATATAATGATTTAGATCATCTTTATATATGCTGAAAATATATCCAAAAATTCCATTTTTTTAGTTTCAGGAAAGGGTTGGAGCTCTTACTTCATTTGGCCCAAATCAGGACACTAAGGTTAGGAACCGAAATTCCACATAGACTGGTATAAGTAATCAGAAACTGGTCTAAACCTGTAAGGGTGTTTGTACATGTAATACCATTACCATGTACACATGACAAAAATGTCACTTCGTGTGACTTAATGGCATCACCCTGTACACATGCAAGAATTTGGGGTTTCTTAAATGAGTTTACATTGTTGCAGTGCAATTTAGTATTGCAATGTAAACTGCATCCCAATGTAGTTTAGTTTGCAATGATGTATTGCAGCTATTAGTCAGCTCACCCGACAGCCTCAGGAGAGACAGGCAGGCTCTGCAGAAAAAAAGGATTGGGCCTCTTGCCACTTCTGCCTTCAAGTGCCTGCTGAAGGCAGAAGTGGCAGCAAGGGGCCCAATCCTTTTTTATTTATTTATTTTTTTTCTGGTGGAGCCGCTCTGTTTCTCCTGCAGCTGGGAGGGCAAGCTGCTGATGGGCTGAATGGTCCTTGAACTAATGGGGGGGCCAGGTCCTTCCGTCTGTGGAACCACCTGCTAGCAGTCCAGGTGCTGCCCCAGCTCAGAGGCAGCACCTGGCCTGTTACAACTTTTCCCTGCCCCTGAGCTGGCACAGCACCCAGCCTGCTAGTAACCCACCCAGGAGCCCTTAGGGGCCACTGCTGCCAGAGAGGAAAGGACTGGCCCCCCCTACTTTCCCCCTGGCCACGGGCAGGCTTCGCTGAAAATAAAAAAAAAGGTCTATTGAACTCCTGTCCAAGATCTCCTCCATAAATCAAGTTAGGTCACAGTTCCCTGGCATTCCAGGATGTTTTGTGGGCCCCTGCTAACTCCACAATGCAGGGCAGGTGGGTAAGCTAAGTTCCAACCCCCCTCTTTGTCCCATCCCACTCCTGGGATGTCACAGAGCTGAGGCAGCAAAGCCTCCACTCCCCAGGTCAGCTGGCAGTGGCACAGGGGTCATGGGCAAGAGTGGAAACTAAGTCCCTGGCCCTGGCCGCACTCCCAGCTGGGGTCTGCGCAGTGGAGGCAAGGCCCACTGGGGAGGACTTGCCCTTTGCTGCCCAGCTTTCCTGGACTGCAGGGCCATGCACACTGGTGTTACCCGCCAGCCTGTCTGTCACCTGTATGGCAGGGGGGAAGGAGAGAAATGCCTCCCTCCCGCCATGCCCAGCCTGAGCCAGCTTAGGGCGGGGGGAGCATGGTAAGAAGCTCCCCTCTTCTACAAAGTGCTTCTTTCCCTGCCACCCAGCACAAGTCCCCTGGGCTTCCTGGTATGTCTTGCTGGCTGCCCCGGTGAGATGTAGCAGGTGTCCTGGAGGGCTTCTGCCAGGCTGTGGGGATGGGAATACTCCATGAAGGGAAGGATCAGGCACAGCTGCCCAGCACTGACCTCCTGAGCTGCCTGGAAGATCTGGCCCAGCACCAGCCTGGCACCATGCCCACCTCCCGTCCCTACCCAGCATCCCATCCCAGCACTAGCAGCAGCTTGCAGGATGCATCAGGCAGTCTGGGCGGGAGGGGGAAGGGTTTGCCCTGGGTAGCACAGCTTGATCCTTCTATCTATGGAGTGCTTCTGTTTTCTCTGCCTAGCAAGTCCTCCTGGGCCACCTGGCACATCTTGCCAGCTGCCACTAGTGTTAATCTCCAGCTGCATGTGCCAGGGAGCAGGGCCTGATCCTTCCCTCTACAGAGCACTTGCATCCCTGCTACTCAGTACAAGTCCCCCAGGCTACCCAGAGTGTCCTGCTGGTTCCTTCTGGTACTAGGTTCTGGTGGGATATGCCAAGAGATATGGGGGCCTTGCACCAGGCAGCAAAGTCTGTTTCTTTATTTTATGGAGTTCTCCTGTCCTTGCTGTGCAGCACGAGCCCTTTGGGCCACCCAGTGTGTCCCACCAGAATCCAGCACCAGCAGGCAAGGTTTTGGGGGGACTTATGGTTGGTGTTGAGGATGGGACCACTTCATAGAAGGAAGAATTAGGCCCCATGGAGCCCTTTCCTTCATTCAGTGGAGCCGGGCCATACCTGATTGACTGTTGGGCACATGTCCCCAGCCCCCTGCTCTCATGCAGACCACTCTGTGACCAGCCCTGGGCTCTGGGGGCGGTCTTAGGGGTCACCATGGCAAGACTGGCAGCCTGGCTGGTGGTGGCAGGGGTGGGCAGCCATACCATGGTGGTTCCCTCTAGGGCTCTCCTGGGGGCCTGGGTCTGGGCATGGGGGCTGGGGTGTTAGCACAAGGCTGGGGTATGTGCCTGGGAATCAATTCGCTGCCCTTGTCAGTCTTTTACATTTTGGAAGGTGTGTGGAAGCACCGCCCCCTCCAACACACACACACATACACACACACCCCTTTAGGCCTTGACCAGTGCAGGCACTTGTGTGCCTCCCCCCACCAAAAGTAAATGTGAGTTCCCTTCACCCATGATCCAATCTACACAGCTTAGATAAAGTTGAGTCAACTGGACTGGTTCTACCTTGGATGTTTTGACTATCTGGACTTAGCCTATGCAACAATTTTTTTTTCTAATTCTCAGAGTTGGAGTGGAAGGTTCTTTTTTAAAATGCCCTTGAGTTTGTTTTTCTTTGTTTTGAATCTAATTCTCCATTTCCTTGGACTCATGCATATTTTATTTCAGAGACCAAATTTTAAAAAATGGTCTATAAGGCCGAGTACATGGACTCACTTAGACTTGTTAGTTTCTCTTAAGGTTGATGCATGCATTAGTTAAAAGGAGTTAGTAAGAGTGAGCAGATTTTGTGCATCAGAGTACACATACTATAAAAAATGGCTTACCTAACTTTTCACTGTTGTTTACTTGCTTGTCTCCATTGACTTTTTATATACTCTTTCGACTAAGAATTGCACCTGAGTTATCCTTGCATTCCTATAGTTCCTGAATCTTGCAATTCTAGATCTGATTCCTGGATTCTATATCCCAAACTATGATATAGGCATATATCATAGGCAAATGAAAGCATAATCAGATTTCAATTCTGATTGATTGGAAAGAGTTTCCTTTGAATTCTCTTCTCATTTGATGTTGTGTATCTCTTAGCCTCACATTTCATAAAAGATATTTGTTCTCTTGTTCACTGGAGGCTTTTTAAAGAGATAGCAAATTAGATCTTTACCTTCTGGGAAGTCTAAAGACTATCTCTCACAAAACACATTCTAGAGATAAGGGGAAAGGTCCCCAGAAAGTTCATTATGTTATCTCCTTTGTGCCCCTCCCACCTCATCTACAATGAAGGACTCTCTAGTCTTGTATAGTTTATGTTACAGAGGGGAAGCTTGGAGGAATAGGAAAATACACTGTCTATTCCCCATGTACCCATGTTTAAAGGAAGAAAGCTTAAGTAAGATCTTGAAACAAGCAAAACCAATCTCCTATGAATTATGGCTTCTCTGCGTTGTTCATATCTACTCTTGTTCTATGCAACAAATACAAAGAATCACTAGGAACTTTCCTAAAGCAATACATTGTGACAGGGGGTGCATCTACACCTGCCATTAACGTGCAGCAATAAACTGCTGAGCTTATTTCTCTGCATTTTATTGTTCTCAGAAAGCTCCTGGACAAGCAATTTACATGTGTGCCTGGACAACAGCACACTGAGCCAGGTCACAGCAGCCCTGGCTGGCAGTGGGCCTGGGGAGTTAGCCTGCCAGCCTGGGACTGGTCTGACCTGGCTCACTGTGCTGTGGCAGGGCTGGCTGGGGCAAGAGGGTGCTTCAGCATGGGACTAGCTATCAGGCAGCTCCCACACTGAAGCACCCTCATGTCCCAGCCAGCTCAGTGTCTACATGTGTGCTACTGCATGTGAAAAAACTCCACAACAGAGTAGTACTTGTATTTACAAGTCCTACCCTGCTATGGAGTTTATTTGTTTTGTGCACCCTAATATGGGTGCACTTGTAAACACTGAGACATTTAATGTACAGTTAATTAGTCAACTGCTTGGTAAATGTCTCGTGTAGATGCTCCCAGGAAAGGAGACTTTCTGAATGCAAATGTTTTAAAGGAAAGAGATTAGGCAGTATATGAATTACTTTGTTACTGTGAATCTTGGTGAATGATAACTCTGGGAACAAAGATCCAGTGAGATTTGTCAGCTAGTCAAAATGAATGTTTGTAATTATGAAATGAAATGAGTTTTTATTTAGTTGTCTAGAAACAACAAGCAACACAGATACAAGCTTACATGAGAGAGTCTTTAAATAGAAAACAAAAGAGGATCATTTACACATAGTTCACAAAGATTACAGTGTTTTAATATATTTTATTATCAAGACTTTGGGTGCTGGAAAAACAGTTTTTATAGGGGTTCCCAAAACATGTAGGACCTGAGACTTCAGACATGTTAGATGGAAACCTATAAAATCTCCTATAATATTCCTATGCTACATAAATGGAGTAAAACTTTAGCTTTACATAATTGCCATAATTGTGCTGAGTGATAAAATAGCTATCCAGGCTCCATGTGGAACTTCAGCATTTAATCCAAAACAGTAAACACCATCTAGAGACATATTAAACAACATGAATATATTATCAGGACTTTAGGAACCCAAGGGCCTGCTAGTTAGCTAATGATAGTGACTCTGTTCCACTAACATCCACAGTATTATTTTGAGCTGAGAAGAGCTATCAGGATTCATCAATAAACTGCATTTGATTTTTTAAAGACAAAATGATGAGTCCCTCCTTAGCACAATGGGTGCTGACAGACATGGGGGGAAAAAAAGCTTTACCAGGAGCAGCAACATGTTAGTTCAACCTGGCTTTGCAGCATGTGTATAGATCATGCGCTTCAGCGGGGTACTTTGGTGCTTTTGCCTAAAGCATGAAACACCTGCACTGAAGCATGCATTCTATACAGCCATTGGGTGAGCCAGGTCAAACTAACACAGTGCTCTTCTGGGTATGTGCTAGGCTCAGTGCAGGGGCACATTGAGTTTAAAGTAAAACACTGGGGGAGTTGTTGTTGTTTTTCTTTTTTTAATATGTAAGCAGCCAAATGTTAATATGCTGTTTGAATATGTAATATAACAGCTGCAAACTGATCTCAAAGCATGTTGTTTCTAACCTAATATCTCCAATCTATTTAGGCACTCATAGTATGCATATCATAATGACGGCTGACCCCCTCCAGTAAAGAGTGTCATCTGTGGGTGGCTACTCCAGATGGGTGCTACAAAGGGAAGAATATTATATTGCCCCATTGCTACTGGGAAGCCTAGCACCAACACCTTGGTCCATGCCCCTGACTGGGCAGAGCGGGAGGTCCCAGAGTCCTCCTTAGTTGCAGAGGGAGACGGAGCTCTCCCCTGTGGCTCCCGGTGGAGAAGGGCCTGGCAGAAGGAGTCTATCTCCTGCTCACAGTCCCTGATGGCATGCAGTCTCTGGACTGTGGCCTGGAGCTCCTCCAGCTGGTGCGCCAGAGACCCCAGTAGGGAGCAGACCCCGCAAGGGGAGGTGGCCATGCTTCCGGGCCCCAGAGCCTGAAAAAGGGACAGGCAGCCCCCGCAGCCAAGAGCCAGGGGCTCCGTCTGCGTGGAGCTCGGAACCATGGGCTCCGTCTGGGTGGCCGTCTCTGAGGTGCCCAATGGGGGGGCTGTAGAGCCTGAGGGGACCCTCGGGGTGCGGCGCGTGCCCATCCGTGTCATGCCTCTGGTAGGCTGGCTACAGCTGGGGCTGGCTATGGCTGGGGGGGGTCGCAGGCAGGGTCTCGTGCCCTCCCACTCCCTCCCCTGCGTGAACTCTGTGCTAACTCGAGCGCCTGTTTACGCCACCTGTTCACGCGGCTCCAGTCGCGTGGCTCCCTGGGGGGCTGGGCCAAGTAGAGGCCTGGGCGGGGGCTTGACTCGGCCTGGCACCAGGCAGCGGCCTCCTCCCAGCAAGCGAGGAGTTAACCCCTTCCCACCATGAGCCCGCTCACCTCCAGCTGTGCTGGGGGTCGGCAGGGGGCTCGGCGGCTGCTGAGAGGGTGTCTGGGGGGCTTCGGGGGAGTGGGGGCTCAGCGGGCTTCACCCGTGTGTCTCTCACCGCTCCAGAGCCTACCTGAGTGTGGTTTTTTTTTTTTCCCCCTGTTTGGCGGGCCCTTTTAAACTATGCGCATGCGCAGTGGGCCTGCCGTCGGGCAACGCTGGCTTCTCAGGCCAGGGGGGCCCTGCCCAGGATTTGGGGGGCCCTGCCCTACAGGAGGCCATGACCACAGCCCGCTCTTTGGAGAGAGAGGCAGTGAGCTGCTGGGAAGAGATGTCCTCCACCTCTCTCCCCTGGGGAGGAGGCTCTTCTCAGCCAGGCTGGCTGACCTGCTCCACCGGGCTTTAAACTAAGCCCGCTGGGGGATGGGGGGACTACTGCCCCTGCTGGCCCGCTGAATGGCCCTTGCAAAGCCAGAGGACCAAGGCACTTAAGGGGGCACTTAAGGGAGCCCACCCCTGCCCCAGCCCTGGCACAATCTGTGGGCAAGGCAAGAGCCCCCAAGGGCACACTTGCCTGCCTGTACACTAATGCCAGGAGCCTGGGCAACAAGCAGGACAAGCTCGTCCTCCTGCTCAGTGCAAAGAAATATGATGTCATTGGGATAACGGAGACCTGGTGGGACTCCACCCATGACTGGACCAAGGGTATAGAGGGCTATACCCTATACAGGAGGGATCGTGTTGGCAAAAGGGGCGGGGGTGTAGCTCTCTATGTGAAGGAAAGCTACATGTCCCTGCAAGCTGATGTTGGCGACTGGCATGGACAGCTAGAGACCCTCTGGTTAAAAATTCGTGAGGAATTCGGCACAGGGGACACAACAGTGGGAGTCTACTACAGACCTCCCACTCAAAGTCCCGAGCTTGACCAGGAGTTTGCCCGGGAACTGACTGAGGCTGCTTGCTCCAGGACCTTGGTTGTCAAGGGTGACTTCAATTACCCGGACATCTCGTGGCAAGATCACTCAGTTAAATCTGAGCGGGCACAAAGCTTTCTCTCATGCGTGGATGACCTCTACCTGACTCAAGAAGTCTATGGGCCAATGAGAGGCAAAGCGCTGCTTGACCTGGTACTGGCTACGGGGCATGACCTAATTGGTGACCTAGTGATTGATGGGAAGTTGGGTGACAGCGACCACGAGCTGATCACCTTCACCATCCGCCGTAAAGCTGGCAAGTCAGTCAGCAACACAGAAGTTCTTGACTTCAGAAAAGCCGACTTTGATAAGCTCAAGAGCCTAGTCGGTCAGGCCCTCAGGGACCATGACCCCAGGGAGATGGGAGTTCAAGAAGAGTGGTTGCTTCTCAAGGAAGTGATCCTCAATGCACAAGCTAAATCTATTCCAACATGGAGGAAAGGCAGGAAGAAGGCACAGCAGCCCTCCTGGCTCTCCAGAGACCTACCGGACCTACTGTGGCTAAAAAGGAAAGCCTACAAAGGATGGAGGACGGGATTCACCTCCAAGGAGGATTACTCCGCGCTGCTCCGGTCCTGCAGGGAGCAAACCAGGAAAGCCAAGGCTGCAACTGAACTCCAACTAGCTTCAGGCATCAAGGACAACAATAAGTCCTTTTTCAGATATGTGGGGAGCCGGAGGAAAAGCAAGGGCAATGTTGGACCCCTGCTAAACCAGATGGGGCAACTGACAACTGACGCCCAGGAAAAAGCCAACCTATTAAATAGGTACTTTGCGTCAGTCTTTCATCAGTCACACGGGATGCCCATGCCTGCTATGGGACAGGGAAATCTGGGTGAGGGGGATCCCCTACCCTCCATCAATGCTGACCTCGTGAAGGAACACCTTGAGAAGCTGGATACCTTCAAGTCAGCTGGCCCTGACAATCTGCACCCCAGGGTACTCAAGGAGCTGGCGAGCGTCATAGCCCAGCCCCTGGCACGGATCTTTGAAAACTCCTGGCGCTCTGGTGTAGTGCCCGAAGACTGGAAGAAGGCCAATGTGGTGCCAATCTTCAAGAAAGGGAGGAGAGTGGATCCAGCTAACTACAGGCCCATTAGCCTGACTTCTATCCTGGGGAAGATCTTAGAAAAGTTTATTAAGGAGGCCATCCTTGAGGGACTGGCCCAGGCTAACATCCTAAGGAATAGCCAGCATGGGTTTGTTGCGGGTAGGTCTTGTTTGACCAATCTCATCTCCTTCTATGACCAGGTGACGTATCACCTGGATGAGGGAGAAGAGATTGATGTCATATATCTTGACTTCAAAAAAGCTTTTGATCTGGTATTCCATGATCACCTCTTGGCCAAACTGCCCAGTTGTGGCCTTGGCTCCACCACGATCTGCTGGCTGGGAAATTGGCTCTGTGGTCGGACCCAGAGGGTTGTGATTGATGGCAGTCACTCATCATGGTGCCCTGTGACCAGTGGGGTCCCTCAAGGCTCTGTCCTGGGACCCATACTGTTCAACATCTTCATTAATGATGTGGACATTGGAGTCAGGAGCGGACTGGCCAAGTTCGCCGATGACACCAAACTTTGGGGCAAAGCATCCATGCCAGAAGATAGGCGGGTGATCCAGGCTGACCTGGACAAGCTCAGCAAATGGGCAGACGAGAACCTCATGGTGTTTAACACCGATAAATGCAAGGTTCTCCACCTTGGGAGGAAAAACCTGCAGCACCCTTATAGGCTCGGCAGTGCTACGTTGGTTAGCACTACAGAAGAAAGAGACTTGGGGGTCATCATTGACCATAAGATGAACATGAGCCTCCAATGCGATGCTGCGGCTAGTAAAGCGACCAAAATGCTGGCGTGCATCCATAGATGCTTCTCGAGCAAATCCCGGGACGTCATTCTCCCCTTGTACTTGGCCTTGGTGAGGCCGCAGCTGGAGTACTGCGTCCAGTTTTGGGCTCCACAATTCAAAAAGAATGTGAAGAAGCTTGAGAGAGTCCAGAGGAGAGCCACGCGCATGATCAGAGGTCAGGAAAACAGATCTTACGATGACAGGCTGAGAGCCACGGGACTCTTTATCCTGGAGAAGCGTAGGCTCAGGGGTGATCTGATGGCCACCTATAAGTTTATCAGGGGTGACCACCAGGATCTGGGGGAACGTCTGTTCACCAGAGCGCCCCAAGGGATGACTAGGTCGAATGGTCACAAACTCCTGCAAGACTGTTTCAGGCTGGACATAAGGAAGAATTTCTTTACTGTCCGAGCCCCCAAGGTCTGGAACAGTCTGCCATTGGAGGTGGTTCAAACACCTACATTGAACACCTTCAAGAGTAAATTGGATGCTTATGTTGCTGGGATCCTATGACCCCAGCTGACTTCCTGCCCTTTGGGCAGGGGGCTGGACTCGATGATCTCCCGAGGTCCCTTCCAGCCCTAATGTCTATGAAATCTATGAAACACTAGCAATATGCCTTGGGGGCCAGATTTTTAAAAGAGCTGAGCTCCCTTTAGGCAGCTAAATAAAACACAGAAAATGTGAAAAGCTCAGCACCTGTTAAGTTCATTTGAAAATCATGACAAAACTTTCTCTTGCCTTAAATGGGCTTTGGCTCAGGAACCTGAAGGTCTAAATAGCTTTTGTTTAAAATAGCTAATTAAATAAACAGTATAGATGAGCAATACAGAGAGATTAAGAACTTCTCCTGGGAAATGCAAGTGCTGCAATGGACAAAACAGACCTAGCAAAACATTTCAATCAGCTCTAATGCACACTCTGACCCTAATTCAGCACATAGCATCTTGGGATGTTCATGGAACCTCCCTAAACCTCAGTTCCTATCTATAAAATGGGGATTGTGTTCTGACTCTGTTCATACAGTGCTGATGATGCTTAGAATCATAGAAAATTAGGGATGGAAGGGACCTCAGGAGGTCATCTGCTCCACTGCCCCCACTCAGAGTAGGACCAGCCCCAATTATATCACCCCAGCCAAAGATTTTTCTAGCCGGGTCTTAAAAACCTCCAAGGATGGAGATTCCACCACCCCTCTGGGTAACCTCTTCCAGGGTTTTACTACCCTTCCAGTGAGAAAATTCTTCCTAATATCTAACTTAAACTTCCCTTGCTGCAGTCTGAGACAGTTGCTCCTTGTTCTGTCATCTGTCGCCACTGAGAAGAGTCAAGCTCAATCCCCCTTTGAACCACCATTCAGGAGTTGAAGGCTGCTGTTAAATCCCCTCTCAGTCTTCTCTTTTGTAGACTAAATAAGCCCAGTTCCCTCAGCCTCCTCTCAGAAGTCATATGCTCTAGCTCCTGAACCATTTTTGTTGCCCTCTGTTGGACCCCCTCCAATTTGTCCACATCCTTTCTGTAGCGAGGGGCCCAAAACTGAACACACTACTTCAGATGTGGCCTCACCAGTGCTGAATGGAGGGGCATAATCAATTCCCTTTACCTGCTAGCAGGATACCTACCAAAGGAGCCCAGTATGCTATTAGGGAACACTCTTGGCTCATAGTACATTTATTGTCCACTGTAACCCCCAGGTCCTTTTTTGCTTGTAGAGTGCTTTGCAATAATAAGTGCATTTTCAATGTTATTAGCTATTCCATGGAGGGTGAGGGAGCACAGGACAGGCGTAAGACCTTGCAGAAACTCCAGATTTCCATTACATGAGGAATTCTGATCTTCTGACAAGTGATAATTAAAATTTGAAAATTGGAAATTTCTCAGGAAATTAAAAAATAAGGCCTTTTTGTCAGATGTTTTGAAATAACCTTCTAAAAAGGCTTTATTCTGATCAAATAGAAGTGCTTCATTTTGACATTTTCATTCTGATACATTATTTAATTTATCATTTAAATGGCAGGTTGAAGTACTTCAGCCTGGTCGAAATAAAGCTGTCTGATAATTTGTCCATTTAAAAAAATATGACATATTCCCTCAAAAAAGATTTGTTTTAGTCAAATGAGCATTTTCTGATAGTAAACTTCCACTGGGAAAATATCTGAGGAGCTCTAACAGCTATAAATTAGCTCAGGAAGTAATCTGACAAATAGTTTTAGATCACGAAACTTATAATTATGGGTTTTTTCTCCCTTAGTGATACCATTTAAGCAAGTCACAGCCCCCCTGCCACCAGGTTTACAGCCCCTCCCCCAACCAGTGCCAAATGACCCCTGCAGGGGCTACCATCCCACCCTTCAGGGCCCACATGCCTCATCCCTGCTTGCTCCCCCAGCCCACCAAGATTGCTGCCCCACTTGGCCCCATCCCTTGCTGGCCTCTGCAGCCTCCACCCCTCACCCGCTCTCCCAGAACCCCAATGGCTGCCCCACCTGGCCCCATCTCCAGCCCCTTGATTGGAGCACAGCACCGGCTGTGCTCTGATCAACTCTGCCAGCCCCATGGAGCTCAGCCCACCTGTGGAAGGTGGGCAGAGCTGGCACCTCCCACCACTGGGCTGAGTTCCACAGGACTGCCAGCCACTGGGACATGAGTCTGGTGGTGGGAGGTGCTTCCCCCTGCCAGGCTGAGTTCCCCAGGGCTGTGATCTGCTGGGAACTGAGCCCAGCTAGGGGAAGCACTTCCCATCACTGGGCTCAGTTCCCAGTGGCTCCTGGTACCGGGGAACTCAGCTAGGCTCAGGGAAGCACCTCCTCCAGCCTGGATGAGTTCCCAGCTCCTGGCAGTGCTGGGGAACTCAGTCTGGCTGGGGGAAGTGCCTTCCCCAGCTGGGCTAACTTCCCACCCCCTTGCAATGCTGAGGTACTCAGCCAGGGGAAGTGCTTCCTCCAAACTGGCTGAGTTCCCCAGTGCTGTGAGGGGCTGGGAACTCAGCTCATCTGGAGGAGACACTTCCCACAGCTGGGCTCGGTTCCCCAGTGCTGGCTCCTAGGCTGCAGGAGCAGCGACCTGTGATCTGGCAGGCAGATTGGAGGCCTGTATGAACCCCTGGAAGGGCTGCAGGGCCTCTGCGGGACTTCTCCCAGGGGTACGGGCCCCCATCCTGCCTGCTGGATCACAGGACATTGTTTCTGCTCCCCAGTTCCTACCTGTTAGCAGCCTGAGGTGCAGTTTCCTAGAAACCCCTGCACCAATATCCTTGAAACATGGCAGGCTTCATGCCCTCAGAAGGGGCTACCATCCTTGCAATTTTCATCAAAATCAGACAAGAAATGACAAAGTTATAGGCTGTTTCATGCTTCCCCATTATAGCCTATGGGTGAAAAGTTGAAAAAGTGTCGAAACAGCAAAACCGTTTCAGCAAAACAGAATGGAACAGTGATTTTGAAATGAAACAAAACTCTAAACAAAACACTGTTCTGTTGAACCGTCAAAATGGAAATCAAAGTGGAATGCTACTGTTTCACATGGCCCTAATAGAGATGCTCTGGCTTTTTCTGCTGTGGTTTTTTTTTGATCCCGGGATATCCAGGGATCTAATTTTGCCCCCACACTGCAAATTTGCATCATGTGAAATATTTTCTCATTCCTGCACATGCCTCTTGCAGCATCTCAAAAGGCTTCCAGATGCTGTAAGATGCACATGTTTGCTCATCTGGACACTCCCATTGAATGTTAAATTTGGCTTGTGACACCACTCCAACAGCTCCTGATAAGCTCTTTGACCTTTATCAAACATGTAGTTGTACCTGATCTCTGCAGACAAAAGCCAACTTAACCACTTCCCTTCCTTAGGGCTGCCTGTGGACCTTTCTTAGTTTACTCAATGAGATTTCTAAAATCCTCCTTTCTAATCTCTGTCTTGTTACTGATAATTAATTATACTCCACACTCCAGCTCCCTGAAGACAAATCTGACCAACTGATTTGCCTGGGCCTTAGCTAGGGAGAAGCTGTTTGCTGCACATTAGTGGGGTCCTTGAGACTTAGCAAATGAATACTGCTCCACGGGGCATCTGGAGGCCTTGTAAGGAAGGTGAGTACAAATTTTGTAGACATTCATGGTACAGGAACATTCACAATTACATAGAAACTGCTTAATATTAACAACAACTCATAAATTGTAGAGACGGAATCCACAAATCATCACATCCTAATATTTAGGTTGTTTAATACTACCAATATATCTTTTCTTTGTAATCATGCATGAAGACGCTGCATTATGTGATGATTAAGGTGACACATACATAATCCAGTACCACTAAAATGAAAAGTTAAATTACCACATAGATGTATTTTCTACTCTTCCACTTAGAATGGATACATCACAGCTATAATGTCTCCAGAAAACCACAGACAGGGGATCATAATTTTAGCTCTACTCATATAGAATTGCCTAATTTTCAGTTTTTCTTCTTTCATATTCCTTTCTTCAATACAGAAGACTTCCCATCACTCCTTTTCCTCACCACTACTGTCCCATCTGCATAATACTAGTAAACCATAGTTACTAGGGCCGTGTGAAGCTTAGGTAGCTGATATGATTCAGAGGAGATTTGGCCCAATTCAGCCCCAAATCTCCAAATCTGAATTGAATCAGGGGACCCATTAAAAGGTCTGAACTGAATCAGAAGCCTCTGAATCAACTCAGAAGCTTCCAAATTGATTTGGAGATTTGGGCAGTCCCCACTCACCACTGCAGAGAGCTGGACCTGAGCTCCATGCCAGTAAGTAGGGGACGGGGGGGGGGGGGCTGAAGGAGGCAGGAGGGGACCATGGGGGACCCCCTTCTGGATCCAACCCCTGCCAGCTTCCCATCCCCTCTGAGAACCCCCCACCCAGCCCCACTTCCCACCTGTTTCCCCATCCCTCCCCCGCTACCATGGCTGCCATGCCAGCCCTAGCATCCTGGCACTAAAAAAAAAGAAGAAAAAAGCTCCTTACTCACCAGATACAGCAGCAGCAATCAAGGCCTCTGGGGGCTCATGGCAGAGCCCCCTCATGTAGCACAGGGCAGAGGGGATTGCTCTCCCCCACCTGGCACTTGTGCGGTGGCTGTCACATTGTGTGGGTGCAGCATGGTTTGGCAGGGTGCCGTGCACTGTCCTGGAGCTGGGGCAGCTTCAGCAGTCACCCAGAGCCTAGCAGCACTCAGCCTGCCCTACTGAGCCATGCAGCACCCATGCGATGTGACAGCTGCCAGGCAGGTGCAAGGCAGAGGGGGTGATCCCTGCTTCCCCCCACTGCCCCATGCTGCATGGGGTGGGTTCTGCCACAACCCCTCAGAGCCCTTGATTGCTGCTGCTGCATCTGGTGAGTGTGAGAGGTTTGGGTGTTTTTTTTTTTAAGTGCTGGGACTGTGGCTTGGCAAGGCAGCCGTGGGGGGTGGGCTGGCGGAGCGGGCAGGGGCTGAGGCCCCACTCATTGCCACCACACCCCCACCACTGATGCTACCACTGCCATGGCCACTGTCACTCCACTGCCACCTGTTCAATTCAGAGAAGATTCAGCCCAATCTAGCAGCTGAATCTTTGATCCGAATTGGCTGAATTGAATCAGGACAGTGATTTGAATTACCAAATCGAATCACTGTCCCTCCTAATTGGCTGAATCAAAAGCTGAATCAAATACTTCCTGCTTCACACAAACCTAACAGTTACTGGATAAAGGGGTGTTGATAATCTGGCATTCCCAATGTCTACCAATTTTGATGGGTGGGGTTAGGTTTTCTAAATCTTTTAACTGTTACAGCAGAAGTCAGGAATAATTAACTGCAAGTCATGAGTTCTGGTTCTCATAATATACCATTCCACATATTATTTATAACCACTGCAAACTAATGTATTTTCATTTAGTAAATAATTATAAAAATTACATTTTTCCAAAGCTGTACAATATCTCTTAGTACACGTTTTTAACTTCTTGTAGCTTTTAATTTTAAAAAGAGCCTCTATACTAATGAGGATCAAAACATTAGATGAGGTTCTGTTAATCATAACTCAAAAATTACCAAATGTATTTGAAAATTTAATTGCTACTAACAATTAGGAGAACATGCACTATATACTTCGTATGCCATGGCTGAACTGGGGTGTGGTCACTGTAGTCCTGTGACCCCCCAAGAGAGTCCCACTTCTTTCCAAGGCTCTCACCCACCATGACACTGATGGTGCAAGAAAAAGGAGAACTGACTTCAGCAAAAGGCAATTCTTCCCTTGGCTTAAGTGTCTATCCTGCTAGATTTTTTTGCATCCTTATGGGCTCCAGATTGGAAGCTCTTCCACCTCTGCACCCTTCCTCAGGCCTCCATATGACCATCCACAACAAGAACTCAGGCTCTGGCTGTAGCATTTGCTGGGTACTAGCTTACTATGTTTGCCTGGAAAGATTCCTAACTGTGAACCCCTGGTTTCTTATCAGGAATTCCTGATAGTCCATCCTCAAGAAATGTGGGCAGCTTGGCTGCTTCTCACTGGCTTCCAGTGTGGTCCCATGGTCTGATGTCCAGGACCAACTTTCTTCATTTCTGGTATCTTCTTATATCCGCTTGCCAGGGGTTCCAGGCCATCAGGAATGGTGCTCTCTGACCAGCTGATGCTCATTGTCCCTGATGAGGAACCCACATGAGGCAAATTGTAGGACAGTTCCAGGAAGCCCAGAATAGGGTATTCCCACTTCTTTAATGAGGGCCAGGGCCAGTGCTTCCTCTGCCAGCTGCTGTATGCGTCTCCCACCCCCTCACTCTGTTATGCATCTTATCACAGAATTCATAGAAAATTATTTTGGGAAGGGATTTCAGGACATCATGTAGTCCAACCCCGCTGCTCAAGGCAGGACCATCTTCAAGTAGATCATCCCAGCCAAATCTTTATCTAGCTGGGACTTAAAAACCTCCAAGGATGGAGATCATACCATGTTTCTGGGTAACCTATTCCAGTGTTTTACTACCCTAGTAAGAAAATTCTTCCTAATATCCTACCTAAACTTCTCTTGCTGCAACTTCTATTGCTCCTTATTATGTCATCTGCCACTACTGAGAACATTTTAGCTCCATCCTCTCTCAAACCCCCCTTCAGGTAGTTGAGGGATGCTATTAAATCTCCTCTCAGTCTCCTCTTCTCTAGACTAAATAAGCCCAGTTCCCTCAGTCTTTCCTCATAAGTCATGTTCCCCAGCCCCCTCACCATTTTTGTTGCCCCTTACTGGACCCTCTCCAATTTGTCCACATCCTTTCTGTAGTGGGGGGCCCAAAACTGAACACAGTACTTCAGATATAGCCTCACCAGTGCTGAATAGAGAGGAATAATCACTTCCCTTTACCTGCTGGCAACACTCCTACCAATGTGGTCTAGTATGCCATTAGCCTTCTTTGCAACAGTGGCACAATGTTGGCTCATATTCAGTTTATTGTCCACTTTAACCCCCAGGTCCTTTTCTGCAGAGCTGCCAGTCAGCTCCCAGCCTGCACTGATGCATGGGATCATTCCATCCTAATTGTAGGACTTAGCACTTGTCCTTTTTAAGCCTCATGAAATTTCTTTTGGCCCAGTCCTCCAATTTGTCTAGGTCACTCTTGAATCCTTCCCTACCCTTCAGCATATCCACTACTCCCCACCTTGGTGTCATCTGAAAACTTGCTGAGGGTGCATTCTATGCCATCTTCCAGGTTCCTGATAAAGACATTGACCAAAACATGCCCCAGGACTGACAGTGGGTGTATTCCACTTGATACCAGCTGCCAACTAGACATCGAGCTATTGATTACCACCCTGATATGCAATGAGAGGTGGAATACCTATTTGAAATACAGCATATAGTTCAACTTTAACCACACAGGTATCATCATTCTTCCATAATGAACTATTAATTATTGACCAATGAAATCATCTGCAACAATGATAAATTCTCCTTATGTTCTGCTTATTCTACCTCATAACTCCTAGGGAGTTAAACTGTGAATGAGAAAGTTCACATCGCTGGTAAGGTCTGTATGGAAACATGCATTTAAATTATGTCAAGTACTGTTATAAATTGCATTTATTGTGGACCTTGTATCATCTCCCCTCTACTGTGATCACCTACTTTAACCTCTGTTCACTACTTTATTTCCCCAGATCTAGCAGTGTCATTCCAAATTTCTGAGCTGCTTCAGACACCACTTAACTCTTTTGCAGTCTGATGGATTTATTTTTATCTCCTTATGCCTCTCAACACATATGTATGAGAAAGTCCTCTTCCTATATTCACTGGTCAATATGGGCAATATTTTATTTTGGACCATTTCTTTGGTCAATATGGGCAATATTCTATTTTGGACCACTTCTTTACAGTAAACCCGTGTTTTAAAAAAAGACATTATGTTGCAACATTTACATAAGGCATTTATATTTTTTTTTTAGAAATCAGAGGAATATTCTGTGGTATTGTTTGAATGATATTGTAGCCATGATGGTCCAGGAAATAGGCAAGAGGCTAGGGTTTTTGTGGATGATATATTTTTTGGACTAACCATATGATTGGGATAGTCTTCAAATGCTTTCAAATGCAGTGTATTCTTCCTCAAGTCTTCTACAGGATATATTTATATTTCAGAAATATATATTTTGCTTTTTTTCTCTAAAACCTCTATAGCTGGATTCATGATAGTTAGACCCTTAGGTAAAACCAGTATTGATTATTCTGAAAATACTATTATCTACCATATTACTTATATATTTTTCCTGAAAAGTAGGAGACATGCAGAATTAACGAAGGGATGATGTGCTTGAAGAAGTCTTTTTAATAGGATTAGATCAGTGGTTCTCAATCTTTTTAGACTCGGGGCACCCCTTAGAAAATGTCAGGTTTTAGTATTCCCTTGTATTTTGATTATGAAAAGATAATATAGGAATAATTCTGTTTCCATGAACTCAGAGAGACCATAAAAGATCATCATGATATTGACACTATGGATTCCTATTTGAAATATCTGGGTTCATCATGTTTGTACACAGAATAGTGGTAACACTGTGTGGCACCCTATGGAACACTTGAAAGGTTTACAAGGCACGCCAGGGTGCTGTACAACCCTGGCTGAGAGTCACTGGATTACATCAATGGTTCTGTTTTAAATAAAGTATAATGACCCCTGAGGAGTAGGTAGGTAATGATGAAGCAGAATTTCATATTGTCTTCCTGCATGTTTCTAGATAGAATTTAGACGAGAGAATAATCTCATTTCTTGAATCCCACTGGTGTTACAAGTCTACCGACCATGGTTTTTATGTTCTTTTTGGACTTCATAATTATACTGCATTTTCACCACCTCTCACAATTTAAACTACCAAACTGATTATTCGGTCTTTGGTCTTTTTTAAAAGTCAGATCATAGAATGAGAATTTCATATTTCATTTTAAAATATGTTTCCACCCTTCATTTTTGCTGAAAATAGCTAAAAAAAAATGAGATTGAAAGGTACAAAAAGAATCCCCTGAAATTAAGATAATTATACACTTTTTGTTTTAGTGCCTTACAATTTTTAACACAATGAAATGACTTTAGGGAGCCTGACTTTTGAACTCTGAACAATTGAGTATGGAAATACTGATAGGGCATACAACAGTTGTCTCTCCATTAAGCTTTTCTTCTCCATGGTATGAATGAGTATATTTTAATCTCTTTTCAGGAAATTATGGCAAGAGACATTATTACACCATTTATGCACCAAATCCATGATCTCCAAGAAGTGTAGCTTAAAAAGACCCAGATTCATTATTATATATACATTTACACACAAGCACGTGCAGTAGACAACTAAAAACTGTCCAAATTGCTCAAAAGGACATAGCTCTTACATATTCCTATACATCACAATACATCCATCTTTATTAATATAAACATAGCTTAAAAAGATAATTCAAAAGCATTTCACCTTTATAATACAATACAGAAAATCAACAAGAACCAAATATTTAATTGGGATTGTCTGAAATATTTGATAAATAATACTTTCATAAATAAATAAAAAGAACTACAGCAGTTTTCACAGTTTGTGTGTATGCTGTAGCATGGGCTTGGATGCCTTTAATAGAAGACAGGTACCGACAGAATGTCCTAACCATTCCCCATTCTGTTCTGCTTTGTCTAATACTTTGCAAACGTTATTTAGTTGAATCCCACAGTACAGGCAATCCCCGCTTACCACTCTTAATTGGTTCCTGAAGAACCAAGCATTAAGCAAAACGAGCATTAAGCAAAAGCAAAAGTTTCTGACAACACAAAATGGCAACCACAAGTGTTTTTAATGACCCAAGATGGTGACCATGAGCAGTATGATGAAACTTGCTGAGTGCTAAGTGGAATCGGATATCAATTTAAAGAGATTCAAATGGATTGATTGAGTTCCATGTTCCATGTTGCATCCATATAAAAAATTAGATTAAAATGTAGGTCTCTTCTCTCCTCATTTCAGTTTCTATGTTTATAGTTCACAAGATGATAGTAATTACTGCACCTTAGCAAGTCATATGAACCAAAATGAACAAACTTGGTAATAAAATGAGTACTTTCTAATTTAAAAAGAGATCAGAATGAGAAGCAGCACTTTAAAAGATTAAGAAGCCAAATAAGGAGTTAGGAAACTGAATCAAGCTACCCTAGTACCCAAGCATCATACTGGGTACATCTACACAAGACATTTACTGTGGAGTTACCTAATTAGCCCCATAGTAAACATCTCAGTGTCTATACATGCAGTTCTATTAGGATGGAGTAAACCAATTAACTGTGCCTTTGACAGAGTTTTTTTTTTACTTCACTGCAACACACATGGTGACGCTGATAGGGCTGGCTGGGGCACAAGGATGCCTGCCAACTAGCCCCATGCTGAAGTACCATCGTGACCCAGCAAGCCCCATCCACAGCACATTTTTTTTTGCTTTTTTTTTTAAATTTTCCTATAAAAAGGCTAACTTTTTTCTGTTGCTCTTGAAGAAGTGAACATTTTCAACAGTCAAAAAAATGGGTAAAAGGCACATTATTTTTCATTAAAAACAAATGCTTTTTATTTAAAGATTTTTAGCCAGATCTACTGAGGGGGCCATTCATTAAGGGACCAAATCTAGCCATCGTTGTAGTCTAGTGAATCAGTCATTTACAGATATTTGAGGCCCTCTCTACACATTACAATTATGCCACAATCAATGTGTTAATCATAGCAGAAATGTCAAGGATGTGCATACATGTGCATTCAGTTTAAGACACAATAAAATGGCAAACCAGCCATGGAAGTGTTCTATACATGGTATAGTGTTGAACATTTTTTATGGCTGCTTTCAATGGCACCTTAAATTTATTGTATAGCAGGTCCCAGCTATGGCCAAGAATCAGCTGATTGTTGGCTTCAGCCAACGTCTTCTCTAGGATCGTGAACTGACCTAAGAATGGCCTGAGGCCAGGACTGACAAGCAATTGATTGTTGGCCCCAACCTCAAAACTGTGGCCATCACACTTGCAACTTGCTGTTGCAGGACTAGCTTGGGGTCATGATCATGGGCTTTCCCTGAACTAGCAAATAGAAAAGGTGCAATTGGGATCTGACTCCAAAATCTAGCTGTCATGCCTCCTGCTATGAGGAACAACTTTGGGATTGAGGATTAGATCCAATTGTGCCTTTAAATGAGGCTAGGGGCCCCAGAGAATAATCTATTGGGAATGTTTGCTTATTATTCAACATCTATCAAGAAATAACACTGAATTGCTGGGAAATTCTGATGGAAACCCATTTACTATGGGTTTGACTAATGGGAGCATCTTGAATGCATTCACACCTTGCCACATATGAAGACACCTGTCTTTTCTCACTGGACCTGTTTTGAGGAAGCAAGCCACTACAGCACATTTTTGTCTCCTCTTCAGGTGGTAGGCATATACAGCAGAACATGGACATTTTAGTTATCAGAAATCTAGTCATCTGGAATTTGGTTAAATGTGTTCTCTATCAACAAAAAGTAGTACAAGTCTTACCATTTTCCTTTCTTTTGGTGAGTTTTTCTTGTTATTACTTTTGTTCCTTGAGACTTCCCTAAATCAAATCCAAAACCCAGCCTACCTTGAAACTGTTCCAAGCAAGTGAACCCTTAAGTTCACATGGAATCCCACTGAAAGGAATAGGAATCAACTCATGCAGAACTTTCTCCACATATGGCTATTTCAAAGCTGTCCAAAAATAGTACAATCTCGCTAAATAACCACTATGATTTTTATTTTCCCTGTACAAAATATACTTACAACATTTTTATAAATAAAAAGTCATGATTCCAATAATTTTTTAACTTTATTTGTCTGGAATTACACTGTGATCATTTTCATATTGTACAAAAACAGCTGCTTGAGTGGAAAGGCATACAGTATTGAAGCTTATGATATAAAGCTATTGCCCATCAGGTTGAGACATTGACCAACCATAACGTACAATAACCAAAGCCAGAGGCCATTTTTTTCAAACTAAAAATGATACATTTCTCATACAAGTAAAAGATTTGACTGCATATGTTTTATTAAACGCCTTAAAATATGGTAAATATAGTATTTCAGATTGAAGATACGGGCTGTTTCACTTTCTGAACAATTGATGGGTGAAAGACATAGTGCAGAAATTTGAAGTGTAGAGTGTGCACCTGGGTATGCTGTTTAATTTTAATGCAGTCCTTTAAAATGTTGGAAGACTGATTGAAGTATTTCTCCTTCAGTGAGAGAATGCCTGGAAATTCCACCAGGAAAGAAAAGGAAAGCTTTTTTTTGTATTTAACTGCTGGAATACACCCAAGCTAAAAATAATGTTGTAAGTAGGTATATCACAAATATACTTTGGGTCTATCAGCAGCTAGTCCCTACAAAATTTCATAATTTTTTTTTCTGCTACAACTCAGAATGTTGCTGAGCATTTGGGATTTGTAGGGCTGATAAATAAAAGCCTTTTTTATTATTTGTTTTGTATTTGTACTGTATTTTGGAGATGCAAATATTTTTTCAGCTTCTCTGAAAGGAAAGACTGAGTGCAGATTTTGTATTTGGAATTGGGACTGAAGTTGGGATGATGTATTTCTGAGGGTTAGATGCAATTGATCTGTTAGATCCATTAGAAAAACAATGCAAATGGGAGGATGGGGAAAAGCAGGTGCATCAAAGCTCAGTTTTAAAATACATAGGTCTTAAAAAAAAGAAACCTGATTTATGTGCTTGGATAATCTAATGGGCATATTTACATCAAGATCTGAATTTCTAAATACCAAATTTCCCAGCCCTCACCTGGATACATTGTGTGGATGCTGACAAGCTTAGTAGGAAACATGATACTTATTTGGAAGGGTGGGAAACCATTTGGATCATAAAATTTGGATGTAAAACTAACATATTCTAAATGCCTTAGGAAAATTTTGGCTTAGCAGTTCGGACAGGAAACCCCAGATTTAGTATATTTGTACAGTTTATGTGACTTTAAGGATCACTTTAATTCAATTATAGTATGCTGTTTTATTTGAGTACCTGGTTCTAGTTACCCTTTTTGAGGACAGGTTATTTACTCTTCAGAACTGGGTGAGGAAGGGCTTCCCTGATCTAGTTCTGATTTCATATTGCAGTAGGGGGTGCAAAACACACAGCAGGAAGGCTGGGGTGCTGCAGAGGAGAAACAATGGCACAGGGCAGAAGAATGTATGAAGTAGAGTAGAGAAGGTATGTCTACTGCTGTGTGCTGCCTATCCTCCCCACCATGGGCCAATCTTTTTGTAGATCTGTAGGTCAGAACTGGCTGCAGGACATAGGTTGCTGCTCCCTTTGCCTGAACATTTGAGATGGTAAATCACACAGGCTTTTCCAAAGTTTCAGCCAAATAACAGAATCCTTTTAATTATTTCCTTTTGTAATACCAATGAAGTTAGTGGAGTGAGTGAGGTAAGAATCCAGTAATTCTAGCCATAAAATAGCAACCTTTCTTGAGTTGAGGAATGAATGAATATATTGCTTTTAATCAGACTTCTATTATTCCTGCCTATCTGTGCCGCAAACTTATCAGCATCTGATGTCCTGGACGACAGCTTTTATCTCTTCAAGTAATCAGACTTAGGCTATATTAGAGTTATTTTTAACTTTATTGACAATTAATCTACTTTACCTGACCTGTTTAGGTGCAGTAATCTGGACTTAATTCCAGTGCCCAAATATTTGTGTTGAGTCAGTTTGCTTTTATGGGGTGTTGTGAAACATTACTTCATGTCCTGCATGTATATCCTAGCATTTTTGGTGAATGATCAAATAGAAGATGTGCTGTATTGATGTGAGGAAAATAAAATAGTGTTTTGTTTTTGTTATAGAAGATCAACTAGTGCCAGGAAGATATTGGTCCAGATCCCTGACTGGAGTAAATGAGCTCCAATGGCTATAATGAAATAAGGCTAATGAGAATCTGGCTCAGAGATACTGGAGTTATGACTCACTATGCAGTATTGTAGATAAGGGATTTACATTGGCGTGAAGTGTACATTTAAGATGAAAGTGATGGGTGTTCCTTCTGGTTGAACGGGTCTCCCTTATAAAGCTGTTTTTTGTATATTGGTTTCATGTTTCCTCTTCACTGCAAGTTGCACTCAGATGATATGCTTCTTTCCAAATGTTGGATGAACTGCTAGAATTTGATCAGATGCTTAATGCATTTGCCTGTCCAAGAGAATGAGTTGAATGCAATCAACTCAGAACTCTCTTTGGTTTTATATTTTCATGTTTTGAAGGTCTTTCAACTAGAAATTGTGGCTTGATGCGTATTTAGCTTCTCTCTTGGGCTGGGCTGGTACCTTTTCTGCACGACTGGAAGAGGATGCAACAAGGCATACCACTAAAACCAGAGGATATGTACAATGCAGTAAAGCAGTTAAATATGAAGCCTGCAAGAATATTCTAGGTGCATAGTACAGAATACTATAGGAAGTATTTATGAGCAGATTTCAAATAATGATTTTCTTTTCTAAACCACTTGATGTTAAAAACTGTAGTACAGGCAGCTCACCAGAGGTTCTGTTACTGTTATGTGATCCCAGACACAGTTTAGGACCAAGAACATAATCTGGGCGTGTACTCCCTGACTCTATGTGGCAGAAAATATGCAGAACTCTTGGCAGAGGGGATATCTTTTATTAGATCAACTAAATAATTGAAAAAAAAAATCTTTACCTGCAAGCTTTTGGGTGCAAACACCCTTCTTCAGGCATAGGAGAATGGATAGATTGTAACATTTGTCCCATGTAGAAATGAAACTTCATATTGCACAGCAGAATAAAAAGGTGTTATAGGTCTCCCTGGGTGGAAAAGTTCATTTTATGCAAATTGGGCTCAAATAAAATTTCAAGCATTCTGTCTACCTCCACGTTGTCTGATGGCAAGCTGGCTATTGAATTTTTTCTTTCTTCTTGGTGAGATATTTTCTATTGCACAGGAGAGAGGCTGGTGGAATGAATCTCCTGGCTGAGAAGTAATGTTAAGTATCTGTATATGGAAGACTGCAACTTCTTGGTGTAAAGCTAACAGAGACTGTGGCCCACTAACATTTGTTGAGGGGGTTACACACTCAAAATGTTCTCAAAAATTAACTAATGTATCCCACTATAGCCTTGGAAGTTAAGTATACAGACAGTAAAGTTTCCTTCCCCTCATACACACTTTTTTTTCTTCTAAATAGATAAGGATATCAAGACCCAGAACTGAATAGTGATTTGCTGAAAGAACTACAATAAATTAAGTTCTCATCTACATAGATGGGGGTGCTCCTGGCAAATGGATATTTCCAAAGCTAGAATAAGTCCTTACAGGCAAGAAAGGGTGGAGCTAAAACACTCCTTCAGTGCCTTAAACAACAGGGGCAAAGAGCATGTGGGGGGGCACCAGCTGAACATTTAGAACTACTGTTACCTGTTACTGCAGAAGAAAGACAGAGGATCTGAGTAAGAACGGAGCTTATAATTCATACGTTCCTCGGTTCAAGATGCAGCCTCAGCCTACTAGAGCAAGGGTCAGGAACCAATGGCTGGCAGGCCAGATCTGGCCCATGGAATCTTTAGATCTGGTTTTGGTGGCATTGGATAGCAGGGGGTTAGAGAAGCATTTGTTTTCCCAATGCCAATGCAGGGAGATAATGGCAGTAGCAGGCAGACTTTTACCCCATGGGTAGATTGATATGGCCAAAGGGAGACACTGTCTATGCTGATGCAGAGAGAAAGAACAGCAGCAGGTACTTTCCCCATGCCAGTTTAGGGAGAAGTGGCAGCAGTGGACACAGAAAAAAGTGGCAGTGCCTGGCATATCCCCTCCACCTGGTCTTGGGGAATAATGGCAGCAGAGCCTGGGTTCTAACTGTCCACTGGCCAGCCTGCCTCTGACCCATACTGGGTCAGTCCAGCCCTTAGCCTTAAAAGGTTGCCAACCACTGTACTGGACTATTTACTCCTGCAACACCTGTCAAGCAATGTGTATTCTCCATGCTTCTGGGCTTTTCTGGGTGCTGGGATGAACTTCCATACCCCCTGCTGCTGCATGTGTCAGGATTTTTTTTAAAGCCCTCAGACACATTCTGTGTTGACTCAGCTAAGGCTGGGGCTTTTGAATCAGATATGCCAATACTCCTGTTGGGACTTAAACCCAGAGATTCTTGGCTCGAGGGTCTTGCCCCTCTACTCAGTATCAGACTGATCATCATATTTAGGGTCAGGAAGGACTTTTACCCCATGGTTAGAATGATATGGCCTCCACCTCACCCTGAAACTCTTCTCGGCCAGGATGGCTGATCTACTGGACAGGGCTTTAAACTAGGACAACCAGGGGATGGGCAGTCAATAAATAGCTGTAGCCCAGGTCACAAGAACCACAGTATTAACAGGTTAGGTGGCCCAAGGGAACCCACTCCCAAAACAGCCCAAGGAAATTTCATGTCCCAGCACTCAGGAAAGCCCAGGGCTTCTTATGGCAGGCTTAGCTGCCTGTACACAAAAGACAGGAGTTTGGGAAACAAGCAAAAGGAACTGGCCCTCCTGAGTGACAATGATTA
This sequence comes from Crocodylus siamensis, assembly GCF_052110815.1. NCBI lineage: Eukaryota > Metazoa > Chordata > Crocodylia > Crocodylidae > Crocodylus > Crocodylus siamensis. The sequence continues at coordinate 57,806,949 of NC_143400.1, read as the reverse complement.
TGATCTCATAGGGATAATGAAGACCCGGTGGGACTCCATCTAGGACTGGTGCATAGTTACAGAAAGCTATAACTTGTACAGGAGAGACTGTGTAGGGAACAGGGGCGGGGTTGTAGCTCTCTATGTGAGGAGCAGTACACTTCCCTTCAAACTGAGTTTAACAATCCAGGAGGGTGTCTTGAGACCCTCTGGGTTAAAAAACAGGGGGAGCGTAGGGAAGGGGATATAAGTGTAGGAGTCTATTACAGACCCAACCAAGATGAAGAGCTGGATCGAGAATTCAATAGGGAGCTAGCTGAGGCTGTGTGTTCCCAATGATTAGTTATCATGGGAGACTTCAACCTCCCTGACATCTCATGGGAAGAGCACACAGCCAAACCTGACCAATCATGTAACTTTCTTGTTTTCATTGATGACTTCTACCTAACACAAGAAGTCTACAGGATGACTAGGGGAGAGGCACCGCTGGATCTGGTTCTGGCAAAAAGGGATGATCTGGTGAGTGACCTGAGGATTGAGGGGAAGCTCAGTGACAGTGACCATGAATTGATCACTTTCTCTGTCCATAAAGGGCAGAGGCAAATTTCTCAGTAAAACAGAAATCCTCAACTTTGTGAAGGATGACTTTCATAAACTCAGGAGACTGGCCATCCAGGCACTAAGAGACTGTGGCCCCTTAGAAAGAGGAATCCACAAGCAATGGTTGTTCCTTAAGAGTGCAGTCCTTGAGGTACAAGGAAAGTCTATTCCATTCCAAAGGAAAAGCACTTAGTGGGCTAGGGATCTCTTTTGGCTCAATAGTGAACTTTTGGACCTCCTCAAACTAAAAAGAGAAGCCTGCACTGGATGGAAAATAGGAGTCATTACCAAGGAGGACTACACAGCACTAGCCTGCACCTGTAGAGAGTGGACCATAAAAGCCAAGGCAGAAACCAAACTCAGGCTAGTCATTGGAATCAAGGACAACAAAAAGTCCTTCAGATATGCGGGAAGTCAGAGGAAAAACAAAGGCAACATTGGACCCCTGATAAATCGAATGGGGCAGCTGACATCTGACACCAGGAAATAGCCAATTCCCTAAATGATTACTTTGCATCAGTCTTCCACCTGTCCCAAGGGGTCACCCTGTTGGATAGGACACAAAACATCCAAGGGGTGGGAGATGGGCCCACAATTGATGTAGATCAAATAACACCTCAAGAGACTCAACATCCAGAAGTCTGTGGGCCTGGATGGAATGCACCAGAGAGTCTTAAAGGATTTGGCAGACATCATAGCACACCCTATGCCAAAGGTATTTGAGAACTTGCAGTGCTCAGGAGAGGTAACAGAGGAAAGGAAAAGAGCCAACATGGTCCCAATCTTCAAGAAAGGAAGGAGGGAAGACCCAGGGAATTACAGAGCAATCAGTCTGACATCCATCCCTGAAAATAATCATGGGTTCTACCAGCAACAGGCTAACAGAAGGTAACTTTTTGAGTGCTAGCCAACATGTCTTTGTTGCTGGAAAGTCCTACTTGACCAACCTCATCTTTTGTATGACCAGGTGACCCACTGCCTGCCTGGACAAGTTAGACGAGGTTGATGTCATATATCTGGATTTCAAGAAGGTCTTTGACTTGGTCTCCCATGATGTCCTCATGGCTAAGCTGGAGAACTTCAGCTTTGACCATTTCACAGTCCGAAGGCTGGGGAACTTGCTCCAGGGTCAGACCAAAGAGTATTAGTTGATACTTGGCACAAGGTAACCAGCGGTATCCCTCAGCGCTTAGTGCTCGGGTCAGTACTCTTCAACATCTTCATAAATGATCTGGATTCAGGCAAGAGATGCAGACTGGCGAAGCCTGTGGATGATGCTGAACTATGGGGGAAGACAGTCATGCTGCAGGATAGGCTGAGGATACAGGCTGACCTGGACAGGCTCACATGGTTGTCAGACCAAAACCTGATGGCATTTAATGCAGAGAAGTGCAGGTTGCTCCACCTTGGGAGGAAGAACTAACATCACACTTATAAGCTCGGCAGTGCCACGCTCACTAGCACCATGACCAAAAGAGACTTGGGGATCTTGATTGACCACAAGATGAACATGAGCCATCAATGCGATGCCATAGCCGGAAAAACAAACCAGACTCTGGCATCCATCCACCAATGCATCTCAAGAAAAAACAGGGACATCATCTTCCCACTTAACTTAGCCTTAGTGAGGGTGTAACTAAAGTAATGTGTCCAGTTTTTGACCTCCTACTTCAGGAGGGATGTGGATAAGCTTGAGGGTATCCAAAGGAAAGCCAACCATATGATCAAAGGCTAACACAGCAAGCCTTATGAAGAGAGGTTGAGGGACTCTTCAGCCTGGAGAAGAGAAGCCTCAGGGGGGACATGGTGGCAGCCTGTAAGTATATAAGGGAGATACACCATGATCTGATAGAAGAGGTGTTCACCAGACCCCCCAAGGGATAATTAGGTCTAACTGGCACAAACTTCTGAAGGATGATTTGGACTGGATAAAGGAAAAACTCCTTTCCAGTCTGAGCGTCTCGGGTCTGGAACAGACTCCCCATAGAGGTGGTGTAAGCATCTACACTGGACTCATTCAAAAGGCTTTTGGATGCATATCTTGCTGGAATCATTTTACCGCAGCAGACTTCCTGCCTATGGCAGAGGGCCTGGACTTGATGATCTTGTAAGGTCCCTTCCAACCCCTAATGTCTATGAATCTATGATATGGAATGTGTTCCATTGATAGGGATTGGGTTTTGTCTTCCTCTGATGTGGAGGGAAGGGCCTTTTCCTAGGATCTCTTGAGCGTATATTAATCTTTACAGAAGCAGGACATTTCCCACTGTGACCCCCCTGCTTTACCTGTGGCAGTTTAGGGCATTATGTCTTGTGTGTAGTTTTGCTAGGAGTTTAGACATTGGGTTTGTATAGGATGGTTTGGATAGGAATGATCCTACCTCAGGCAGTTGGCTGGACTAAATCATCCATTGAGGTCTCTTCCAGCCCTACTTCTCGATGATTCCAAGGCACATTTAGCCTGAAATAACAAGTTGCATAAGAATCTCTTTCTGCACCTCCCAGCATTATAACATCATAGGAAAGTAGGGCTGGAACACAATGGCTAGAAAATGATATTTAAAGGTTTGGTATTACATTGCATTAGGACAATGGTCTTTGGGAATGGCAAGGGTTAACTGGTTTCTAAAGACTGTTTGTCACACCGTTTCATAACCTTGAAGGCATATAGGGTGTCTGATGTCAATGGACATACACATCTTTGGAAATTAAAGACACCCATGCTTTATTTTCATAATAGAGAGAGGCCTAGGTCCAGTATTACAGTGCCCATTTGCAAAAACTCTTGGGATTTCCAGTTTAGAATGAAATGATCAAATTAAGTGTGTGCATGTGATGGGTTTATAAAGATAGGATTCTGGCTGCCAAAACAGAACGTGGACAGCATGTTGGCTGTAAGGAAACCAATCAATAGTACCTGGAAACAAGGAGTCATGAGAGGAGAAAGAACACAAAAGAAAGAGTTTTCAAAACAATGTGTTGGCATCAGCATCCAACCTCCAAGTTTGCTGGGGAATTTGGGTAATGTAATTTCTAATCATCTTGCTTGCTTTGCCTGAATTACTCTTATATCCCATCACTGTGTATCAATAATATTTGCATATTGTCAACTGTAGGAGTTTTGGTCGGTCTGAAGGTTGTGCAGGGCGTCAGGACTGGGTTATAAATCCAGTGCCTACAGAACAGACCTCACAAGGTCATCTTGTCCAGCTCTATTCTCAAGGCAGGATTACTCCTGACTAAACACATTATAAACACATTTCTTTCCAGCCTGAAAATGTCCAGGGATGGATTCTACAGCTTCTCTATGTAGCCTGTTTAAGCAACTAACCACCAACTTAGTCAGAAAGTTACTTCTGATATCCAACCTAAATTACCTCTGATGCAGATCGAATCCGTTGATCCTAGCCCTGTCCCCTACAACAACAGAGAAGAGCACATACAATACGGTACATATTAGTATTCTTTTTGAATATGCTTTCCATTGGGACAACTTCATTACCTCTTATTAATCCCCCTTTTTCTGGCCTAATAAAATTGAAGTAGACAAACTGTTTGCAGGTCACATTATTCCTATTAGGAAAGTAAGACTAATAGTTAGTTCAAGAAATGCTATTTTGGACAAAAGCTTTTGGACAAATGGAATTACTCTATGTTACTAACTAAAGACAATTACCCTGTATTATGTTTTATTCATGCAATTTACTGATGCCTTTGACCAGCCTGACATTATGAAAATTGAGTCAGTCAGAATTTATAGACAAAAGCAGAGTCAGTGACAACTTGCCTCATTAAGAAGAAATGTTGGATCACTAAAGAAATATATTTAGTCATTTGTCTGTCAATTTCAAGTTTTTTTAAATGCAGTGACTGTTTTTTGCTCCAAATTTAATGGATTTCATATTAAACTTACCCACTTATTACAACACTGGCAATATTGAAAAAAATCAGTCACCACACTTTCCCCACAATAAACCACAGTGACTTGTAAGTATGTCACCACACAGAAGCCTACAGAAACACATCCAGTCTTGCAAGTCAAAGCATCATCTCCACCTCTTTGCCTGGGATTCCATTTGACTTCAGAAACAGGAAAAGGAATTTCTAAGGGGTTTTCTGCTTTACTACTGTGACACTTCTGTCAGCTCTATGTCCTGGATTCTCTCCATCTCTGTATGTGGAGAAAAGGAAAGCCAAAGCACCACACAAACACAAAAACAGGTCAAAGAAGGTGACCCCACAAACTCAAACAAGTTCAAGGCAAGTGGAAGCAATTACAGAGTTGGTTTGCTTTAAGGTGTGGACACACTTAACTCTAGAACCCTTCCAAGAATTTCACTAATTGAGAACTAGTTCACAATTCTGCGAATTCAAAGGTGTTTGCATATGCACCGCCAAAGGTGAACAAGTAGAACAAATGGCCAAATGTACCACGAGTCACCTTTCAAATATTGCAGCACTGTCAAACCACGACCAGGCAGTGGTAGCGAATACCCAGCCCAGCATGTCTCCCAGTGGTGAGTTCCCCAATTTTTCCAATATCCCATGAACAAAGGAGGAAAATCTGGATTGGCTGGATGTCAAGGAAGAAGCAAAAGATATGAGGTACCCGCAACTGCAATTTTCTGATCCCCACTTCTCACTGATATTTAGTTCAATAAAGACTATCCCATTGTTTAACAAATTATGTGTGGTGGTACCCTGACTGGGGATGCCTAGGCACATGTGTGTGTTGGGGAGGAGGTGGCTGCCTAAACCCCTGCTTCTGAATTCCTGAGATCTGAGTACTGTGAGGCTGTCAGAGCTTTCCTGGGTTTTAAGGGCTATTTTTCCTGTGAAAAAGATAAGATATAGAAGTAGAAGAAGAAACTTGGTGGGAAACACAGGTATAGGACCGGAATGGGATGAAACCCTCACATGCTGGTTTGCATAAGACTGTAAAAAGCCCAAAAAACAAACAAAAAAACCAATCAAAAAACAAAATCCTCATAAATATCCAGTATTACTGGGCAACCACACTAAGGTTTAGTACAGACAATTAAAAAACCCAAAGTTGAATTGATTCAATATTCGCAGGTTAGTCTAAGCTATGTAAATTGAACCAATAGGAAAGTGAACAGACATTCACTTTTGATTCCAAAAATGCAGCCACATGCTTGCAGTGGCCAAGAAAAGAAGCAAGGGCATGCTAGAGCCACTTGTCTGCTTGGCTGGAGCAGACAGCTTGAGCCAAGACTAGTCTACCCATACTACAAGGGGGAAGAGGGAGGGTTGTGGGGGAGGTGCAAAGCATCTTGGGCTGCTGGAGGACTGTGAGTTAACTTGTATCTGGAGGGGAACTGGGACAAAAGTTAAAAAAACTGATTTAACCAAAATCAGTTAAGCCCAATACTACATCCATCTAAGTTTATCTTAAACTGGTTTTGGCCACTCTGAAAGTGATTTATGTGCACTGAACTTCTGTTGTGTTACAGATTTGAACCAGTTTCCAATCATTTATGTAATTTCTTTCCATAGCTTAATTGTTTACCATGTGCTAGAGGGCCTATGAAATCACTGTGGTCACTGTGAGGAAATAGCTTCTACTAGGCTTCCCTCCAGATTTTTTAGATAGGAGTAAGAGTACTAGTAAGATGACACGTCAAAACATTATTAATCAGGAAACAAGAAGACAACCATTAGAATTGTTTAAGCAGTTTTGAAGCCATTCGCTTTTATACACAATACTATCCCAGCTGATGAACTATTGTTCATACTAACATTTGCATTTACAGCTTTCATACACATTGAAAACACTCAAGCCCTGCCTTCCCATGCAGACAGTTTTTGATAGATTTAAACTTCATTATCACTAGTGATTGTGATATGTAGCTTAAAAGAATATATAGTACATAACAAACATATATATAACACACTTTTAAAATAAATGTGATCATATATAATAAGCTGCAATAATCAAGTAGACAATAGCAATAGTATCTGAATAGTTCAATGACTAAAACAAAATCCTGTTATAGTGAACAATCAGTTTAGTAATGTGGATTATTTTAATAGACCCATTGCTTTAAATCAAGTCTTTACCATCTGTTCTGCCCTCTAATTACAAATGCAACAAGAATATAATTCACAATTGCATCATTAAAAAGACATAAAGGATTTAATGCATGTCTGTGTTCCTTTTTAATGTTGAATGCATCCATTATATTTTCTCTTGTTTTGTAGGCAAAACACAGGGGGAACATCCTTGTCCTAATAAAGGAAAATCTCTTAATCATTGAGCTTTTCCTTAGGAGGCATGATTAATTTATAGAGGTGCATGCAGATTTTTGAACATATATTTGACCACAAGTACTTGTTGATCCTCTCTGCTAGCTACTCTTGTGTATGCAGTTGGAGATGGGAGCTATCAACAATTCTGTTATGTGCTTGGGTCAGCCAATAGGCAAATAATTTTCAGACTAGCAAAAATCAAGGGGAATTTTAGAAAATAATTTTTTTAAAGATTTAGAAAACCTTTAGGAAGGTTTGTGTTGATTCTCAAACAGTCTATGATGTTTAGTATAAGGGCTGTGCAAAACAGCACCATTCCCTTTCAACTTCTGTTTCAAAGGGACAGTGTTCTATTTCGAGTTTCATTTAATTTTGAAACCACTATTCCATTTTGTTTTGTTGAAACTGTTTCGCTGCTTCAACGTTTCACCCATAGGCTATAATGGGGAAGCATGAGAATGCCTATAACTTTGTCATTTCTTATCTGATTTGGATGAATCACATAGGTATGGTAACACCTTCAGTGGCCATGAAGCCTGACAAGTTTCAAGGAGATAGGTGCAGGGGTGTCTGGGAAACTACACCTCAAAGTTTTGAAAACAAAACTCATGTCACGTGTGTGTGTTAAGGCACAGCAGGGTGAAAACAGCAGGCTTGGTAGCCCCTGCTGAGGCCATGATGCCTGCCAGGTTTCAAGGAGTTGGTACAGGGGTTTCTGGGAAACAGCACCTCAAGCTGCTGACAAGCAAGATTCATGACATGGGTGACACTGCGTGTGTTAAGGTATGCCCTCACTGGCTCTGGGGCCTCTATCCAACACAATATTGTGCCCCAATGAGGTCTCCTCCTCCCCTACAGCCTCAGTCTGGTCCACCACTTTTACTGACAACAGGTAATAACTTAGTAAGCAGCACAGTAGCACCAGCAGCATCTCAGGCAGCCAAACTGTCACAGACTTGAGCCTTCCTTCCTTTCCTGCAGGAGCTTCTTCTCCAATGTCTGCCAGAGAACTCTTCCTGCCAGCCCCAGTCCAGAGGCTTAGATGTGCCCAGGGTCTTGTGTCCTTCTGGTCAGGTGCTAGGGGTATTGGTCTAAGGACATGGCACTGGCAGACAAGGTCCCTTGCCTCAGGTCACACATGGTGTCTAGCACATGGACCATAATGGACTACAAGGAATCAAGCCATTTCCTGATGCCCTCCTTCAGCCACCTCATCAGTGCTTGGATGTCTGGTGACAAGGACTTGCCCCAACAAGCAACATTGATCCCCTGGAAGCTCTCCATTTGGCTCTGGAGTTCCCTCACTACAGGGATCACCTGGCTAAGGAGGGCATCACCAGTGCTGAGGGTCTCGGTGGCCTTGAGGAAGGACTTGAGGACCACCAAGATCTTGGAGATGGTATCCCACTGAGATCTTTTAAAGGGCCTGCTGATCCCAATCTCCCCAAGCAAGGCTATCTCATGGATGGTGTTCTGTTGTTCCACCAGCTTGGTTTGACGCTGTTTTGACTCATTTCAAAACAGCCAGTGAAATTTTGCATAGCCCTATTGAGTATCCTTAATACTACTGAAACTGATACAAAAAAATTAAGACAGGGATGGCCCAGAATACATGTATTCTTTTTACAAGTACAATGTTAGAAGACATCAATGTGTAACAGGCAGCAACAGTACATGGGGCATTACTGGCTGCCAGTGGCATCAATATTTTCTAATGAGGGATAGATTGGCAGCTTTTGCAATGGCCATTTTTGTGCACATACCTCCTCCAAACTTCTGCCCTGATCATCCTCCCTTATTAATGCAACTAACAAGTAGTACATTTTCCCCAGAGATGGCCAGTATTGAAAATCTCATTTAAAATCTGAAAGCCAAGATGACTTCTTTGCTCCTTGCTTATTAGATCCAAAATAAAAGTTCTGCAGGGTATCATTTATATTCACTTATATTTGGGCAGTACCATGATATTCTTATAATGCTTTGTAGTATTTATACAATCAGTAGGCTTTAACTGATATTTCACAGTTGTAACTGCGCAGCCCAGTAATTGGGACTTAGTAACCAATGATGTTGATGGATAAGAATCCAGTTCTATCTTTTTTGACTGTTATGCCTCTGGACTAATAAGAAGGAAACAAATGAATAAGTCCCTGAGTTCTTCTGTTCAGCTCAGGTTTTAATCTTTAATTTAATACAACTTCTATAATTAGCAACAAGCTAAATATTCATTTAAAATGAAAATTCAATGTATGAAGAGCTCTATAGGTGTTTGAAGCTTTAGCTCTACACTCTAAGTAGTGTTGTCCACCAGAAACACTATGGGATATCAGGCCAGATTTTCAAGCATTTATCATTTACCACTTCCAGTAGAGCTCGGGCTCCCAATGGTTCCCGTGATTATACTTACGGACAAATTTTCAAGGGAGGTTAATGTGTTCTCATAGCTCAGAAAAAGGCAAAGAGACGTCCTGCTCTCAAAAGAGCTTTATTGCAACTGCTAACACACAAAGATGGCTGATCACTTCTTTCTGATGTCATGTCATTCCTCAGGAATGGAGTTAACCCTTACTGCTACTACAGTTATCATTCAACATGCTGACTGTACCATAGTATGTAAATAGGAGCTGAATTCCTTTGAAAAGCTAGCTCCAGCTCTGGGAATTGAACTCTTTCAAATTTTTTTCTTAAACAAGCCAGTCATTCTTGGACACCACAAAAAAGTAGAAACAGGATTGTTTCTATACCTCATTTTGAGATGAGACGCGTGTCTTCCCATTCAAGACCATCTGCTTTGCCTCAGCTCTCCTCCTCTCCTCCCCTCCCCCCCAGTTTAACAGACAGTTTTGTCTAGTTAAGATAGTGTAGTAACCATGACTAATGATCTAGTCCTTAGAGACCTGAGGATAGGAAACCACACTATCTATACACCATCCAGAAAACAGAGCTCTGCTCCACCTATACACTCTGCTATGGTATTTACTTTCTTAGTCTTTGATTTAGCTTAAGCAAACCTACAACGCAAAGGCCAGAGAAATTCTGAACAACAAAGCTGTCCATGTCAAAGGCAGGAAGAAAACTCGCCCTGTCCTCACCCTTGCTTCCTACCCCAAAATATATAAGATAAAAAGAAACCAGCCCTAAATACAAGTGAAATTTAACTTCATATTTCAAATGCCAACACTTAAAAAAAAAATCAAGTAATTAACACCACATTGGGGAATGTAGTGAATCAAGTGAAACAAGAGAGACACTTTGATTCATCCCTCCAGTTGCACATCAACACTGAACCATCAATCTCTCCCCCTTCCCCTCCTTCCTCACCCCTCCCCCTTCTCTACTGTTTAAAATGAATAGCATTACCAAAGAGTCTATTGAACTTTCAGACATACCGGGCATGTCTACACGACATGTTACTTGCATGGTGGTTACTGTGCATTTATTTAGTGCTTGTATAATAATACAAGCAGTAGCCTAATAATACTATGCAGTAGTGTATTAGCACTGTTGCTGCTGTGATGTGCTACTATGCAGTATTATTCAGCTACTGCACAGTTATCATCTCAAGTAAATACACCCACTGGGTACTAGGTAAACAATTTTTACAGTACTACTAGTTCAGGGCACCTGCTTTCTTGTAGACAATAGGTGATTTCTTTTTCCCCAGGTTTCCTTATGTACATTATGTGTTCAAAAGTTTTATTTCAAAACACTCAGAACAAAATGAAACATGCCTAGATAAAGTAAAACAAAACTTACAAAGTGCAGGCGTTATAATAAAACCAAAATATCAGCAGGTGTTCCTATTCACTTTGTAGCAAAGCCCAGTAAAATAAACTACCACACTACATGGGAGAAAGTGAGTCATTGAACATTGTAAATTTTCCTAATGTATCGCAGCTACAGAAACACCTGTGCTAAACACAGTAACTTTGTGCTAATCCACTGTGAATATTTCAACAGTCCTCCTATGTGTTGCAGTGGTCAACATTTTTCTTACCCTCTCCCAGAACACTTACCAAAATAATCATGTTTAAACACAGTTGTGATTGTGGTGGCTTCTCAGCCAATATTACCTCAATGCCAGAATCCCTCTACACAAACACGCACGCAAACTATGAACAAACCAGAAAACAGTTACTTTAACTCTAGTAGATATAAAGGCTATAAGGCTCCTTCATTAATATGGCTATATGTACTATTGACCAAATCCTCAACCCCACTCTGTCCAGCTCCAAGAATTGGAACCAAGTTAATTTTAATTTTTCCGCTCACAAAACAAACACAAAACAAAATGAAAATGCCAATGCTGTCACTTGTCCTAACAAAGTGGCTTTAACAGGGAGAATAACAGATAGAGATTATTAAAAAAGCAGAGTTCACCATTCTAGAAATGACACTTGGATTTATTAAATGCTGTAAAAAAATTATAATTATTGTATAAATACCTTCCCAGAGTAATAGCCATTTTGCCCTTAGCCCTGTTTCACATTTTGGGCAATCAGAGGGGCATCAGCTAAGAGAAGCTGTGGGAGGGACAGAGCTGTATTGAGACACTGTTATCACACTGGAGCTCTCAGAATCACACCAGCAGCGTGGATAGTGCACTAAGCTGCTGCATTTAACCCTTTATTCAGTCAGTATGCTCTACAGCCCAGAATACATCAAGACAGCATTATAGTCACACCTACTCTTCGGTTTCTTTCCTGATTTTGTAAGTGCTGGCAGGCGGAGCCCGGAGACTTGGACTGTGCCAATAATCATCCAGACGTTCCAAGAACAGAAAAAGGTTGGCACATGACTTCCTTTATCATGTGCCCATCAACAACTAACATAGTCTGGGATTGCATGTGGAGGTATTTGATTACTTCCTGCACATGATGATTAAATGAACACTAGACAGATGCAATGAGAGGCAGGAGAATTATCCTGCATCAGTCAAACACAAGATTTCTGGCACCTTCTTCTGAAATATTTGGTGCTGGTCACCAACAGAAGTATAATTTTGGATTAAATGGACCTCACATCTGGTCCAGCCTGCCAATTCCTGTAGGCCTATATATTAACAATGCTTTAATACTCTGTGAATGAAAGACATGGAACAGAATTGTTGCTCTATTAAAGTGACTGAGATTAATAATCCAAACAGTCTCCACTTTTACCACTATTCCATGGACATTAAAGGACAAAAAAATCAAAGAGAATGATGCTTCTGTTTGTACATACATTATGTACACCAGTGTTACATTTCACAGTGTATGCAGTCAGATCTGAAAATGATGTATCGAGTCAAACCCAGATTTCCCATAGCTTGCAAACTGTGCAGTTTAGATGCCAGCTTTCTTTTAACATAGCTGTCAAATCAATGCTATAATTCTATATTAGTCAAAAAAGGTATTTAGCAAATGTCAAATGAGTTTTCCCTCACTGCTGCGAAAGTTCAGTGAACTACATACATAGCTGCTCTTTACATGCAGAATCCCCATTGTTGTTAGTCACCTATATTACAGCAAAACTTAAGCTATCAGGAGCCTATTGTTCTTGGCATAATTCTGAACATAATGACCCAAAGAGCTGAAACATGAGCAAACGTTGCTTGGACTTTTAAAATACTAGAACTAATATAATATATCTGTAATAAGACAATAATGTACTGCAATAAAGTATATAGGAGTGTCAGGTGGGAACAAAGAGTGGCACAGGGTGTTTGATTAATTACATTAATTTTTTGAGCTATTGACAGAAAAAACGGGTTTTGAAAGTATTAATGCAGTTATTTATTTTGAAGTGCTAGGAACATAAAAACCCTGTTTCTTGTTTATAATGGACAAATTTCAATTATAATAGACACTATCTGGATATTAATTGGCATTATTTACCAGAGATCTAAAGAGGGAGCCGAATGTGGAGAGCTGTCAGGTGTTGAAATGAGATAGAAGAGCCACAGAGGTCTCTTTTATAATTGTCAGCCATGTATATCCTGCTTTTTAATTATTCAAGTTGTTTACAAGACAAGTGTGTGTAGCTGAGGACTACAGCACTATTAATTAAATACGTTGTACACATGAAACATTTATGTTGTGGTGAAAACTACTCTGTTACTATCAGCAAAGTTTCCTTTAAAAAGCTGATTAAGCCAAGTGACTAAAATCTGCATACAATCTAGTAATTATCTTACATTTTAAAAAGTACCTAAGTGGATTAGGAAGATAAGGGCAACACTTGCAAACTGGCTAGGGGCAGAAAATTCAAACGTGTTCACATGCCTGAGAAACTTAAGTTGTACTGATGTCTACACCCTTTCTTAATGAGGAAAGGATAAATGGTAATTCTTTTGATTTAAAGTAGGATCCGCCCTCTTTATAAGAGCTTAATGGTTAAATAACCCATCCAGGATATGGGAGACTTTAATTCAATTCCTTCCCCTGCTTCTGCATCCACTTAGCCTGCCAGTGTCATGAGGACCAGGCTATTCTGGAGTTTGAGAGTAGAGGGGCAGGAAGCAGTCTCAAACTGCTGAGTAAAAACAAAATAAAGATTAACTGAGCCAGAGAGAGTTTAAGTAAGCATGACTTTGTAGTTTTGAAATGGGGGCAGTTACTAGGAAGGAGAAAACATGGGTTCCACTCTCTGCTGCAATTACATATTTAACATTAAAAGCCCTGGGATAAAATATTGAGGGTTGAAACCTAGGCAAAGAATACCTTCTACACGGGATAAAGAACATTTTCTAGCAACGGTAGACATAAGGAAAGACTTCTTTAATATCTCCCTACATTTGCAAAATAACGTGTCAATGAACAGTAAAAAGCATTTGACCTGAGTATTGCTCCTGTATTACCAGACTTCTCAATGAGACAGCAAGCTTATTTAGTGTCAATTCCATTCTTGCCAAAAGAGAGCATTACTGTTCACTTTAACTACAGTTGGGTTAGGCTTGCTTTCAGTGACATAGCAACAATTAAGTTCAAAAGATAGTAATGTTTCCAGTAAATTAGGAAAAAAAACCCCAACATGTGCTTCAAATGGATAATTTACTGGATGTTTAATAGACACCATATCTCTAATTGTATATAAGCTGATGAAAAAGCAAATACATTTGACCTTGGAGGAAAGGTGCTAACTGTTCGATCTTTCACCCAAAAACACTTCGCAATTCTACTTGGGGCTCTGGTTCTTAATATTTTCATGACTGTTCTGCATGCCACAACAATACAAAGCACATTGTTACCAGCAAAATCAACTGAGAACTCACCCTTTATGCATAATAGATGGTGTGGTCTAATCTTATATGGTGGCTGTATAATCTCTTGCAATTAAAACAGAACACTTCTGGACTTACTTGCTACCCTATACAGTTTTGGACACAGATGTTTCAAAAGCCATCTGGAATGCTTTATTTTTTCTCCTCAGAAATTTAGAACTAATTAACTTGCCAAAAATCCATTCTACAGAGAATAAATAATCTTGAATTGTCACCAGTCTAAGAAGTTATACATGGGATACATATACATTCTCCACCTCTCATACACAGTGCCTTCTAGACAATGGCACTGTAGTATCTTACTTGATCAAAGAATGGGAACTACTTAAGAGTTCATCATGGATCTGGACCTGGATTTCTATCAAGAATAGATCCTGATTATACAACAAGTGAGGGCAGAGAGTTTTATACTTGGGGCTTATTGAGCCACTGAGTATAAAATATCGAGCATATGAGAAAATAGAACCGAGAATAGAATTTTTACTAATCTTATCTATAGAAATGATTCATAGATGATAGGGTTGGAAGGGACCTCAGTAGGTCATCAAGTCTGACCCCTTGCCCTGGGCAGGAAAGAGCACTGGGGTCAGACAACCCTAGCCAGGTGCTTGTCCAGTCTCCTCTTAAAGCTCCCCAAGGTAAGGGAGAGCTCCACCTCCCTCAGAAGCCCATTCCAGATTCTGGCAACCCTTACAAGTTCTTTCTTATGTCCAGCCTAAATCTACTCTCCATCAATTTGTGGCCATTGTTCCTAGTTATAATGATGGTTTCCCTCATTTCACAACATCTGATGAAGTGAGCTTGTGCTCTCTCCCCACCTCTCTATATATATCTTATGGTGCATATCTATCTACCTGCATTCTGACTGACTTCAGACTGTCATGGATAACTACTTGTCTTTTAACTCATTACAATTATTTCTAACATGTAGAAACTGCCACTGGAGTTACTGAAGATTGGCTTCTGGAGTGTCACTTTTTGAAACCCATAATTGAATTCTATACCTGTGACCAGGAAATGAAAATGAACCTCATATTGAGCTCACATTTAGTACAATCCTGAGAATGTACCCTACATACCTATCCAAGAAAATGGATTCCTCTACTTTTTCACATGTGAAAGAAGCCTTTTAAAAAAGCTGAACTTTAAAATTAGAGTACTGAGCTTCTGCCTTCAGACTGCTAAGAAAATAATGACTAGTAATCAATCATAAAACAACAGTTGCAAAATCTTTGTCTTGTGAGATAATTAAGGTCACTTCAAAAATGTTTCTAGCTATTGACAAACTAGCTCAATAAAACCACTGCCACTGATGACTTGAATCTCAGGACTTTGCCTCAGTTTTATCTGGGAGAAGTAGACCAGAAAAATACGACAAGCAAGCCACAGCTTTTGCATTATCAAAACTTGTCATGCTTAACTATGTTCCCTTATGGGATATCAATATTTTGTTAAATCAGTTAGCTTTGATTTTTAAATCTCTTTGCAAAATCAGGAGCAAAGGAATTGCCACATTGGACACAAAATATATTCCATCTAATCCAGGAGTCTATCATCAGTGGTATTTAGATTCAGATGCTTCAAGAAAAGTGCAAGAACCTTAACGCAGACAACAGTCTATCCATATCCTTCTTGGTATCCCCTTCCACAGTAGGGTAAGGAGATATTGCAATCAGTAGAAGCTGCTGCCTTCAAAGTACTTTTAAGGGGGCATCTATACAGGACATCTACTGAGCAGTTGACTAATTAGCTGCTCAGTAAACATCTCTGTGTGTACGTGTGCACTCCTATTAAACTAGAGTAAACAATTTGCTCTACAGCAGTATAGTATTTGGAGATAAGTTTACATCCAAGTACTATCCAGCCGTGGACTAAAGAACTCTATAGCAGCACATGTGTAGATACTGAAGGGGCTGGCTGGGCATGAGGATGCTTCACTGTGGGGGCTGCCTATTGGCTATCCCTGCACTGCACCACCCCCGTACCCCAGCTAGCCCTTCCACAGCACAAGCCAGAGGAAGCAGCTCTGGGCTGACTCCCAGGGCCCCCTGCGAGCTGGTGCTGCTCTGACCAGGTTCTATGTGATATGTATGAATAAACTGTGGAGCTTATTGCTCTGGAATTAATTGCTCCCAGGCGCATGTTCAAACAAAGCACACAGGAGCAATAAACTGTGCAGCAATAAGATCCACAGTTTATTCATACGCCATAATTGCACATGTAGACAGACCCTAAGACTATTTATTAGGACTCAAAAATACGTATTTAGGAGAGTATCCCTCATTAGAAACTATTGTTAAAAGGTTTATCCCAAGTCATGAAGCACAGTCCTAAACAACATGAAAGTTCTATTGCCTTCTGTTAATTCTCCAGATGTTTTCTGTCTGGACAAATTTACCAGTTGCTCAGATAGTTTTTTAAATCCCTTTCCTATTCATTTCATTTTTCCCCCAGAGTTCTTGCCTTGATCCTGGGAAAATTTTATAATTTTTTTTTAATTGAGTTGAAGAAAAATAGGCCTTACACTACATGTAATTATATTTCATTTGTAGCCATATTTAACCAAAAATAAGAATTTTTTCCAACATTATGGGTAGATATTAAGCCACATTGTTGTTTCAGTGATTCTAGTTTATTAACCTAGCTAGAAGACTGAAAATATCCTAGACAAACTTTATATTTATATGGGAAGTGCCTAGATTTTTTCTTACTGTTGTCTATACTGTCTCTATTACCAAGCTGATGTAAATGGAACTCCAGCATACAAAAGTCTGCTTGCAGAGAACCTGTTGCAGAACTGGAGTGCTCATTGTAAAAATACTAACCATTATTAAGCTTGAACAGATAGAATTCTTAAAAATGAAGGGTTTTCTTTTATTAAGTTAAAACCATAGGAGGCTGACACAATACATACATGCGTAAGGCCCAGTAAGAGATTCCACACACACACTAAATAATGGCTTAAATAAATTAAATCATCTTTTTCCTCTGCCTCACCCAAATCATTGTTAAAGTGATTTTTGATTTCTAGAGAAAAGTGTCATATTCGTGAATTCTTCCCAAGAAACAAATCCACTCCTCACTCAAAAATATTGTTCTCAAGTATTTGTGAATAATGCCTGTTTATCCTTTCCCTTATAACAGAGTAGGTCAGGAACCGAGTCAAAGGAATTATGACAAGATGAAACTGGGGTAGCTGACCAGAAGACAATGCAACTTTCTGAGGATATTTTTCCTCAGTTCTTATCAGAAAACTTATATCTTTCACTTTTTCACTAACCAATTTTAGTGATGCCCTCATTAAAACTTAATTTAAGGAAGGTTCCAAAGTCCATACACATCTCGGGTGACTGGTACCTCCTGGCTCTGGGGAGACACCAGTGTCCGATTGCTGATGGGCGTAAGAGGGGTCCCCGAGTGGCTGATCACTGACCAGAGTGGGGGGGGTCCCCAGTGGCTGATCACTGACTAGGGCTGGGGGGTTCAGGTGGGGGTGGTTTCCGAGCAGCCAATCGCCGACCCTGGAAATGCCAACGACAAACTGGAAGTGCCGCCAGCAAAACCAGAAGTGCTGCTGGTGCTTTTTGGGGGGGACATTGGTTGGTACTTCCCACTCCCCAGCTGGTGAGGGCCAATTTCAGGAGGACACGTCTCCTCCTGTATTCCTTCTACGCATCGCCTATGATACACAAACACATGTACACACACACACACACACACATATATATACACACACACAAAAATATATACATACATACATAAAACACACACATACATTTACTTATGTATATATTTTACACACACACACAGATGTACATAGGCTCCGACTACATAAGCCATTCTTCATGGGCAGCCCTCCTTATGTGCATGGACCCTAAATGAATTCTGTGGGGTTGTACACAGCTTCAGGGAACTCCAGTGCAATTGCTCATGTGGAATAAACTCCTATATCAAAGCAAGCATATATGAAGGGGAAAATGGAAAAATATATAAAGGGATTTTTTTTTTTTAAAGAAAGGTGGAAAGGAGGAAAATGCCATGAATTTATCTCTGAAGAATTTTAGTGCGGATTCTACTCTTATTTGAGAAGACATGGGCAATTAAACTATTAGGAATAAAGCACAATTCTTAACTAAAAGGTTTTGAAAGAGCTGCTCTGTGTATATTATAGAAAGCATCATTTTTTCATGTTTTAATAATGTTTAGGAATCTGGATTTTATAGCAGTTCTGCTATAGAAGAAATATTTTATTATCCTATTACTATGTTTTTTGGGAACCATCTGAGAAAAAGGCAGAGTATTATATTACACATGTAAATTTTATGTTCCCTTTTAAACATTGGAGGAGTTCTGTGGTAATAACATACAAATAATGTGTTTTTGGGATACTGTTGCACTTTTTCAGTCCTTATAATAAAACCCTCCAGAGATAGTATTTCTTTTCTCCATGGAGATGTTGATGTTTGGTCCTGGCCTTTGACAGTAATGACAGCACAACTACACAACCCTTTCACCACTTCAGTTCCCCTGGGGTTATGGAATGTGATAGCACTGCAGTATTCCCAAAGTAGGTCAATGCTGAAAAATGGGATTATTTGGTCAGCAGAGAAGCAGAGACAGCTCTGATGCAGCAGAGCAAACAGTCTATACTTTCTCCCATTTGTGATTATCACATGAATGAGTTTAATTTGTGGCAGTCATCATAACATCTTTCAAGACCCTGCTACCTGCGCCAAAAATCTGTCTGTCATTAGTGTGCATATCATGTACTTAAGGTGTAATCTACATAGCATGTGTAAAGCAGAAAGCAGCTATGATACCTCAATTTTTCCCTGGGGAAAGGTACAAAAATTTTACCATGGTAAAAGAAACTGCAGGTGTCCATGTGTTACACATTACATTTCCAGATCTTTAAAAAAATGAATCCACATTCTATAATATACTGGGAATCAATAACCATATTAACATTTTTAGAGAGAACTATTACCTTTTCACTCTCAAAGTCTGTGTTAGTTAAATCTGTAACTTTAAGTATCTCTCTGGTGAAACTGTTGGTTTGTAATTTTAAAGCATTACAGATACTGCAGATGGTGTGTATGTTAGCCCTTATACTCCCAAAACTTGGCATCACTGTTTTTAAAACAGCACTCTATCTTCTAAGGCAAGGGTGACTAAGATCCAGCTTGTGTGACACTATTGTTCTAGGGTCATTATCGTGCAAGTACTTATACACACACACTCTGATTTTTGTAAAAATGAGTAGCCCAATCAAAGCATACATTGATATTGGCAAAATTAGGATGCCAAATTTGTTCTTTGCATTTTTTCAGTCATTACAAGGGTTATTGTCACGGAGTCACATAGGTGCCCCGTGATTGTGAGGGTGATTGGCAGAGCTGTCAATCACCCAGGCCACTCAGGTCCCTGGTAGCCAGGGCAACCAGGTGGGTCACATGGCCGGAAGGGGGCAGGGCCAGGCCTTTATAACCAGCTTAGGCCGGAGCCTGAAACACAGTTCCCTTCTGGCTGCCACAGGAGCAGGAGCTCTGCGGCTGAGCTGAGTGGCCTGGGCTAGTGGTTGCTACTTTACCACGCTAACCGGCTGCAATGATGCAGGGAACAAGATCGCCCTGATGGAAGGTAGGATTGAGAGCCCTGGCGGGGCTTGGAGTTATTGTTAGGCGTGTGGAGCCTCTGTTTATGTTGTAGCCAGAGGGCTTGAGTTTATGTTATAGTTTACTCCGGAGGACCGGGTGAGGCTGTAGGGGAGTGAGGAGGCCTCGCGGGAGCTCCCCAACAGCTTGGGGGTTCCCAGTGCCCGGTAGGTGCACAGTTGCCAGCAGGGCACTATTGTTGGTGCCGCAGGGCACCATATTGCGCCAGGGAGGCGCGGTGTGCGGGGTTACAGACCCCAGCCCGTAAGGGTGGTGTTGGCCCAGTTGGGCCAACGGACCCAGAGCGGGGTCAAGGGAACAGGCACGGCGGCGAGCGCCTGTGCCCGGGCGCGAGGCGCGAGGCGCCAGCCCTAGCGAGGGCAAGGCCCCGGAGCGGGGCAGAGGCAGGGCGCGAGGCGCCAGCCCTAGCGAGGGCAAGGCCCCGGAGCGGGGCAGAGGCAGGGCGCGAGGCGCCAGCCCTAGCGAGGGCAAGGCCCCGGAGCGGGGCAGAGGCAGGGCGCGAGGCGCCAGCCCTAGCGAGGGCAAGGCCCCGGAGCGGGGCAGAGGCAGGGCGCGAGGCGCCAGCCCTAGCGAGGGCAAGGCCCCGGAGCGGGGCAGAGGCAGGGCGCGAGGCGCCAGCCCTAGCGAGGGCAAGGCCCCGGAGCGGGGCAGAGGCAGGGCGCGAGGCGCCAGCCCTAGCGAGGGCAAGGCCCCGGAGCGGGGCAGAGGCAGGGCGCGAGGCGCCAGCCCTAGCGAGGGCAAGGCCCCCGAGCGGGGCAGAGGCAGGGCGCGAGGCGCCAGCCCTAGCGAGGGCAAGGCCCCGGAGCGGGGCAGAGGCAGGGCGCGAGGCGCCAGCCCTAGCGAGGGCAAGGCCCCGGAGCGGGGCAGAGGCAGGGCGCGAGGCGCCAGCCCTAGCGAGGGCAAGGCCCCGGAGCGGGGCAGAGGCAGGGCGCGAGGCGCCAGCCCTAGCGAGGGCAAGGCCCCGGAGCGGGGCAGAGGCAGGGCGCGAGGCGCCAGCCCTAGCGAGGGCAAGGCCCCGGAGCGGGGCAGAGGCAAGGCGCCAGGCGCCAGCCCTAGCGAGGGCAAGGCCCCGGAGCGGGGCAGAGGCAAGGCGCCAGGCGCCAGCCCTAGCGAGGGCAAGGCCCCGGAGCGGGGCAGAGGCAAGGCGCCAGGCGCCAGCCCTAGCGAGGGCAAGGCCCCGGAGCGGGGCAGAGGCAAGGCGCCAGGCGCCAGCCCTAGCGAGGGCAAGGCCCCGGAGCGGGGCAGAGGCAAGGCGCCAGGCGCCAGCCCTAGCGAGGGCAAGGCCCCGGAGCGGGGCAGAGGCAAGGCGCCAGGCGCCAGCCCTAGCGAGGGCAAGGCCCCGGAGCGGGGCAGAGGCAAGGCGCCAGGCGCCAGCCCTAGAGAGGGCAAGGCCCCGGAGCGGGGCAGAGGCAAGGCGCCAGGCACCAGGCGCCAGCCCTAGCGAGGGCAAGGCCCCGGAGCGGGGCAGAGGCAGGGCGTGAGGCGCGAGGCGCCAGCCCTAGCGAGGGCAAGGCCCCGGAGCGGGGCAGAGGCAGGGCGCGAGGCGCCAGCCCTAGCGAGGGCAAGGCCCCGGAGCGGGGCAGAGGCAGGGCGCGAGGCGCGAGGCGCCAGCCCTAGCGAGGGCAAGGCCCCGGAGCGGGGCAGAGGCAAGGCGCGAGGCGCCAGCCCTAGCGAGGGCAAGGCCCCGGAGCGGGGCAGAGGCAAGGCGCGAGGCGCCAGCCCTAGCGAGGGCAAGGCCCCGGAGCGGGGCAGAGGCAAGGCGCGAGGCGCCAGCCCTAGCGAGGGCAAGGCCCCGGAGCGGGGCAGAGGCAAGGCGCGAGGCGCCAGCCCTAGCGAGGGCAAGGCCCCGGAGCGGGGCAGAGGCAAGGCGCCAGGCGCCAGCCCTAGCGAGGGCAAGGCCCCGGAGCGGGGCAGAGGCAAGGCGCCAGGCGCCAGCCCTAGCGAGGGCAAGGCCCCGGAGCGGGGCAGAGGCAAGGCGCCAGGCGCCAGCCCTAGCGAGGGCAAGGCCCCGGAGCGGGGCAGAGGCAAGGCGCCAGGCGCCAGCCCTAGCGAGGGCAAGGCCCCGGAGCGGGGCAGAGGCAAGGCGCCAGGCGCCAGCCCTAGCGAGGGCAAGGCCCCGGAGCGGGGCAGAGGCAAGGCGCCAGGCGCCAGGCGCCAGCCCTAGCGAGGGCAAGGCCCCGGAGCGGGGCAGAGGCAGGGCGCGAGGCGCGAGGCGCCAGCCCTAGCGAGGGCAAGGCCCCGGAGCGGGGCAGAGGCAAGGCGCCAGGCGCCAGCCCTAGCGAGGGCAAGGCCCCGGAGCGGGGCAGAGGCAAGGCGCCAGGCGCCAGGCGCCAGCCCTAGCGAGGGCAAGGCCCCGGAGCGGGGCAGAGGCAGGGCGCGAGGCGCCAGCCCTAGCGAGGGCAAGGCCCCGGAGCGGGGCAGAGGCAGGGCGCGAGGCACGAGGCGCCAGCCCTAGCGAGGGCAAGGCCCCGGAGCGGGGCAGAGGCAGGGCGTGAGGCGCGAGGCGCCAGCCCTAGCGAGGGCAAGGCCCCGGAGCGGGGCAGAGGCAGGGCGCGAGGCGCCAGCCCTAGCAAGGGCAAGGCCCCGGAGCGGGGCAGAGGCAGGGCGCGAGGCGCCAGCCCTAGCGAGGGCAAGGCCCCGGAGCGGGGCAGAGACTAGGGCGGCGAGAGCGAGCCGGCCCAAGGGCGCCGAGAGACTAGGGCGGCAATAGAGCCGAGATCAGGGTGGATGGAGCGTGCCGGCCCAAGGGCGCCGAGACTAGGGTGGCAAGAGCATGCCGGCCCAAGGGCACCGAGACTAGGGCGGCGAGAGCGCTCCAGACCCAAGGCGGAGCCGGCGATTAGCCAGGCGCCGGCTAGAACCCGGCCCCGGGGCGCCAGTATCAAGCAGCGCTAGCGAGTCGGACCCAGGAGGCGAGTAGCTGGGCGCCAGCGTGACAGGCCTAGGGCGCGGGGAACGGGCTAGAGATTGGGGCCCGACCCAAGGAGGCGCCAGGTGGGCGAGGAGCCCCGGGGCCCGAGAGGGAGAACAAGGGCACCCGAGGGGCGAGGGACCATACAAACGTTCCCCAGAACAGCTGCGAGGCTTGGGGCGTGCTGAGGGGGAGGTTTGGAGGCACGCATAGCCCTTAAGGCGGGACGCTCATAGATACCCCAGTCGGGAATAGGGACAGGACACCAATACTGTCCATTAGGGAACAGGCAGCCTCCACATTATATATATTAACCATCAAAGTCGTGGCGGGCGAGATTCTGAGGGTGCTACGTCACCCTAACGTGACGGTAGGGGGTGCTAGGGGGTTCACGGCCGCCCCTAGTCGCCGCTCCCTCACAGTTATATTATATCAAATTCTTTCACCTTCATAAATATAGCACAACATGACACATCCATGTTAAGATACATGAAGAGCAATTGAACAAACTGTTCTATTTTTTTAAAGATCTCCATCAAGTTGAGCACAATGATCATGAAATGTTAATTTTAATGGGCGAGTCAAAAGGCTTGCGAAACACCAGAGCTTTACAATACAGCAACAAGGGAACAGTATTGTGTCTTTTATTCCTCCTAAATTTAAAAATACAATTATTTTCTCTGAACTCCATCAACAACTCTAGCTTTACTTCTGCATGCCTTGTTCTTGCCAGGAATCCAAATTATAGGTGTGTTCGCATTTTACCTGCTTATGTGTTTTTCATGCTTTGTACTTGTTTTTCCATTACATCATGCCCACAGATATTTGCATCATCTTAATGTGCTTAAACATGCATGTAGTCAGCAATGGGCAGTTTTATGTGGTACATTTATATCCAATGCAATACAAGAACACAAATAATCAGAAAATGTTTGCAAACTGAGAAACACTATTTTGTGAGAACTATGAAAAAACTATTGTGTAAATTATTGTGAAAAAAGTAACTCCAATAGAGATAATTATAAGTGTACCATAACTCTGTATTCCTACAGCATTGTCATCTATGTACATAACTCATGTCAGTACTCTGTGGCCTACAAATCATATTAGGATTTGCAATTGGCTCAGAATCCTAAAAATATGTTTTGTTTTGGTGAATGAATAATAACATGCTTAGTTTCTAGTTAATGAATCTAAAGTGTAGCTTAATCTCAACATTTCATGCATTTCCTGTAAACAATTCCACATTATTTTGGTATATGAATTTTATTTGAATTTGCTCTATTACATGTACTGAAATATACATTCACATTGTAATGCTATTATCCAGAATTATTTTTTTTCTAACAGAATGAATCAGTTAAAAGCATTGTTTTGCAAATTGGATCAAGCCAGAATAAATACTGGGTCCATATAGTTACTCTGGAATGCCAGTGTTGAGTCTGAAGTCAGAATTTGGTCCAGTACTTTTAGCCTTTAGTCTACCTGTTTAATCAGAACAGTCTGTACTGAAAAAAATATACTTTTCACATCAAGAGGAGTTAAACCTCCACTATAATTTGAGATAAATATTTTTATAGTATTTTACTCAAATAACAGTCTATGGTATGACACTTCTTAATATAATCAGCAAACAGACAACGGTGATTGATTAATCAATAAATGGGCATGGCCTTATTACAGTGAACAAATTAGACAATTTAGGATATACTGCTATATAGGCAAGATTTCTTCTTTACAAATATTCCCTGTAATTGATAGTAGTGACCTTTTGGCAACACTGAAAAACATCTTCCAATTAATAGGCTACTGGTTCTTTTGCTCTCTGCAAATAGAACTGTGTGCCTGCAGAGCAGGGCTTTAAAAGAATATATTCTTTACCATACCCAATGTGGAGCTGAAAAGAACTTCATTTTATGTAATTTAGAATGATATAACAAGTAAAAGTGTTCAGCTGATAAATACAATGCAAAGAGCTTCACAAACCAAATTTATAAACTGGATTATTACCCATTTGTCCCATTGTGATACATCTCCCATTCACCCTTGCCTGTCACAAGAGTTTCAAACCAGAACTATTTCCAGCTGGCACATGTGCACTATAGCCACATCCTTTATCTGCACTACACGCTATAAATCCTAACCCTGTGTACAGGCTGTGTCAAGTAAGGAGGTAAAAGACTTAGGCCAATGTGACCTACACAGCTTTAAGTTACAATGGTCCTGGCAGCAGGCCAGAACTGGCTTTTGCACATATCCCTTTATCTGACACTAAGTTTTGCTTGGCTGAGAAGTCTAGTCTCACATGTTTAGAACACTGTACATTGATTAACTATTTAATCCTCACAGCACCTGTGTAGAAGTAAGTGGGTCAAGCTTATTACTTCAATGCTTCCAACAGGCAGAAAAAGCTTCAGAAGTCAGACAAGTCAGCAGATTAAAAAAATGCGTAAGGACATGGAACCACCTATTCACCACCTTATGTATATCCCCTCTGCCTTTGCTTCCTTTATGGATTATCATCAGGCTAAAATCAGGCCTCATGTTCAGAGGGTAAAGTTTTGCCCATTTATACCTTCTGTATGAAACCTACCTTATTAGAGATGATTGAATCTTTTTGGATGAAAATGTATTTGGCAAAGTATTGGGATTCATTAAATATACATATTTTTTGTGGAAAAAATCAATCATTGACTAACTTAACCAAGTTGTGCCTATAAAAACAAAACTTGAGTTTTCTTCAGTCTCAAACCAAACTCCATTTTTTTTTTTTTTTTTACTATTTCATTTAGTTTTTTACAGAAGATATTTAATTAAAGAAAACAATGTTTTGTTTTAGTCAAAATATTTCACAAGAAAATCCTAAGTTCTCAACCAGTTCATAAGATATCATACCTAGTAACTCACTACTTTTTCCAGCCTTAATGTACAATGAATGTGCATTCAAACCTAACTTTATACTCCTATTAGGAAGGCTTGAAGAGACAGGGAGTAACATACTATATTGCAGGACTCAGATGTGATGGTTATGTCTACGTAAGTGAGAAAAGAAGGGCAATTGCTTCTTTCTGAGTTCCTTCTCTTTCAGGTTAGAAGAATCCCTGAAGTTCTGGAGAAGGTAAGAGCAAAGGAAAGAGTCATCATCTGAGCTGGGAACGAGAAAGAAGGGGCTTAGATAAGTCTTTGGCTTTCTATGCATTAGGATAAAATATATGTCCTTTCCTGTCAAATGACGCACTCTCACTCCTGGATCAGCAGCAATAACCACCCACACCTGATAAGACCTAGCTTTGGTGTTCCACTTTAGCATTTCACTAGTTGAATTTCTGGAAGTAGGAAAAATGTTTTACTACCAGATTGGTTGATGCAGGGTGGCTTTTTACACAATAATTCCCGGATGGGATAATGAATTTGTGGTTCGATTAAACCACATCCTTCACATTTTGTCTGTCTTCCTGCAAATCCAAGATAAAATGCAGAATCAAATTTAATCCCCCCGTGCAACTCAACTGATTGATTAGGTTGGGCCCAGTTGAAAAGGAGCTGGATTTAGCTGTGTTTAACACTGATAAATACACTCAGCAGAAAGATTCCATCTGTTTCAGAATAGCAGGAGTGGGACTTGCCCTCCCCACTCCAACCAAACCTCATATTGATATGATAGGCTTGTGCACAGCTGTCTACTCATGTTAGTATTAGAGCTGTGCAAGCTTTGATATGCCAAAATCTGGGGCAGTTTAGGTTTGCAAACCTTTAAGAGAAATTTAAAAATGCACATTAATTTGGTCCGGTTTCAGTCCTTTCTTTTGTGAGATTTTAAGTCCATTGGTTTTGTGGTGTAGCTTCTGGCTAGACTGATCAAGTGTCACAAACCCCTATAAAATCCAGAAGTTGCTAATTTAAGTAACTTCCCTGTTTCCTGTTTCTTCCTGCCTTTCTTTCCATCTCAATTCAAGAATTTATAGAGCTATTTTAAAGAGAGATTTGGAATTAGTCATGATTCAATAACAACTGATTCAAACCTTGCACATTTTTAATGCAGAGCATTTGTACAGGTTGGGTTAACCAAATAAAAAGAAATAGCAATATTTGTCCACCACTAACATAATGTGAACCATTCTGTACTGTATATCATTGGAGAACAGAGATCACGAACAAGGTTGGCTACAGGGCACCAGCAGAAGTCAAAATAATGTAATATATTGTTACAATTCATGGTATCTATTATACTCTGCATTGTCATCCCTTGTCACTTCTTATAAATATATTTCAACTCCATTTTGGTAGCCAAGTACTAATGTGAAAAGAGTAAAAGGAGGAAGATTCTTAACATTTATGAAGAGTTTTTCCCTCTCCCAAATAGGGAATGTTAAGCCCTGACGTTTTCCATGAGGATGAGTCATGTTTGATCAGATTATTCAATAGCCACACAAGAGGCAAGGAATCTGAGAAATCTGCTTCATTCAGTACTAATTCACCAGCTTTATGTAACATGAGCCTCTGCTTGACAACTGGTTCTAACTAGCTTATATCAGAAACTCTTAAAAGGTACAATTCCCCACATATATCTTTCTCAGTCAATATCAGCCTTGTACAAAATTTTAAATATTTATAATCTAGCAGCTAAGCAACATTGAGTTAGGGTCAGATTCTTTCCACCTATTAGGCATCTAGCTGGACTTGGTATCTGAAAATCCAGTAATGTATCCACTTTTATAATACACTATCACCTCATCCTGAATCTTGAGTCACAAAAAAGCAGCAAGAAGGACAAGCCACATACCTTGTACATTAACTGTTTTATAAGAGACTCAGGAAAAATGGAACAGAATTTCTCTTAGACATTTAAACCTACTCCCATTCCAATAGCTGGGGTAGAATCTAGTCTCTAATGTGACCAGTGGTGTTGCCTATACTTGCAGATCACCCTATTAAAACAACAGCAGCATGACTATCAAGCAGCCCTAAGTCTAGCAAATGATTTTTCTTATGACAGTTTTTCACCCACTATAGGATTAAGCATCATGGGGCCCAATGATTACATGTCTAAGCACATAATTCACTGAAAAATGCTTAAACTCATGCTCATTAAATTATAGCCCTTTGTCCAGCATAACTCTAATAGGTAGACACTGTCTAGTGAAAATGGATTTTGAATACATGATCACAGTTTAGATATAGTAACTTTTAATAAGGCTGTTTCAGGAACATACATGAGAATAGAAGTCTAGGTCAAAATTATGACTACTTTTTCCACAGTCATTGTAAATATATCTCGGCTAATTTTGCATCGGGGAGCCAATTTTTCCTGAGCCACTAAGGCCTGTGGCAAACATTACATTTATCAAACAATTAACATATTCAGCTAATTAATTGTGCCATAAAATGGCAAACCAGCCATAAAGCTGTTCCACATTTAAAGATAAACAGCTTTCAGGGAACATTTAATGTGGACCATCTTTGTAGCTAGTTTGTATGGTGCTTTAATTTGTGACTCATTAAGCTTCACCATGCAGCCTACATGTGAGTTCCAAGTTAAGATATTAAAGGTGCTAGAGCATGGGTGATTGATAGGCTCCTCCTACATTGGGAGTTTTCCACCTTTGCTGTATAGTAAAGCATCAGCAAGGCTTTTAAAATGGCTGGGCCCAGGGATCCAATGGATTCACCTTATGCCTTATGCTAGCATGTTCCCAGTCTTACTGTACAGACCCACTGGTCCCTGATGCCAGGCTTCAAGTTGTGACTTAAAATGTCCTTGAACAAGATGGGATTCTAAGGTATTTTTCCCAGCTCTCCAAAATCAGGAGCCTTGCCATGTACACATGACATGGCAAGATGCTCAATTTTTGGGATCCAGGATAAAATTCATCAGTGCAAATTATGTGACAAAATTAATACTACCAGCAGCCTAACATAAGTTCTTTGATTTGGCTTGTAATTCTCATATATATGACAAACCTTAACAATTTCTTCAATTCCACTGTTTATCTAAGGCCAGTACAAAACAAGATTTTCAATCCCTAAATGATCATAACATATTCTTTTTAACATTCTTTTTTGCAACCAACCCCTTAGGGATCATGAAGCAGGTATTAAGAGTATGTTGGTGTCACCACAACCTTACTGTAATCTGCCTATATATTTTTATGTACCTATTTTTTTTCTCTGAGGCATGTCCTTTCTGTTATTTGGAATGTACATTTTGTTTAACTGAAGTTCTTTCCCAAGTTGCTCAGAAACTCTGGTCATGTTTCTCTACTGTTTCTCCAGATCCAAACATCATCTATATACAGTCTATCACTGTCTGTCCTATCAAAAATGTGTGGCATTATCCCATGAAACACCACAGGTGCAAAATGCAAACCAAATGACATCCGGAGGAAACTATGCCTCTCAAAGGGAATTTGGAATGTCCACTAGCAAAAGGCTCTTGTTTTTCTAAGTGTGTCTGCCAGAACCCTGCTGACACATCAACTGTAGAAAAATACTTGATATCAATCACCTCTCTCAGAATTTCTCCCCTTGTAAGTAGTGTAAAATTCTCCATTATTACATGTCTATTTTAGTTTTTGGTATCTATACAAGTAAAAGGTTTTCTCTGCGTATGTATGTGTGTGTTTACTTTTTCCCCTCTGATCAGTAAAGGTCCCCATTCTTCTACTACTCTGATTCCCAGGAACAATGAAAAGCTGGATACTCCTGTTATTGCCTCTGACTAGGGGAGAAAGGAATCTTTCTCCAAGCATGAACCATGGGAAGGTTCTTTCTGTACTTGAACCTCTTAAACTCTTCCCAAACCATCAATACCTATATTACTGTATTTACACTGCTGAGGATTGAAATAGTCTACCAGTCAGCTACAGAGCAGATTTAGGAAGTTGTTTCTTTCTTATTTAGTTTTGCTTTTACTGCTCTTGGTTTTCAGATACTTTGAAAATGTCATAAGGACCTCAGGGTAAATTACAGCATACTTAAGACAGTTTCCATGATCAGAGTGACAGAAAGCTACCTATGTCTCTACTCCAGTTACACTGAGTGTTGTCCTGGGGATCCAGTTCTAACTTATTTTTTATTTAATTTTATTTTAATAGATCACATGAACAAAAACCTGTTTTATTTCCTTTCAGACATATATGCTGGAAAATGTAAAATCCATGACATCTATTCTTCTCTTAGGTAAATTTTAATCCCAGGTTCACTCAGTGTGGGCAGATCTACACAAGACGTGTACTGTGGAGCTGGCCAATTAGCTACACACTAAACATCTCAGCATCTACATGTGCACTGCTGTTAGGGTGCAGAAAACTAATAAACTCCACAGCTGGGTAGTACCTGTAAATACAAATACTATTGGCAGCAGTGTTTTTTTTGTGTGCAGCTGTACATGTGTAAATGCTGACACACTTGGCTAGGGCATGAGAGTCTTTCAGTGCAGGGGCTGCCAGCCAGCTAGCCCTGTGCTGAAGCTCCCGTGTGCCCAAACCATCCCCTCTGCAGTACATTGAACATGGTGGGAGCAGCTCTACACTGGCAGGCTGACCCCTGGGGCCCCCTGCCAGCTATGGCTGCTCTAACCCAGATCTACATGCTGTGCATGAATTATCTCTAAAGTTAATTCGTCCCAACCACAGGTTCAAACAGCATGCCCAAGAACAAAAATCTCTGGAGCAATAAGCTCTTGAGTTTATTCATGTGGACTAATTTCACATGTAGATATGCTTTGCATGGAGTAAATTTAATTAATTTCTCCTACTGAAAGTTACATAGAACAAGTCAACAGGGCCCATAACCATCTTATAAAAAGAGTTCATGGTAGCCAGCATTCTAGCCTTATCTCTTCAGAAGATGACACCTCTAACGCCATTACACAAAGACACATATTCTGTAGTGACTGAGAAAGAAGAGAATCATTCACTGACCCATTACCACCAGCCCCTGTGGCATCCTATATTTTCCTTGGGGGATCTTTTAGGCCTGAGATTTTTGAAGCCCCAGGCAGAATGACTAAGTAATAACCATATGGAAAATGTATCTTTGCTGTATCAGACTGGAGGCAAACTTGTGAGTCCAGCAATCTTTGGGAAAATAGACCTTGATTTAAAAAACATATACAGTGCTTTATGTTACTTTCGTCTCTTGTCTTTAACAGAGTACCCAGGAGAAAGCAATGTGTGCCTAGTAATTACAACAGCATCCCTTAGATAAATAAATAAATTATAAAATGAATGGGACAAACATAATGCTGCTCTTTATTCTGCTAGAAATCCCTTTTAGTTTTCTTATTTAGTTTTCTTAAGTAATACTCGAGCTACATATTCTTTTCCTTGTGTCTTCTTGCATGATGAAATCCCTGTCAATGACTGGAAAGTATGCATAGACAGGAAGCTTCTGTCTTCAATTTGATGCAAATTTAAGTACAACTCACAGCTAATAGTTGTCTCACGTTAAATTATTTATGAACCAAAAATAATATTTACACCAGGCTTTTTTTAAAATCCTAAATAGCAGTTGGGCTATGGAGTTTCAGTATTAAGACAACAGTTTGTCTGTTTAAAATTGTCATATACTCATGGGACATTTTTTCCTTATGGGATTTTCAAGAACATGTATTGGATATAATAAGTCATGAGGAATAGTTATAAGAAGTATAATAGTCCTGAAAAGCTCAATATTTCTCTGTCAGTTCTAATATTCCTCTTTTCTTTCTGTCTTTTGTAAGGTGACACTGATATTGGAATAATTGTTTTTCATAATATAATGATATAACATTGGTCCATCCCTAAGTATTTGTATATATTTAAATAATATCCCCTTCATTATTATAGTCCTCAGGAGTCATTCCTGATATACATAATAAATCAATACAACAGTAGGAATTCTTTGTGAAGTTAATACATTTTTAAACAGAATAAATACAAGTGGAATTAAAATCCTAATTACAGACAAAATAATGAAGGTGTACAACTGAGGCATAGATTATGTATTGCTAAAGGTGTCCCATTCCATTTCTATATCTGCCATTATCATTTTCAGAGATGAAATTTACCCTGAAGTACAGATTTTTTTTATGATTCTGATTGTATTTTAGCCTCAGATTTTAATTGCACATACAGTACAAAGGTATTAAAAATGAAAGACCACATTTTCTTCCCCATTCTAGCCACTATGCTTCTTAAGTGGCAGAATCTGGCTTTAACTAGCCAGCTGACTACCTCTAGAGCACAGAGAAGCTCTCAGGTGTCTTGAAGCAGTAAATCCTGCTACTGCCTCAGTTGCCCTGCCTGACTCAGGACCAGGTTGGGGTGGTACATAACGTAAATTGTGACAATTTACAATAGGCAGTGAAACTTAGCCAGTCAGTCATAGCACTTTTATTTACACTAAATGTACTTTTATTTTAGTACCAATGGGCAGGAGTAGTACAGAAGTAAACAAACCAAGAGATTCATGGAGATGCAACTTGGTGCCTATGATCCCTCCTGCCTCTCATGCTGGTATACAAAAAAAAAAAAAAAAAATCTGGACCAACTTTCCCAACATTAGATCTATTGTGTAGCACACAAGTCTGCTATTATGCTGTATGCTGAACAGAAGCCTTCTTATCAGAAACAAATATAACACCTTTCAGGCTATATGCTTTAATCATATATATTTAGATCCACAGACACCATTCTGTTCTTTATGCTGGTTCTAAATGTTGTTTATCATTGCCAGACACACGATTTCTGTGCCCCTTGTGTGAAAGGTCTCACTCTGCATCACTGCAAATACTGAGAGAGAGAAAAGAATGGAGAGGCTAAACGGATGGAAAACTAGTTTCAAATAGTGCATATATAAAACAAATAATTTTAAGGAGCTTAAAAAAAGGGATGAATTTCTCCTTTGTGCTATGTTGTAACACTACCTAAATATATCACATTTTCAGATACTGTGTGAAGGTAAACTCAGTTCTTTCTATTAAACGTGGTTAACAATGTACTTCACTATTATTTCCAAAGCTTTACAAAAGTATATAGATTGGTATAGAGAAATAAGGTACTTGCATCAAGGAACGTGCAGTTCTAGGACCAGAGCCTACTTCTAATAATAGAAACTATGGTCTACTTGGTAAGTCTTTGAATGGGCAAGTCTTATGCCAAAGCATATAAGTAATATATATGTAGCAGGTGGTAGAAAAGTAACTGGCTTAACAGAAAAATATCTTTTATTTCTTATACTTACTCAAGTTGACATGGCTAAATTTGTATCATTAGTGTGTATGTTATCTGTTGGCTCAATCTCACACAATGTTTTAACTGCCTCTGACATGAATGGGTGTTAAGAATGGTTCAAACTGTACAGGGTGGAGATTACTTTTGAATATAATTTTTCTGATTGGTATTAAGCATTAAATTTGCCCTGCAAGATGTTATTTAACAGACAACTTTCCCTATGGCCTTAGCAGACCAATACTTTCTGAATAGGAGAAAGGAAAATTTGATCAGAGATTAAATCCAACTTTATCCTGTGTTTATAATCAGATAGAAAAGTACTTCATTAGCAATCATTTTAATACGAATTTATGGGGAAGGCAATGTTCCATTTTGAATTAAAACAAAAACAGATTCTAAAATCTCACAATCTTCTCCAAAATGAATATTCTGTTCTCTATACAGCTCTAATCATATTTACCTCTTTTCCAATGTTAGTTTAAGAACCCTGAATAAAAATTGCTACACACATTTTAATAACATTTTATTCCCCAGACACATGAGCTTTCCTTGTTCTAGAAAATCATTCCATTGATTTTGGTAAGAGTATATGTAAGACAAAGAATTAGTTACTCATGGAAGTTTTTGCAGTTTCAGGCCTCATTTTTATAAATTCTCAAATGAAATCTGTATCACCAAATGAATTCAGAGGTTAGCAAAGAAATACATAAAAATAATACATATGCTATCTCATGACTGCAGAAATGGTAGGAAAAGTTAATGAGTCAGAGGGGTACAGGGAATCTCTCCCCAAGCACTAGAAAAAAAAAAGGAGCCATTCTAACGATGGCCAGACTGTATGAGAAATGACAGAGAACTGGTCATTGTTATTTAGTAGACCTATTCAAAATGTTCATCTATACAAAAAAATTTGATAAATGTATTTTTCACAAATGCTAAGTGCAGACATTCAGGGAGGCTATAGGGAGTGGATAAGGTTAAAAATGGCCACCTGATCCCAGGTGAGGACCTTACACTGAGACCTGATGTCAGTGATTGGAAATCAATCTAAATTTATAACAGTACCCAGGCTCCATGCACATAGACTGATCTAAAAATGGTGGAACCTGGTCTAAGATAGATCTGGCCTAATATACACAAACATAATCAATCTAGGTTAGATCGGTGAATAGAAATTCAGTACAGTTTCCTACATAGCCTGAAGGTTAGAAAAGCCCTAACACCAACCTATTTTTAGCACTCTTGGCCCCTCACCCCACCCTGCATACCAGCCAACTCCTTCCCCCACCAAAAACCAAAAAAACCAAGCCAATGCTGGTTTTATCAGCATTCATCAATGCTGAGAGCCAAGGAAGTAAGTGAGGAAAGGGGTGGGAGGAATGTGAGGGTAGGTTCATGGAGAGTCCCCTCAGAACACTAGTGGACTCCTTGGTTCCCCCAAAACCCCGGTAGACTCCAGCAACCCCCCATGGATCCTGCCTGCCCCCCATCTCCTTGTGGATCCTGCTTGTGCCCCAATCCACCATGGATTCTGCCTGCCCCCTGATCCCCTCTGAATGCCATCTTGGCCCCTGAACCCACTGATCACTCCCACAGATCCTGCCTGTCTGGCTATCTGCCCCAACCTGATTGTCCTCCCATCCTCCCACTAGCCTCCCCATCCCAATTTACATTTGATTGGGTGACCATTTTTAATGCAATCAAATATTTCCCTATTCCCATGTCTGTCCCCTCACCCTCCCCGACTGTCTGCACTTAGCCAAAAAAATTCAGAATTTCTGTTTCTATTTTCCTACTATTGTTTATATTAAATGAAAGAGTGGAGAAGAATGGCAAAAGGTCCAAAGTCAGTATTAAATGGAAGAGAAAAACTTTGAACTGGACTTTGAGTTTAATATGAAGCTCTAAATAACTGTTTATCTCTCAGTTATTGCAAAAAAGGGACCATATTCTATCCCATGACATTGTTCATCCCCTACTCTTCCTTGCTCCAGGGGTTTGTAATGAATTGTTAGTCTATATCAGTGTTGTCCAGCTGGCTGCCCAAGGGTTGCATGATGTCCTCAAAGATAAGCATGGACATTTGGGGAGGTTAAATTGGGTTCAAAATGGCTGCCATTTAAACTGAGCTCATCCCGGTGCTGACCTTATACTTACAGATACAGTCTCAGTGACCAGCAATCAGTCTAAACCTGTAACTATACAGAAGTTTCATGCACAAAAAATGGTCTAACAATTGCAGAACCCAGTTTACGATAAACCTGGATCTATGCAGTATCAAGCTTATTTGATTTAGGTCAACCTGGTGCATGGAACTTCTGTCCACTTTCCCAGTGAAGCCCCAGGGCTAGTATACCCCAGCCACTGGCCCCAGCCCTGGAACTGCTCTTTTCACCACCCCTTCTCCCTACACCAGGCTATTTTTTCCCCCCTGAACCCTTGCTCCTCCCACCCCAGACCAGCATTCCCTCTCAACTCCCACCCCACAAGCCATTCCAGGTGCAGCTGCTTTTATTAGCGTTCACTGCTTCCAAAGCCAAACAGCTAAATCCTAGTGGGGGGTCTGGCAGGAGGAATGGGGGTTGGAAGGGCTGGCTGGGAGCTAAAAGGAGCTCCTGATACCCTCAAGCCCCTCCATGGACACTTCAAGCCCCCTTGATCCTGCCAGACTCCAGCAAAATCCTGTGGGTCGCATCTACCCCCTCCCTACCCACAGGTCACATCTATCCACCAGTGGATCCCCAATCCCCTCCAAACTGCTGGACCCCGAACCCAGCCCCCACCAATCCCCCACCCCCATCCTAACTTATTTGGGCTTACCTGAGTGCCTGGACTCCCATCTGGCTGCAACTCCCCCTATTGCTTGGCTTCAGCAGCAGCAGCAGTCTCTGAGCTCCCCCTCCCTCCTCCAGCTTCCAAGTTCTGTGCCTGCCCCAGCAGGTAGTATGGTATGGGACAAGCATAAGAAATAAAAGGTGCTTTCTCTGTTAAGCCAGCTACTCTCCTACCACCTGCTACATGGCACAGCATGGGGTGTTCAAAGTGAAGCCACTTGATGTAGCAGTGAGAGAACTGCCCATACAGGCATGAAGTACAGCACTGGAGTAGGGAAAGCTTGCCTGCAAGGTCATTGCAGTGGTTGTAGGCATAAAGGGGGTGGAAGGGGGGAGTCCATGTGTACTGGGTCTCTGTGAACCCCACTAGTAAGGCTCATGGGGTATATGACCTCCGTTATGCCTAGAAGTTAGACAGCTCTGGCCTATATCATCAGCATTTCTTCTTCCTCCACCCTGGCAGAGCTGGAGTCATGCCTACATTTTCCTCTCCTCCATATTCACCCACAACAAGAGGAAAAGTGGGTCTATGTATATATGGTCACATATGCCCAACTGAATACAAAGTCATACTTCTTGCACACTTACTTCCAGGTGAGGTCAAATATGGCTTTTGTTTTTTAGCCTGTCTAATATCAGTGGGTCAAAACTAAGTACAAGAAGTATATTTTCTCCTTTCTTGCCTTGCTTATTGGAAGGATGTATGTCTGGAATAGGAAAAATTACAAAAGAACCTTTGATATTATTTTTAACCACATTGTTTCTATGGATGGAGAACTATGCATCATGTATGAGAAAATAATTCAGACAATATAAGTGGTCTTCACTCTTGTTTATCCTAGTGTCCTCACAACAACAACATATAACCTTATGATCACAGGGTAGGACGGTGAGGGCTTCTGTGCTGCTTGTGGCTATTGCAGAATGAAACAGCTTGCTTTGTCAGCAGAGGGAACAGGTGTGATCATATTAAACTTGCCTTGTATATATTCTTTACGCTCCTTGACTGTAAAGTAGCAAATTGATTTTACAGCTGGCTCTGTTCTTTCTTATAAAACATACACACTGTAATTTAGAAGGACCTGGCCATGTTTGAGACCTCCTCTGTGAACTTCATCTTGGCTGGTACAGGAACTCTGAGATCAGCTACCTTTCAAGGGTCCCACCTTGGAGGGAACAGCCAAGAGTTTGTTTTATATTGCATCAAAATGCCCCATACCAAGACATCTGGCTTTTAAGTTCTTCCCAGCTTTTAATAAACAAAAACATCTGAAAATGGTTCTTGAGAAGTGTTTTCACCATTTTCAATCTTTTAATCCTTATTCTGCTTTGTTAATCTCATACCATCTCTTTATCTGTGTCACACTGCTTTGTCTCAGTCAAGTGTCTGGGGTGGCATGGGCACTAAGGTGCATGGCTGACATTCCTGACATTGAAAGTTTGAGGCCATAGCAGAAGTGTTCATGGTGCAGCCTGTCAGATTCTAGCAGAATTTGCAGATTTGTTCAATGCCTTGTCACAGGGACACAAAAAAGGTAAAGAAGTCAAGTGTCTGTGGAGTACAAACAGAAAAGGCTGGTTTCTTAAGAGCCTGGGAGTACAGGTTTGAAAAAGCTTCAATGCCCAGAAATCTGTGGACATGAAATAATAGGGCAGGCAGGTTCTCTCTCCGAGAATAAAGATCTACCTTGAAAGGGATTTAACTTCAACTTAGTGCGATTAATTTCTGGACGTGTGGCTCCTGATTTGTGGTGATCTGCAAGCTAGGATGACTCTTGGAAGGATGCTACCATCTGTGTGTTTCCCATGACAAGTATAGGTGTAGGAACTGAACCCTTTCTCCTCTATGAGTGTAATAATCTCTTTCTAAGAAAGAGATGGAAGTAATTTCACAAGAATATAAGATTTCCTCGCCCATATGCAGGACTATTGCAGTGGGACAATACATCTTTCTGAACTCCTTATTCCAAGAAATTATTAAGAGTGCACCATTTAAAAGTGTTTATGTAGCACCCAGAGGCCCCTGAGGATCTGCTTATAATATATAATAATTACTCCATTTCTACACTTCCTAATCTTCACTTGAAATGTTCTTGGTACTGCTGTTTGCATATTGCTGTTTTAGTGTTTTCCATTAATGTGTAGCTATGGCAAGGATGATGCTATTACTAAAAATTAACAGAACTCAGTCAGCAAGGATTTTTTTTTTATCTTCAGAGCACATACAAAACCATGGCTTATTACCATATATGTTCCTTTGAGAAGGTTATTGTGACAGGAGTATCTCTACTGGAGCCTTTCTATTGGTGGCTCTGCCCTCCTGTTATGGGCCAACCACCTGCTTACTCTCCTGCCATGCCTTGATCTTAATTGATTAATTGACTGATCTAATTAGCAGGAGACTGCCCACTTTATGCACCCCAGTGCCAGGGGGTGCTATCTGCAGCTCCTTTTCTACCCCTATACCGTAGCCCAAGCCTCGCAGATGGTACTGATGTAGTTTTTTGACCTGTGCCCTGATATGGCTTGGCCCTCTCCTTTACCTCCTTGGAGCTTCTTGCTGTCCCTCCACCTTGCTCTGGGGCTTCTCACTGCCCCCTTACTCTGGGGCTTCTCACTCCTCGCGACCCTCTCTCCGGGCTCCTCGTGGTTCCCCCCCTTGCCCTGGGGCTTCTCACTGCTCCCTCTCTCTAGGGCTTCTCACTGTCCCCCTTGCTCTGGGGCCTCTTGCTCCTTGTGGCCCTCTCTCCAGGCTCCTCACTGCCCACCTTGCTCTGGGACATCTCACTGCCCCCTCGATCTGGGGTCAATGCACCCCAAAATGCTGCACCCTCTCTGGTGCCAAAGTCCCCATGCTCCTGTGGAGCCCCTATGAGGCCTACTCCAACCCCTAATAGCCTCACCCAGTCCTCCGGTTAAAACAGTAAACACAAAAACACAGAGCCCCTGGGCTATAACATAAAAAGCTAGAAAGTCCGGCCAAACAATATTCAATCCCTA
Organism: Crocodylus siamensis; assembly: GCF_052110815.1. NCBI lineage: Eukaryota > Metazoa > Chordata > Crocodylia > Crocodylidae > Crocodylus > Crocodylus siamensis. Next base: position 57,768,205 of record NC_143400.1, on the reverse strand, counting down.
CCAGGAAAACACTCCAACCCCAGCAGCAACAAGGGGATGCTCACACAGTCAGAGTTCTCCCCTCCATCTGTCAAGCTCCTCCTCCCTCAGTCACCAGAGGGGAACTGGCCTCCTGCCTGGGCTTATATGGGCCAGGCCCTGCCCCTTCCTGTCAGCTGGCCCCACCAGTTGCCCTAGCAACCAGCACCTGTGACTCTGGCTGCCCTGGTGACTAGCAGCTGAGCCTTCCCCTTCTTGCCACTAGGGGTCTCTCCCGAGATGTTCCTCTGCTCTCAGGCGCAGGGCACCTGAGTGCTCTGCAACAGTTATTCTTTTATATCTAAGGCAGGTAGACATATCCTTCAGGAGGATCAAATATTCCAGAAGTCTCCTAGTATTAAAGATGTGGCTGCATTTTGATGAAAAATATCTTTTGATTAGAAGCTCTCTTTTAGTAAAATTTAACACATCATTACTGTTCTTAAATTGCCTCTAAAGATGGCAAACATTTTTCATACCTTTAAGTGAACATAGCCTTCATCAACGTAAGATATGCCAGAGGCTTTCACGCTAATTGTACCCATGACTCCTTTTCTCCATTGTTGTTGTTGTTGTTTTATCACCTACATTAGATCTTCATCTGTGAGACCTTTGAATATTTAATCTCCTTGAAATCCTTAAAAGATCATTTTTTTAGGAAAAGGGTTTTCAAAAAGATGCTTTCAACCTGTACTTCAGGAATATTCAGTATAGGAAATCAGTGGACCACCAGGGCCCAATGTGAAGAGGGGTTGGGGAACCATAGTTTATTCTAATTAGTTTAACCCCTAACACACTCATTCAACTGCATGCTCCTGGGAAAGCAGGTGGTGAAGAAGTTAACAAAGTTACCTTCTAACAGAACTACACAGTATTTTTTGTTTCCAAAGAAGAGCTTTTTTTTCTTTTTTCTAAGGAATCTGAAATAATGTTGATGTTCCCAGGGAATAGCTGATTTTTGTTTATGTTGGATTCTAACATTTCTATGGTTACTGGCTAAATAAACTGCCTATTTGATCAAATACAAGCATTCCTTGTGGCATCACTATTAAATCTCTCAGCTTCTTTTTAAGAGCTTCTGTTTGTGGGTAGCTCTCATATTAGTCCAATATTCCTGAGGCACTCTATTTGTTCTACAACTCTTGACAAACAGCATTTTCCTGTTTCTCCTTGGTTTAGAATCTCAGTGCACATTTGTCTCTTTGTTTAACTCTAACTAGAAATGCTTGTCATATTTGTTGTCTTGAAAAAAGCATGAAAACAATCACTGGGGCAAAAATCCCATTTGATCAGTTTCTATAGAACATACTCTTCTCAACAGTTATGAATTAATGGTCTATTTTTAACTGAGAGTACCTATGTATTCTTTCTGTGTTCAGAACAGCTGGCATACCTTTCCATTCAGTTAAGGAAAGCAATCTTACTGCCATCCATATGCAGTTCCATTTATTCCTTTCAAAGGGTAATCATGGACTCAGTACTTTCCGAGTAGCTGAGAAAACAACTACTACAGAATCCCTCCCCTCCTGCTGATCTAATGAGGGAGGGAAGGCCTCTGTCTAAGATGACCTCTGTCTAAGATGACCCTATAAAGAAACAAAAATACACAACAGTCATTGATTCTTGGAATGCATGATACTAAGAACTCATATTACATCTCTTTATGCACTCTTGTAAATACAGCAAAACTTTAGACACTTATGGGACACATGTTAGCCTTTAATTTTATGGTCACCTCCAATGGAGGTTTAGGTCCTACCTGAAAATACTTTCCTCAAGAACTGGTGTAGGAGGTAAGTTAGTATTTCAGAACTGACAGTAATGATACAAGTTGTATGTATGCGCCATAGGTTATTTGAAATAAAGAACCTATTAGAGCTATTAGGGATAAATCTTGCTCTGTATGACTGTATGGTATCTCCCCACCCAGATCATACAAGTATTGTTCATTATCCAGCAAATAAAAAAAAGAAAATTAACACTTGGGTATCAGATGTGCATGGCTCTGTATGTTTGTGCCACTTCTAAGCCAGCTGTAAAACATTCTGTGTATAATTTGTTTTACACAGCATCAGTGGAGAGAATGAGACAATACTTGGTCCAACCTCAGGAACTCATTTCAGGACAATGTCTTTGCACCACGCCAACTACTTACAACTGGCCCATTGAGGCTCCTAACAAAGGCATGACTAAAGGATCCATTAAGACTAATTTATTGCCAGCGTATTTCAATAGAAAGAAAAATGTTTATGGCAAAGCTGGCACAGAGACTAATGACTCCTTAACACTGTAATATCTTTAGGTACTTAATTATATATCAAAGAGTGTTTATTTGCAAGGTGATTTGATTACTTAGATTCTAGAAGGATCCTTCTCAGGTAACAGGCAACTGTTTCACTTTCTCTAATCAGGGCCATTGAGTATATTGCCTGCAGAGTCAGCAGTAGTTAGCTCCAACTGCATTGCAAAACTAAATAAATAAACCCATTCTTCTTCTGTACTGCACAATTTAGTCTAGCACTCCCAAGACAACAGAGCTGAAATTAAGTCTCCATTCATTACAAAAATAGTCTAACAGTAATTCAGGACTATGGACTGTCTGTTATTTGTCAATGGTATTGAATGGTTTCTATCTACTGTAACAAATCACTCAACAGTAAAGTAAATGGTAGTTGATTGTATGCCAGTGGTGTATTTAACAGTACTCTATTGTATTGAATGCTGCTGGAAATGTAACAGGTCTCAATGGGGAAAAATGCATGCTATTTTTAAAAATAAAATATTGATGTAATTGGTTTTGCCTCCCATAGAGCTTCACAGGCCTACAAGTAAGATTAGTTTTAATAGTTTGTTAGAAAAGTTAGGAAGATTGAAGAAAGAGGAATGTGTTGACTTGAAGGCATTTGGAAAGTGTTTAATTAAAAGAACAAAACTATCACAGACTTCCTTGCATTGAATTCACAGATATTTTCTCCCTCCCCTAATCAGTTAAAAAAAATCAAGTAGCATCCTACAGAGCTACAAGAAAGAATGGAATAGTAACTTTCCTCCTAATGAACACTCTCAGGCAAAGAAGAGCAATCATGGAACTAAAGCTATAATCACTCCTTACTGGCAGCCAGCTTCACTGCCTGATTGGCAAGCAGGCAAGACCAAACAATGGTTGATGTTTCCCCTTTACTGTCAGCTCACATTTTGCTGGCAGTTTTTTTCCTCCCCTTTCCTTCCTCTTTTCACTGTTCTGCATTTGGTTTTTATTTTGTCACAAGCATACAGTTAGGAAAGTAGCAGGTATTTTAGTTTTATTTCTTCTTGTTGGTCCATGGAGCGAGGGAAGGAGAGAGAGTGTGCGTGCATATACACACATGCATGCGCATGAATGTCTGTTCAAGTGGCAGTCTGTCTGGGTGATAGAATTAACAGAAGTTAGTCCACTAACTAGCCAAACTTATTTTTATTCTCCTCAAGATACAAAGTCAGCACTATGCCTGTCTCTCAGAAGGCCCTCAAACTGACAGAAGTAAATACTAATGAAAGGGAACAAATAATGTTGATGAAAAATGACACTTTTGAAATAGATTCAAAATTCGCAGTTCAACTACAACCACGATCTCTTCTGAGTTGGAGAATAAAGGCAGCATTTAAAGGGTTGCTGTCCTTACAATTTATTATTAAATAAATGTATTAAATGTATCATTAAATATAACGTATTATACAATTAGCAGTAATCAGTTGTTGCTGCACATGTTGCACTGAGGGGTGAGGCCAATGCTCAGGAACTCAATATTGTGCTGTTAGGCAGGAGGGTGTGGTGTATAATTGCACATGCACACATAAAAATCAATTAAACACACACTCACTAGGTGCATACACCCCTATTGGGCAGCACTCACACTACCAGCTCAGGCACACTCACTATATATCCCAAAAGTTAGACACAGATCACTAATTTGTATATCACGCACACAATGCCATATATATATACACACACACATGCTCTCACACTAGCAACTTAGATACATACACATTCAAAATAACTAGTCTGGGTTCACACATACTACACACACCAAACCTAGACAGAATCACACCTGCACATTCAATACACATATGTGGATTACTAATTCATATATCACACACACACACACAATATCTATATCTATATCTATATATGTGTGTATTCACTAATTTACACACATACCACCTACCTACGCATACATACAAGTGAGTTCCTAAGTTGGGTATTGTGATATGTATGTATGAATGTATGTGCTTGGTGTACTTGGGATACCTGGAGAAAGGTTAAGGTAAGAAGGTAGAAGTGTAGGGGGTTAAAGTTACTAGGACCGGGATTAGAACTGGTAGACCACAGGGGCATGGGCTGAAGAACTGAGGTTTAGGGGTAATTTTAGGTTAATTGATCTAAATTGATTAAAAGACAATGCCCAAAACCTGCAGAACAGGGAAGCATGCCGGCACACAGTCTGGGACTGGAGCCAGAGCTACAGGGGATCTGAAAAGGTAGATGGGGAGAGGAGGGAAAAATGGGACTAAAGGAAAGTATGGGTGTTAAAGAGGGGCTCTGGGTGTGGGGAGTCAGAGGATGGCTCCGGGGCAGCTAGAGAAGTTGCAGAGAGTGGCAGTGGGTGCCAGAAGCTGGAGAAAACTGCAGGACAGCTAATAGGAGCTGGGAAGCTGCAGGGGGGAGGGGGATTACAGAAGGTGCAGGTTGGGAGGGAAGCCTGAAAACAGAGAAAGGGCAGCAGAAAATCACAGGAAAAGCAGCAGGGACAGCAGGAAGGCGAGGAGAGGCTGAGAGGTGGCAGAAAACGGGAGATGGAATTGGGAAGAGATGGGGAAACTAGCAGAGAGGGTGGGAACTGGAGCTGAGAGAGAGAATGAGACTGGAATTTAAGATAGGGAAGGGACTGGGATTCAGTAAAACATGACCCAGCTCAGGGTTGCAAATGACAGTGGTTTTATTGAACAGGGGTGATGATGGCACAATGCCAAATTGGTTCCCTTGCACCCACCCACCCACCCACCCACACACACACACACACACACACACAACGGCAGCAGGGGTTAAAGAGGCTTGGTGCAGGGGTTGAAGTCCACTGAAGTCCAGGAGGAGAGAGAGAGGCAGAGAGAGCAAGAGAGACAGTCCAAGTTGTAGGAGCATGTATGCAGGTAATCTCTACCTATCCCAGGCTGGAAGCTGATTCTCGATGGCTAGTCAGGGTCTCCTTCAGCTCAGCGTTGTCCAGAGGGGGTCTCTGGCAAGGTCTCTGGGGTGGATAGGTGACGTGAAACTAGCAAATGGATATGGTGTCCCCACTGGGTCTTTCTTCACTGCCCCTCTTTATATGGACAGACTGTGTGTGACCCTAGTGACAGAAGGCATGTGCAGGCAAGGGTCAGCCCCTGGCGTACTGAGCATGTGTGCTCCATGCACGGATGTGAAGTTTCAGTTGTCTATAATGGTGGGGTACAATGATAGAAATGCTGGTTCTGCAGGGTCTTTTGTTTTTCAAATGCTGGGTTCTTGTCTCTGTTCCTGGGTGAGGTCTGTGGTTCCTGGATGAATCAATGTGAGGTGATGGCCCAGTCGTTGCAGGCCATTCAGTAGAGGCCTGCTACTATTGTATCTCAATCATACCCAATCATTCTCATTCATCCGGGAACCAATTTACATGGGAGGGTAATGAATCATATTGTTGCAACATGGGATGCCCAGGCAGAGGACAGAAGCTGGACACTTGACATATAAAATGGAAACTTGACATGACTTGGGTTCACTTACAAACACAGGCCTAAACCATTAAATATCCATATGAAACAACAAAAATCAATACAAAAATGACAACAATACAATATACAACAGTAAAAATTAATACAAACCTAATAATTATAAAACAATGGATATCCAAAACCAAAAACTTGCCACCAAAAATAAAAATGCTTAAAGCTTATCCTAATTTTGAGCTCACTTATACTTATCTATAGAGAATAGAGAAGGAGAGAAAAGTCAGAAATGGTTGGAGAAGGGGAGGGAATGCATTTTAAGATAAATAATAAAAAAGAAAAACTGGGGGTTTTGCTACAGTTATTATACAAGTATTATAATGTTTACAAATAATGTATTGTTATTTATAGTTTTTGAGCATTTTGGGATTCTAGAGGTGATTTGGCCCTAGGAAATTGCTCCACCAGTCACTGCATTCCCTCTTTTAACCTTTCTCTTGATCATTTTCTTTTTCAACTGGATGACGTAATCAAAACTATTCCTATTCCCAAAGATGCTATCCTTCAGAATAAAGGGAAAGGCAGAAGGATGAATTCAAGCAATTTGGATCCAATACTATTATTCCAAGTAATGAAACTTTGTAGCACTCTGCATTTCTACAACACCTTTCTGCCAAAGTTCTCAAAGCATTTTAATTAAATAAGCTTTGCAACATCTTTCTGAGGTAACAACATATAGAAGAGCTATTGTACTTTCAGCTGCAAAGCAGATGTTTCTCAGGTGCAACACAGTACTTGTGTAAAATCACAAGGCAGTCATGACCAGCTCTTACCCAAAATATGTCACAAATTCTTAACCACCAACTCTAAAGATTTTGCAATCTCATTTAGAAGATGGCATCTCCAGCAGCTCACTGCCTTGTAATACTGATCGGATACTGGTTCATTAGCTCCCAGGAATGACTCCTATCAGCTGAAGCACAAACACCACCTCAATTTGTTGTATTTGGAAATCTCCTATCTAAAGATGGACAGAGCCAGTAATGGATCAAAGTACAAGCAGTACAGTCTGGTGTTATGTGTCCTGGGAGAGAATGGGGGAAGGACCCTGAATAAGAAAGGAAAGTTATGGGGAACAGAATGGACAGGAGAGGGAGGAAACAAACATAAAAGTTAAAATGAAAAAAAACTGCTCACCCACAGCAGGAGCCGTGGCGCAGCAGGAAAAGGGAGAGAAGCCTGCTCGGCTCATTAGCCACATCTTTTTCCAGCTGAGGCTGGCTGATGATGTCACCAACAATCACCAGCCAGCAAGGATAAAAATGGCTGACGGAGGAGGAAAGGGAGAAGGGAGAATGGACCCAAGGAGTGCATGGCCACAGGACCCACTCTGGGTATCCCTCAGGGAGGAAGGAGCACCGGAGGAGGAGCCAGAGGAGGCTCCTGACACTGGTCTTGGCAGCAATGGCAGGGAGCAGATTGTCAGAGCTGGAGACAAGCCAGGAACAGCCCCTGCAATCCGCGAAGGCAGCGGCAACAGAGGAAGCTGAGGAGGGTACGCGAACATCCACACCAGAACAGGTGGGAGTATTGGGAACAGTTGGGAGGAGGAGAAATTCTCACCACTGGGAGAGTCCCAGCAGGAGCAGCAGGAAGGGCTACGGAGAAGCAGGGCACTTACCCAGAATATAGAAAGTAGCCAGCCATATGCTGAGGAACTATGAGGCACCTGGATTGGGACACTCCAGAAGGAAGAGAAGTGGGGCAGCACCGGGCTCGCGGAAGGAGTGGAAAAGGGAGAAAAGATGACCTGAGCAGGAAGCCATGGGTACACAGACCCGAACAGGGGTCATCCCCTGGCTAGACCATAGGGAGCTAGGCACCCGGTATCCTGATGTAAGGGACCAAGGAAGGGGGCTACCCAGATTCCTAGTGATAGGGTAGCCATGTTGTTTTGTGCTTTTCTTTGTATTTTTCCTTTGTGTTTCCCCATGTGAAGGGGTTGAGAGATAGGAGGGGCCTACATAAATAGAATAATTGGTGCAAGACTTTGCAGTGGATTCAGGCTTTAGGGCGGGAGTCCACCCTAGGCAAATACAGGCTCCAAACGTACCTCCAAACGTAGATCAGTACCTCCAAACGTAGATAACCCATGAAGGAGTAAGCAAGTCGGCCGCAGGAGCTGATACCCAGGACGGGAAGGAACTTGAGAGGCTCCACAGCAATGTGAGATGGGGGACGTGACCAAAAAGACTAAGTGGTCCATTGAGGTGGCGTAAGGTCAGGGTGTAGGGGTGGCGGAGCCCCGCAAGTGACCGTCAGGCAGACCACGCGCCGCAGAAGGACTCCAAGTGGTCAACCTCCCACTGGGAAACATTCAAAGTCATGGCAGGGGATATAGGGGAATACTACTCGGGGAGTGAACATCTACTTGGCAGTTTACAGGAATGTGCAAGGCATACACCACCGTTGCTCAAACCAAGGCTGCATGTGACTGGTTGTTTGAGACCCGGTGGTCACATTATGTAAAGTGAGAATGCATGCTACAGGGAAGATGAATTCAAGTTACCTGGCTGGGCCACGGAAGCGAGAGTTGGACAGGGAATTCAACAAAAGTTATACTGTAAGTTTTATCTCACTGTTTCCCTCACTATTTGTTTTGGTACAGAGATTTGCACTCAGTTATTCAGTAGAAATTTAACTCACTGATGTTAGCTATAATCATATGAAGTGAGGTATACTGAAAGACACATACTCGCTCTCTGTCTCTTTCATATACAGAGTTGCACTTGAACAAAAACTATGACATGGCAATCCTTGATAAGTACCACATGAAATCCTATATTGATAGGAAATTTAACTCAGACTAATCCTGTTTTCTTTACATATCCTAAACCCCCATTAACAATAGATTAAATAGTATCTGTTTATGTTTCATTCTTAAATTAGAATACTACCTATTTTAGCAGTTTGTGCACATGCTTGAAAAGTATGCAAGTTAAAAGACCATTTTCTTGTTCTTTCAGAGAGAGAGCAATAATCCATTATTCTTGTCATTTGATTAATGTTTTTATCTACAAGAGAATTATCACGATCAACATCCATTTTAGAATCACCATGAGTCATCTGGGTAACAACATAATTAGAAGAGAATTAATATAACAACCCACAAAATGTTTGATTCTATTTCAATACTTTCTTTTCTCTTAAACAAGTTGCTTCTATTAGTAACAGGGAAATAAAGCTTGCTGAATGAAACAGGCACATTGCTTTGCAGATGAGATGTGAATTCACAAAGAAATGCTTAAGTTTATAAACTGCAGAATGGAGAATCAATTTTGCTGCATGGAGAATACTTAATTAAAGGAACAGTTATGCCAAGAAAATGGCATTCTGAAAACCCCATGAAAAACTGACACTGACGTCCCATTGAGAAGGCTTTTTTCTTTCCATAAATAGACTGTGGGGCTGAGTTATTTAGTGCCTGTGATACTATAAAAGGAGTAGGAGACTGAAGGTTTGTGAAGATATGCTGTAGTCTGCATTCACAGAGAAAGCAGAGAATGTATGTACAGCACTTTTAAAATTGCAAGAAATCAGCAAGAAAGGCCCGGAGCATTTACAAGCATAAATATTCCTTTACAGTAATGTATCCATCAACTGAAGGAATGATGAAAGGGAGGTGAGGAGAGGAGGTGAAACATGGTTTAGAATACAGAAATATTCAGGCCTGCTCACCCTATCACTATAGTGGAAGTAACAATTCTTTCTTTTTCCATTCACATAGAAACTAGTTAGAAAGTGCATTTCACTGCTTGTGACAATTGCAAGTGTGAGGCTGTGTTGAGTACTGGGACATTTATGCATGGATAGTAAAGCAGTTCGTCCCAATCCACTGATAAAACCCAGGCTACAGCGTTGGTGTCAAAAAGATTTCCTGGAGCAGGAACATGGTAATGTAACTAGATATCCCAGAAAGGGCATGACAGAAATCCCCAAACAGCTAGAAAGAAACAATCAACCCCAAATTCCTGCTTCTTGGGGGTTTAATAGGAACCTTGGACTGGCTGGGCTACTTATGATGCATGGCTAATGAGCTCTCTCAGTGGTTCCCAAACTCTGACAGATTGTGCACCACCAATTTAAAACAATACAAACTTAAGTACCACCAGCAAATTTATGTCATATGAAGTAATTATAATAAATCTGTTAACACATACCACTGACACAATAGCAGCCATATAGAAATACCATCTTCAGATATTGCACCAGTATGTCTGCATACCACTGGTAGTACTCGTGCCAGAAATTGGGGACCACTGAGCTATCTGACAAGGACACTTGAGGATTAAACTAAATAAGTGCATCATCCTTTGACCACTCTAGGCAGAGAGGTGTGGCTCTGCTTATAATGTGCCAGCTAGCACAGTGGAAAGGTACAGGTCAAGAGACAAGCTGCATTCTTTCATGAGCCAAATAAGATCTTTTACTTCAGGGATTGGATCAGGAAAGGTGATATGATTTGGAGCAATGGCTCCTGAGGTTGCACTATTGTAGCCAAACCCCCAGTTTTTCTTTTTTTAATTTATTTTAAAATGCATTCCCTCTCCTTCCCCAACCATTTCTGACTTTTTCTCTCCCTCTCTATTCCCTGTATATAAGTATAAGTAAGCTAAGATGTAGGATAAGCTTTAACATTTTATTTTAGGTAGCAAGTTTTATTTTTCTCTCCCCTCTTTGCAAATAAGTGCCTTGCTATTTTGATATAGATATCCACTGTTTTATAAGTGATAATTATTATGTTTGTATTGATTTTTTTTACTGCTTTTATATTGTGTGATTTCTTTTTTAGGCCTATATATGTAAGTTAGCATAAGTCATGTCAAGTTTCCATCTTATCCCCATGCCTGGTTGTGTAACCTATGACTCATACTACCCCTCCTATGTAACTCGGTTCCTGAATGAATGGGGATGAATGAGGGTGCTTAAGAGACAATGACAGTAGGTCTAAAAATAGCTCCCTCTGAACGACCAAACCATCAGCACCAATACCTGGACCAACGACCCAGCTCTTGGAACCACCCTCAGCATTCAAGAAACAAAAGATGAGGCAACCCACCATTGTGCTGCACATGCTCAGTAAAAACACCTGAAGCCCTCTGGAACAGGACTGACCTTGCCTGGACAGGCCCTCCCCATAAGAGATCAGAGGTAGTCTGCCCCATAAAAAGGGATAGTGAAGACTGACTCTTTGGGACACCTTCTCCATCTGGACTGGCACCATGCCACACCACCTATCCACCCAGAGACCCTGCCGGCGACCCCTCTCTGGACAACACCTACTGAACAAGGACCCCTTTCCAGCCTGGATAGGTAGCTATCACCCCCACCCTCTCTTCAGCCAAGGACTTGGACTCTGCTTCTCTTCCCTACCTGGACTCTAGCTCTTCCACTGAGTCTCTTTTTTCCTGCTGCCATTGTGAGTGCATATGCGTGTGAACCAATAACTTCATGGGGCTATGTAGTGTGTTGTCTATTTCCTGAACCTATTATTTTGAAACCCGAGTTGGGTTTTTGTCTGTTTTCTGACTTTTTCCTCCTTGCTACCACTTATCTGCACCCCCCCCCCGCCCCCAATATCTCAGCTGTCTGCCTCAGTTTCCAGCCCCAAGCTCTCAGGTTTCTGTCTTTCTCTCTTTCCTGGCTGTCTCCTCCTTGCCACCAGGCTTTTCACCTTGCGCTAGTGACCTCGGGTAACCCTGGGGTCACTGGACCTTAACTAACCCCAAGCCTCAGCTCCTCAGCCAGCTTCTCTTGAGTCCACTGGTTCTAACCCCGGTTCTGGTAACTTTCACTCCCTACACTTTAACTCTCTCTCTCTCTCACCTTAACCTTCCTCCAAGTATCCCAGGTACCCCATGTACACACATACATACTTTACCATCCAAGTTAGGAACTTACCTGTGTGTGTAGGTGGGTTGTATGTGTATGAACTGGTGAGTGTGTTGGTGTGTATATACATATGACATTGTGTGCATGACATACTAGTTAGTGATCTGTATATGTGTACTGAGTGTGCAGGTATGGACAATTGATTTCTGTCTAACTTTTGGGGTGTATAGTGTATTTACTTGAACTGGTGATAGGTGTGCATGTGCCTAGGCTGGTTTGGATGTGAGCTGGTAGTGTGTGTGTGTGTGTATGCACCCAGTTGATTTGTCTGTTTGTATATGTGCAATTGTGTCACATCCTCCTGTCTAGCAGCGTAATATTGAGATCCTGAGAGTTGGCCTGACCCCACAGGGAAACACTGTTAAAGGCAGGACTAAGTGCAAAAAAGAATAAACTACTGAAAAATAAATTATTTGAGGCAGATTTGCATTTTCTATAGGTGTGATTAGCTCTTACCATAAAACAGCCTTGACACATACTAAAATCAATAGCAGCCATATAGAAATACCATCTTCAGATATTGTACCAGTATGTCAGGCTGGGACATTCCCAGCAAAGTCTTTTTTGAATGGTACAGTCAAGTTACCTGAGCACTTCTGAAAATCCCAATCTCATTATTCAAAAGCAGTTTTCATTCTGTCATTCCATTCAAGGTAGATAAAAACCGCTATACTAACCATGATGATCCAGAGCCTTATTACCAATGTTACTTTAGATAGTGATCCTTCAAACACACATATTCATGATTCCTTTTACGCATTTAAGTGTTAATGGGGTAAATCCTGCCACAAAGTTGGATAACTGTAAACGTCTTTTCTGGATCAGGGCTCCAGATCAGGGCTCTAGAGCTTAATCAACTATCTGTGACAATGAGAGCTTTCCCATTAACCTGAAAAAATAGCTGATTCAGGACGTTTAGCATAATAATCTTTGTGAGGGGATATGATTGCATTTTGTACCTGTAGGATGAATCTTACGAAAAGAGAAGAGTTTTTGAGGTTGAAAAAACAGCAATGACATGAGATCAAATGGCTATTAAAAATGTCTTCAGGAAAATTTAGTTTGGAAACTGGAAGATTTCTGACTATCAGGGAACTGAAGTTTTGTTGTGGTCCTGCAAGTAAGATAGTAGGGGCAAACAACACAAATCACTTCAAGATTGAACTGGAAACATTTATGGAAAGGATGGTATGATTGGAAAGGAAGCTGTGGCTCAACACTGGGAGTGTGATACGTGAAGTCCTGTGTTTGCAGCCCACAGGTTGGGAAACAGAGGGAGCTTTCTGGTAATCCCATACCTGTTACCATTTGGAGCCAAGAAGAGATTTTTCTTTTTTAATATTCAATGCTACTGGCTTCTGTTGACTATTTTTTTGTCTTGGTTTGTTTTGCTTGTCCTTATCTTTCTGTGAAACACTGGGATACTGGCCACACTTAAGGTTCAGGGTGTTTGAGCAGGGTGATGGATAGCCTTGGCAATACTTGGAAAACTCAGAGGTTACTGCTTAGAGGGTCTTCTATTTCAGATCATACCAAGTGAATTAGGGGTCAGGAAGGAATTTTTCTCTTCAGTCTGACTGGTGTGAACTTGGTCCATTTCCGAGAACCTTCTAATCATACATTAACACTTTCCTACTCATTGCAGTGGCAGGACATTGTCAGTGCTCTTTTTTACTGTTCTTTTACTTATGGCATGTTATAGAGTATTCCTGGTGTTTTAGGTATGAAGATGAGATTTTGGGAAATCCCTTGGTCAATAAGTGCCTATAAATTTAGGAGATTGGACTCTATTACCAAAGCAGCCCTTTCTCTGGTCCTATGGAATAGAATGGTAGCCATTTAAAAACACTCAAAGAAATTAACTTAAAAATGTTTCACATGAAACACTGAAACATTTAAAAAATAAAAATAAACAAATTCCTTACTAAGGGCCACATGCTGTTTGTTGAGATAAGGTTTTCTCTAGAGCTTGGGATTTTCTGATTTCCATATATTTCTTATGGAGTGCTTCAGTCAAATCAGGAGCAGGACATACAAAGCCCAACAGAAGAATTAGCCCAAATTTTCCAACTTTTCAAAATCAAGAGATATTGTAGACACCTGTCCATGTTTAGACTAACTTCCTTTTGGGGGGAGGGGATATTTCAAATTTCTGTTATTAAATGAATTTATTTCAGTTTTTTCTTTTATATTGTTTAAAATTCAGGATTTGAACAAAACATAGGATTTGAAAAGTGGAAATTCTTTGATTTTCATGCGAAAAAAACAAAACAAAACAAAAAATGCAATGCCTGTTTAGCTCTCTGCAACAGTTTGAGACCTTTCAGAAGGAAGTCTAGCCATGTCAGTTGTTTGGAGAAAGAATTAGGGAAGTATTAATAATACTGTTGTACACGAGAACAAGCACAATAGATCACATCCATTTTTAATATGACACCAACACAGCCCATGCAGTCAGACCAACAATGGCCTTTTTCTATTATGCAAATGCCAGTTAGATGAAAAGAAGCAAAAATAAACTTGATAAGAACAGTTCCCTAAAGGAAGTTACTATGAAGGCAAGCAGAAATACTATACAGCATTCAAGAACACACTTAATCAGAAGAGAATGAGTCTCTTCAAATTCAGCAGTTTAAAATGAAACTTTTTTGTATCGTTTTCTCTGTTTCACTGAAATACAAGGAGGAAATGGAAAAGTGATGAGTTTCAAGAATTTAGGAAAACGGCTAATAAAAATCTAGGTTTTTTTTATCTTTGGTGGTGGTAGTTGTTGTTTTATGATGTATATCTTAATGGAAAGACAAGATACATATTGTAATCAATTTTTATATTAGCCTCTTTGATAGGAAAGCATATTGATGAAGATAAAATTAAGCACTTCTTAGTGGGAATGATATTGGCTAACATTAAAAACTACAAATAGCATTGCTCCAATTAACAAGCAATAAGATACAGTTATCCATGTATGTATGGGCTTACGTCACAATTAAACACTTATTTAAAAAAACTGTATTGTGGTCAGAAGTTTTGCAGGGAATCTTTCCAGGAAATATAATGTATTTTGCTTTCAAAATAAATAAAAAGATAATCAGAATATAATTAAGAGTTGGAGACTTCTACCTTTTCTCAATTTACCTTGCCCCAGCTGAATGCCAGTGCAAATATTTACAAATAAGTAAGCTGTGGATACTTAGACATGGGCACACAAAAAATGTCATGTCAGTCATCCATATATTAACAGGTATATTTTGCTCTGGATAGCTATCAATAAATGTCTTTGAACATACATGTAATGCTATCTTAAAGACAAATCCCTTAGTACATATATTTCATAACTAAAAGTGGGAATTTTTTTATTACTGGATGATAATTGGATATTATCATAGGGCTACAATAAAGTCTGGTGTTACATAAGGTTTTTTATTAATCATATTAATTTATCCCTTGTTGGTGTTTTTGTGGTAGACAGGCACACAATAATAATGGCTAAAGGTATTTCACATTGAAGGTATTTGAATTGTTTAAAAACATTCAATAACCAGATCAACAGGCAATATCAAAAGTAACAAACTATGAACATGGCATTATACTGTTATTAGAAAAATCTTCTCTTAGAGAGGTTGTCCTTCATGCTATATTACGGCCCCATATGTTACTAGTAATACCGACAAAACGTAACAATGGCCATGCAAAAGGAAAAAAAATCCAGGTCTGCAAGTGATTTCAGAGTTCCTGTACAACAAGAATTAAAATCTTTGAATGCTCTTTTTGTAAAGATCAGCTTCACTTTGGGAAATATAAGCAGAAAACTTACTGCTTACTGAAAAGAATATGAATATAGATAAGATAGATACTTGGTGCCAATACATTGTGTTATATTAGATTAAATCCTTGTGAGCAGGAATCATATCTTAGGGTATGACTATTGAACTGAAAGGTCATCATTCTGATTGGTGCCTCTAAGTGCTGCAGTATTGTAAACAGTACTATAAATTCTCATTCTATTTGTATCATAACAATCATGTTATTCCTATATCTGTTGGGGATAGAACTGGAATAGAACTCCTTGTATGTCAGGAAAAAAATGCAATTTGGGAATGATTCATTCAGAGGCACGCATTTCATTTTCAGCTTTCTATGCAGAGAAAAGTATTCCACTCATTGGAAGTCCATTATGGTTCCTATTGCTTCATCAATTAAGCATGGTTAAGCTTACTATGAAATGGAAAATGCCATGAAGAATTTTACAGGACTGTAGGAATAACCACAACAGTGACAAATGACAGAATATTTCACAAGGATCTGAATTTGAAAATATATTCACAAAAAACATTTTAAATCGCTACAAATTTCTGTTCTTGAAAGTACACTTATCTGACACCTTACAGTTAGTATTCCATAGTCCTCACGCAAAACTCATTAAATAAAATCAGTATCAAGACTCATCAACCTTGGGTTGTGCCCTATAAAACAGTATGTCTATACAGCAGCCAGCAATGTTTAACACTATACAAATAATAATCTGATGGTAGAAATCATTCAAAGTTTTCTTCAAAGAAAACCAATTTTTCAAAGGGACTAATTCTGTTATTTTTCTCATGCTTAGCACCTATGTCTAGAGCTGGTCAATGGATTATTGCTCACAGAGTAAGATACTGGCATGAACAGTTGGCAAAAGTCAGATTCAGAATATCTGTGTCTACAAATTCTATTGTTTGTTTTACTAATATTGCACAGGAAGTTTCTTTTCTGAAAAGAGAAAGAGAGAAAGAAAAAAAGAGAGAGAGAGAGAGCAAGAGAGAGCAATCGAGTGAGACAGAGAGAAAGAATGGTCTCTATAGCGAATTGTGCCCTTCCATTAACCTACTAAGACCCTGGATGTTACTATTATTCTTCCCAAGAAAAAAATGAAAAGCATGGATTAGTCCGTGAATAAAATTAAGCTCAGCAAAACTAATTCAACACACAGCAATGATACATAAAGGAGATGATCTCATATGTGCCCTTGGTGTCCATCTTCACTGGATCATTTTTATTTGGGTACTTGGCGTAGTACAAGACTAAAACTACTGACACTAAGGCTAAGTACAGAGGTTCAAAAACCTGAGGTGGAAGCAATCTTTTGCACTTTATTTTACATGCCTATGTTAGGTAAGGAGAGAACAGATCTTGATCCTTTGGGAAGAGGTGGCACACAGGATGTCTGCTCTGGCCAGACCGACAGATTGGGAGCACTTCCAGAGAATGCCAAGTAGAGTTGAGCTGGCAGGCCACTCAGTTGGCTTCTGGGCACAGGGGAGCAGTTTCCCCCTCCCCTGTACTGCTCTGTCAGCCACAGGAATCTGTCAGCTGCAGGGAGGGGAAGGTGAAATCATGGTGTCCATGTCCCCTTGCCTGTGTCCCTCCATGACAGAGCAGCAAGAGAAGGTGAGACCGCTCTCCCTGTGACCGGCATGGGGAGAGAACCTCCCCCCCACCGCTTTTCCATGCAGGGAGTAGACACAGGGGCACAGACTCAAAGGACACCTATACATGAATATGGAGGCTGCTTCGACACGTTGGAATCCCAGCGCATCAGAGCAGACTCATTTAATCGAATCTGCTGGAGCATGGCAATTTCACAGCATCAGCATCTCAACACTTAAATATGGTGGTAGGAACACTTGAACTAAAGTTCATTGAACAAGTTCAAGTGCCCCCATTACCATTTTTAAGTGTGGGGACACTGATACAGGAGACAAAGTGGCGCTTTAACTAGAGAGGCTCTGGGAGCCACTTCAATTAAAATGCTGCCCCCACCAACCCTGAAGCACGTGTAAAAATTCCCAAGGATTTAATTCCCTCCCCACTCCCACCTAGCTGTAGCTGCATCTTTGTGCCTGCATCCAAGCAGCAAGGGGAGCAGTCTTCTCTCCTCTCACCACTCTGCCATGCAGGGACATGGGCACTAGGATTTCATCATGCACCCCCTCAACCTGGCTGTGGTTGCCTACAAAGCAACTAAGTGCAGCTAAGTCCCAGAGTCCACTCTGTGGGGGGAAGTTAGCAGGGACTCACAAAACATCCTGGGATTCCAGGGGACTATGATTCAACTTGATTGAGGAGGGGATTTGGTAATAAAGTTCAATAGACCGTTCTACCCGAAACTGATTAAATCTGATACTACATTATCCAGTTCTATCTTAAATCAGGGTACACCATTTTGAAACTGGTCTACATACACTAAATTTCTGTTCTGTTACAGGTTTAGACCAGTTTACAATTGCTTATACCAGTTTTTGTGTAATTTCTGTCCCTAGCCTAAAATGCCTGTTAGTTGTATACTACTTTTAAAAATTTTAGAGGACATGAGACTAATGGAACTTCAGAAAAAAACAAACAAACAAACAAAAAAGCATGGTCTTTACAAACCTAAAAGGGGAAGAGCTAAAACAGGAGTTATAATGAAGTGAACTTTATTAAAGCATTGGGTGAAAATATAAACTACCCCTCCTGCATAGAAGTAGTTTTCAGTATTGCCCTGCAGAGAGTTTATGTCCCATTTTAGTCCTCATTGTTAATCTCTAAGGGCGTGTCCAAATGAGTGCACATGTACATTTTCCTGGGGACAACTAGCAGTGACATATATTTGTTATCCCTGGTCAATGCCCCTGTAGGCACGCTTTGCATATTGCCTCGGGTGGGATAGAGGAGGCTGGCCCCAGCAACCTTATTGGGGACCCTGGGGATCTCCCAGGGCTGCAGCACTGGTGATTCCAGTACACAAAGCCTGGCTCTGGCTGGCCAGGCTCCAGTTTTGGGTGTCACACTGTAGCCACATGCAACTTCCTAATTTTTTTTGATACTGGGATTTCCTAGCATCTAATTTGGCTCTATGCTGCAAATATGCAGCACAAAGAATCAAATCATGTGCATGTGGTGCATTTTGCAATGCCTCAAAAGCCTTTGAGGTGCTGCAGTGTCCACATGCAAACTCCTGTGGATGCACCCTTAAATGTGAAGTGCAAGGATCATGGAGCAAGGAGTAGGGTTATTTTTTGTTGTTCAGCATTCATCCTTCTGGCTATTTAACATGTAACACAAAAAAAATGTTTCTAGTCCTCTGAAAGCAGGGAAAGTGCAGCCCCGATTTAAGATCTCTAAAAAGCCAAGCTTATTAAGCAAATGTACTAAAAAAGAGAGGGCATTAAAGCACCTCAAACAGCAACCTATCTGAACATGAAAAAACAGGCCTCAGAATGGAGAGCTGGTTAAGGTAGATACCATTGGATAACTGAATCTGCAAACACTGTGACAGTTAAGATTGTACCCTGACATAAAGCACCTGGACTATGACAGATTTAGGTAGTTCTGCCTGACTATATATATAGTCTACAGGAAGTCCTTGACTTAAGACATTTTGAGTTACAATGAACAGCACTTACAGCATTTATAAATTGACACCCTGTTTTGACTTTCTGACCTCAGTTTCGACTTTACAATGCTTGATCCAACGTGACACCAGTGAACAAGTTTGCTGCGTTACCCATCTCCCTGGAGAACATCTGTCCAAACTTCCTTGGACACTTTCTTTAAGAAAGCAGACAAGACTCCAGAAAAACCTGTAGCCAGGACTCCTGAGAAGACTCCAGCCAAGAACCCTTCAAAAAGTTGAGCAAAGTCACCTCAAAGAAGTCCTTCCAAATCAATATGATTGATATTTACAATTTAAATACATTAATGTAGCTATGATACTCATCTATAATTGACTGGGTACAAAATTCTGGGTTATTTTTGGTGAAAATAGGATATCAGACCTTGGTTCAGGAACCAATCCCCCACTTATAAAATTGTTCCTATGGGACAATTGCTTCCGAGTTATAACATTTTAACTTAATACACAGTTTTCAGAACCAATTGTGTCATAAGTCCAAGGACTGTCTGTATTTGGAAAGTGTCAGTCATACAATAAGGCTTTTATAATGAAGGAGAAGAACATTTTTATAATCAGACTCCTCTGCAATGACCCAACACACTGGATTGCATCATTTATTAATATGGTCAACGTATACAATTTCCTGCTTGTTTCTTTGAGAGTTCACACCATTAGCAGCAGCTAACTGAAATTAAGTTGCCATAGGTTTAACAAAATGTCATCCAAAATATGTTGCTTTTCCCTGGAATGTGAAAACAGTCATAATTGTCCAATATGATAAATCTAAGACTACAAAAAAAAAAAAAGCAACAAAATGGGTGAACCTCTAAGTTCTTAACAATTTTCACTCAAGAAACTATACCCCAGGAGTACAAGGATGCATTCATTGTCCACTTCTACAAGCAGAAAGACAACAGAGAATCCTGCAACACATTGAACAAAGGGCTCTTGCCTGAGAGTCAGTGTGGCTTCAGAAAAGGATGTGGGATTATAGACATGGTGTTTGCAGCTGGTCAACTTCAAGAGAAATGCCAGGAACAGAACTCCAACCTATACATGACTTTCATTGACCTGACAAAAGCATTGATACAGTTAGTCAGGAGGGTCTTTGGAGGATCATGGCAAAATTTGATTGCCCAGAGAAATTAATCATGATTGTTCCACAATTCTGTGATGACATGCTCACTTGCATTATGGATGATGACAAGCCATCTGAACCATTCCCAGTCACCAGTGGAGTGAAAGAGGGCTGTGTGTTGGCCCCAACCCACTTCAGTATAATGTTCTCTGCCATGCTTACAGATGCCTTTTTGCGACTGTGACACTGGGATTGACATCAGATAATGGACTGAAGACAAGCTCTTCAATTTAAGGAGACTACAGGCAAAGTTACAGGAACTGGCTGTTTGTGATCTTCTGTTTGCTCACAACTGTTCCCTGAATGCCAAATCTGACCTTGACATGCAGCAGAGTATGGACCATTTCTCTTCAGCTTGCAACAATTTTGGTCTCACAACCAATACTAAGAAGACAGAAATGAGGCACCAGCCTGCACCAGGTATGCCTTACATAGCGCCTAACATCACAGTGAATGGGCAAACCCTCCAGACAATGGACAAGTTCATTTATCTTCATGTGCAGTTCACATTGATTATGAAACCAATGCCAGAACTGCATGTGAAACCTGGACAGTACACAGATGCCATGCTATGAAGCTGAACCACTTTCACATGGGCTGTCTAAGGAAACTGATGTGGATAAAATGGCAAGACAAGGTCCCAGACACTGAGGTTCTCCCACGGGCAGGCATTCCAAGCATTCGAACTCTGTTGATGAAATCACAGATAAGATGGACAGGCCATGTCAAGAGGATGTCAGATAAGTGACTGCCAAAGATATTCTATGGTGAGCTAAAGGAGGGAAAGCATTTTTAGAGAGGCCAGAAGAAACATTTCAAGGACTCCCTCAAGTCATTCTTGAAATGTTTCAACACTGAACTGAAGTATTGCAAAGATTTCTGTCATGATCATTCCTCCTGATGAAGCTTCCTCCATACTAGAGCTACAGTCTATGAGCAGAGGAAAACTTCTGAGGCAGTGCAGAAGTGCAAACAGCAGAAATCTCACAACAGCAGCCTGTCTGCTGTTGATCAAGCAACCCAAAGTTGCATCTCTTTCTCAGAGTGCCACAAACAGTTCAAAACACAAATTGTCCTCATCAGCCACTCACATGATCACAGAAAACAAACCAACCCGTGATGTCATGGTCATATTTGAACTCAAAGGACAAACAACATCAATTTTCCAGGACTGACAGAGTATTCCTACTCTCTAATCAGTAAGGCATCTTCTTTCTCTACGTTAGAGCTGGCAGACAATCTGGAATTAACAATGTACTCAATAAGGCAACTTTCATCTTTTTGTAATTTATGCACAAACTGTTATTATTTTTATAAACACATTCATCATTCATTATTGTTTGACTAAAGAAATTGTCACTTCTGGGTTAGCAGTAAAGTGAGAAATAGGACTAGTCGATGCTTGTATGATTGATTTCTTAAGTTTATGTCTATGCAGTTATAGGTATGATTTCAGGACATAACAGACATGCCTAAATTATGTAGCTTTAATCTGGATCACTTGAGTACCATTAGCAGTGAGGATATTGTGGAATAGACTTCAGGGATTGAGTATCCTAGAGCCCTAGAGCAGGGCTGTCCAACTGGTGGCCCCCTAAAGCATTTGTACATGGCTTGGTTCCCATTGAGCCACCACTGTTCTCCTCCACCCTGACTGTTGCTCCTGCCACAGCAGTTGGGTTCTTGGAGCTCCCCGCTCTCTTCTGGCCTCTGCTTCCTGCTCCTGCTCCCAGGGACAGGGAAACATGGTGCAAAAGGAGGGCCAGGGTGCCCGTACTGCATTGACGATGCATAGGGGGTGCACACGGGTGCATGTGCACCCTCTGAGATTGGCAGTGTATTCCTTGAGATTGGCCATGACCCACGCTGCCAGTGGCACTTGCAGGTGGTTGCTGCTTACCACTCCCCACCCCGCTCGCTGCCAACACTATCCGTAGAGTCTGCTGGTGGTCAACAACCTGGCTGCTGATGATGCTCAGCACCCTCTCCCCTTGCCACCAACACCGCCATGGCCACCTGTGGAAGCTCCCCACTCACTGCCACCAAGCCCCTGCTGCCAGCACCACCACTGCCACGACCTGTGGGCAGTTGCTATGTCTCCCCCCAGTCTCAGGAGGCATGTGACATTCATGCTGTGCTGTATGCACTGTGCACAAAAAGGCAAGAGCCAGGCTGCTTGCACTGCAGGTGGGTGGCACATATGATCAGGAGGGGAAGGAGTGCTGTGTGTGCAGCAGACAGGAACCAGGTTGCATGCATAGCATGTGCAGTAAAAAGGGGAGGAAGTAGCCAGGCTGTGCACATGGTAGGGAGGAGGCAGTATGGGGTGGGAGTGCTGAGCTTCCCATATGGCAGGGGAAAGTCTGGGGGGACCCCCACCACACATAGAAATGATGAGTTGCCCCCAGGACAGTGGCCCACACCACATGTGGCCCCCCACTGCCTGGAAATTAAATAGACCTGATGTACAGACTTGCAGAGCCCATACCAAAGTTCCTATTAAGGGGACCAAGCTTACTTCTTGAGATTTTTTTTTGCTTCTGGTTCCTTGTTTGTATGACTAATATTTTAAAAGAGTATACTAAAAGAGCTATCATATACAATGAATACCAAATAATGAACACTTCCCTGTTCACTATTTGCTATTCATTATATATTATGCACTGAACAAGGGTATTAGCAACAAAATAAAGGTTGCCATGCAAATATTTATTTTAAAAAGA
The DNA here is from genome assembly GCF_052110815.1 of Crocodylus siamensis. Classification (NCBI taxonomy): domain Eukaryota; kingdom Metazoa; phylum Chordata; order Crocodylia; family Crocodylidae; genus Crocodylus; species Crocodylus siamensis. The sequence continues at coordinate 57,745,218 of NC_143400.1, read as the reverse complement.
ACAAAAAAAAGAGAATATGATTATTGTTAAAAGGGATCGCAATTCAGATTGTGCAGTACTCCTGTGGGTCCTGCACTTTCCATGCCCATGAATAAGACATTTTGAAAGTAATAAGGGGTGAAGGGTTCCATTTGTGGCTTTAAACTTCTGCAATTATTGTAAGTAAATAAATTGTAGAAAGAAATGCTCTCACTCTTGGATAAAATTGAGGTTATGCCAATTCATAGGTAACTCTTTCCACATAGATGAGTAATTACTTTCTGTACCTGGGCATAAAGCACTGAAACAAATGAATAGAACAGAAAATGCTAAAACTGCCCTAATAAATGTGTCTTACCAAGGCATTAGTTGTTTAATTTTTCACTCTGTTTTACAGGAGTTTTAGATTTTATTCACATTTTTCACTCCAAGAGGCCAAAATGCTAAAAAAGTAGCATGCTTGCCACCTGAGGAATAAAAGCTGTAAGACTAGCAACAATAAACTTGACAGTGGGGTTTGGTGGATTATTCTTAGTCTGTTAATTTATTATCTATTCAGTCCTTACTTCCTGAATTCATGTTATTTATTCTCTTTTGGATACTTCTTTCATGTATATATTTTCATGTGTATTTCTTTGTTGTACATACTTCTTTTGTTCTCTTTACAATTTTTGTGTTCTATGATCTGCAGAGCTCAATGCAATTAAGACACCTAAATCAACATTGCCATCCTATCCAAATTCTCATGACACATTACCTAACTTTTTTACTTTGAAAGGTTATTTGAAAGTCACCTAAGAATTTCTGAATAGTTTCTCTCGTTAGTTTGTACTTGCAGTAGCTTTTGATGTCTCTCTTTGTATTATTGTGTTCTATTCATTTAAGAATTTAATAAACAAAATAATATTCTGAAAAAAAAGAAAGGTACAAGTAAAAGGAAATAAAAAAACCCCCAAGTTCAAAGGAAGAACATGACATCTTACTTCTATTGAACTCTGAGCCTAGGAATAAAAACAAAGGGAAAGAAAAACTAGTTTCACATGGTGCTTTTTTCAAAGAAATAAATAAAGTAAGTATGTTGGTCTTGTGTTTGAGCCCAGCTGTACTGTTCTACAGGCATTTCTCAGAGGCACTCCAATGGCCAAAAGTTTCAGCAAAATGATGGCAGTTCCAGGAACAGCTTATTTTGATCATGTTGGAAAAGTTTACAGTAGTGAATGTGTATTCTTTCCAAACTATTACAAATGAAAATTCCCCCAGGTGCTTGGTTCACAGGCAAGAATGTGTGTGGAAGAGACACCAAACACAGTTCTTCTGGGCTGGTGCAGGCACTAAGGCACCCAACTGACAGTCCAGAAATTACAAGTTTGAGGCCATAGCAGAAGCACTCATGGCACCGCCCTGTCAGCTTCCAATATAGATATACCCTACTTCATCAGGGTCTGCAACAGAGCCCAGGTTTCTACTGTCAAAGGGAAGCAATCTGAACACTGGATCATCTTTCTTCTGTTTATCGAGGTTAGATTTAGGCTACAAGCAGGACTATATGAAGCTTGATTATTTTATCTAAAATGTTTTAATGCGAAAATATTAACACATTTTATTGAAGGCAGAATAGATTAAATGGTTCTGATGGTTTTCCCCACTAATATGTGCAACATAAAATCTTTCAGAAGCACTTCTTCTGGGAACTGAAAACAGTAAGTACCCGGAGGACTTTAAAGCTGAAATAGCATGACACAGAGCTATTGTCAGTTACTTAGTGGTTTTATGCAGGCTTTGGAATAGCTTCACAGGGCTAGTATGCAAAGATTGTTAGCATGACTCACTGAACAGTGGGTACTGTAACGGGTTAATCATCACTGTTCAATCACAAATGGTTTTTCTTTGTAGCACAGACAAGAGCTGAAGAGCAGTTACTATTCTGAAGATATACAGCCTTGTTCCCTCTAACAATGCAAAAGCAGATGGCTGCACTCCCTTTGAGGTTTCCAGCATCATTGGCTATATAGGAGTAGCTCTTGGCATGTTGGTACTACAAAAAAACAAGTGGGTAAATGTTCCTCTCATTCCCTTCTCCCATCTATTCCTGTGTTAGTGTCTTAAAGGTTTAGAGCAAACATTGTTCCATAGCCCTGTTTTTTACCTTTGTGTGAACACCAAGGTTTTTCTATACAAAGATTACCTATACACAGATTACCTTTAGGTCATGATGTCTACCCTCCTCATTTGCAAGGGCAATAGCTTGAATGCAACCCCGAGGCATAGGTAAAGGGCTAAAGTAATCTTTATCGGTGTTTGTAGATGATACTTTAAAGCAGGTTTAAAGTGGGTTAAATGCCTTTTACACTGCTTTAATGGCACTGCTGTTTGCACATTTGGCAGTGGCAGTGCATTGTACATTAATTCCAGCTGCTGTAGCACTTTTGGTGGTGTAATGCACCTTAAATGACTTTGGGACACAGCAAATGACTTTGGGGCACTGCAAAGTAAAACACTTCTGGGGAATTTCAGTTTCTAAACCCTACAGCTACAGAGGGAAGTACCGAGACCCATGCAGCTCAGGGGCTGTGCAGGCAGCCCTTGCAGACAGCTCGGCAGCAGCCTGGGAAGGCAGGCTCCACAGAAGATGGGAAAAAAGTGGCAAGCCTGATCTTTTTTTTTCCCCCCAGAGCCTGCTTGCCTGCCTAAGCATGTGGGGGCCCAGTGCTTCCCTCCATGGCTGTGGGGCCCCCCGGACAACCAGAGCCAGGTGCCTGAGGGGGGGCAGTGGAGGGGTGCCACTGCCATGGAAGGAAGCACCAGCCTCCCACCACCCACCCCACCCAGCTTAGGGACCACTCTGCCCAACAGCAGCTCCCTCTCCCATCTCTGCTGCTGGAAAGGCAGGCAAAGATCGGGCTCTGACACAGTTTAAAAAAAAAACAATCTACGACTTCAATTTAGGGAGAATTAAACACCCACGTCCGTGTACAAACCCCCTAGGACTCAAACAAAGGTGAGACAGAGGCACAGGGAAAAAGGGAAATTCCCCCCTTTTGGGTAACAGATTAAACATTCAACATTTTATTTTACATAGGTTTTGGAAACTGTTTAGCTGAGCTGATTAATAATTAAACACTTTAAACAGAAAGATAATGGTCTTCCTAATGAAAAATCAGGCTAATAATGTCATATTAATTACTAATAGCACAAGAACATATTTTGCCAAGCGGTGCTTGGAATTTCCAAGGGAAAATTCACAATAGGGCTTGCTTTGCCATTTCCAAATATATTTTCTGAAACTGATTATAAAGAAAACTCTTTACCACAGTAAAAGTCTATTACATGAGGCAAGAGCTCAGGAGCACCAAGATTTTAGTAAAGCCATGCAGGAAAAATCTGCTCTCCAAAGCAAGGAATCAGAGAAGAAACATATGAACACATTTTCTGTTATCTTGTATTTGCATTATGTATAGTAGCCTTTTTTACTAGCTGTGAGATCAGTAAGTAAAAAACCTGGAGAGTGACTGCTCTGTATTGTTGTGGTGCATGGTGTTAGGTGACATACTTTTTTCCAAGTATGTGGATTTTATACATTGGATTTGGAGTTTCAGAGCCCTTGCTGAGGTCCCTGTAGAGTATCATTTAACCACAGTACACTATCAAACAAAGCTGTTTTGTTTTCTTAATGAGCTCACTGAGCAAGGATGACTGCCATATGCAGATAGAGAAAGAGTAACTAGTTTTGCAAGGTTCATAATGGTTACTAATCTGCCTCCCTGCAGCTTTTCCAGGAGTTATACTTGTAGCTCTATTCCTTGCAGCACACTTCTTGATGATTTTTTTTTGTTAAAGGAACCACAGAATCATATGCAGCAGTGCCTGGATTGCAGTGCAATGAGTGGAAAGACAGAACCCTAATGTTGCATTTTCATTTCCCCATGCTCATTTTTATTCACAGTTTGTTACCATTCTTCATTCTATTCACAATTTCGAATTACCAAGCTCTGTTTCTAATCTTCATTCTATTTACATGCTTTACGTAAATGACTGAAATTAACAAAACTTCCAAATCTTTTCTATGAAATCATGAAACAAATTATACTGAGTCCTGGTCATTCTTCTGCTCTTCTGTTCAGCATACAGATAATTCTAATGGATTGCAGCATGTAGAGTAACTTCCATAACAAAGGAATCTATATTGAACACCTGAGTCAAAGAAGTAATTCTGATTAGTGTAGGCCATCCCAGCATGTGTACATAAAGAATCATGCCTTATTCTAAATACTATTTAATTATTCCATTGACTTGAATGCGATTGTTCATAAACTTGAACTTAACCATATGCTTATGTGCCTTCTTGAACTGCTGTGTGAATGCTTATCAATGAATTAATGCAAATTAAGCATACAAGGATAATATTGAGACGATTTGTATCAGTGAAATGAGTAGAATTTGGATCATGGCTTTTTTTAATACCAGTGGCATCAACAAAAAGGCAGTCATTGGCTTCAATGGCATTTCGTTAAGGCCTTAAGTGAACACTTAATAATACTAGATGGGAAGGAAACAAAGTATTCCAATAGCATAGTTACTTTGAAGTATTCTAAACAACATTGCTTTTGAAAAGCTTCCCTAATTCATATGGAGAAAACATAATGATAGAAATGTGTGTCTACATACACACACCATATTTCAAAACTAAGTGGATACCAACGCAGATGAGTCATCTGATCATTTAACAGTACCAAATCAATTAAAAAAGAAAAAAAGAAATGAAAAAGTTATGATCATTTTGTTTTCTTGATAACCTTTGTATTATTATTATTTGCAGTATCTGATTATCAGGATTTTTATATACAATTTCACACACAGTTTACATTGATTATTTACTAATTTGTGAAGGTAATTCCAAATTGCAAATAACCTGAACCTGAATTCACTTAAAAAAACCCTATGTTTTTTTGACAGTGAACTAAAGGAAGTAATAAGATCTGGTTTAACCAGCAACAACTTGGCAGCCCTACCAGTACTGAATTTGCATACACTGACCCCCCTCCCCCCTCAAAAAACAACAACCCCCCAAACCAAAAACAAACAAACAAAAAAATTTTGCAGTGCTTCTATAGCCTGATGGGAGACTTCACAGAATAAAAATGTCTTGGTATCATTATAAACAATACTGAAAAATAAATGCATGAAAAAGCTGACCCATTTTTATTGTAAAGATGAGGAAATTTAGGGGTTTTTTATTTTAAACTTTTCCCTGCTAAAAATTCCTCCTTATGCCCTTCCAAAGTTCCAAAATAAGTACTTCTAATTGATTTGAAAGACACACATGAGCAGAGGCATCACCTCAGGATTTTCTGTTGCCAAAATTCAGCCAATGAGCTATTCATGATTCCAGTCAGTGTTTGTACTCATTAGGTCACTGAGAATGGTATGATTCATTCTCATTCCCTGCCAGGAAGGAATGCCAGTGTTTACTATTACTTATGCAAAATTATTTTCCAGAATCATTTTAACAAATACTGAATGCTCAGCTCACTTATAAAGACTGAAATGAATTAATAAGAAATAAATAAGCAGTCCCAACTGCATGGGTTATCAGTTTTATGCACAAGATGAGCAAGACATATTTCCACTAAGGTAGAATTAGAGTAACCCCTTTTCTCTTGGGAGAAATGATGGCTGAAGTAGAAAATTAAGATGTGTTTTATTTTCCTTTTATAACAACAGGGAGTGCCTTGGATGAATTGAGTGTTACAGTGTATGTAAATTATACTAGACATCAGTCCATAGGCTGTCTTAATGGCTCTCTTATTTGCTTTATTCCTGAAAGGGTGTCAGCTCTCTTTCCCAAGCAGAATGATAGGATAGTTGAGAAACAGTAGTATGTCTCAAACGTAAATGCTATTTTAAAAAGGCAACCAGCCTGGAGAGGAAAAAGAAGTTGTAAAGCTGCATTGAAAAAGGGAGCCAATCTAAAAAACAAATATGGCCATAATTGAAATATATGAATCAGGACAACAATTGTTTATAATCATTTTCCTGTCAGTTAACTTAGCTGCATTTGATCATCTATAAAGACATTATTGTTAACCCAACAGAAGGGAAATTCTGTTGAAAAACAGAAAGAAGTCTTTGTTGTAAAACCAGCAGAAAATTGCACACAAAACCTGATGGAAGCATCAGAATAATCCCATTAAAGTGGAACAAACTTATTCAAAGTAGACAAAAAGGGTTCACAGCAGTCCTAAATCTGTTTAAGGAATTTTACTTCATCCCCTTCTCAAAAAGAGTTCTCTCCAATTACTCTATATTAAACTCTGACATTGTAATGTTCTCAGCAGGGTAAGGATTTGTCCAAAACTGGTCATATTAATACTCCATCTATAAAACAGATCAACCAGATAAAGGCAGATCTCAAGTTATAAATCTGCTTTTCTGTAACAAATAAGGATACTTTGGCCCTAACTTTTATTTGTATTCACCCATCTTCGAGGCTGGAGATCTGCAGTTCTAGGACAGAAGCCCATTTTTAAAAGAAGCTCTGTCAAGTAAAAAATGTACACATTGCGCACACACTTTTAGAAGCAGCCAGTGAAATTCTCTACCCTCCACTTCTACTAATAGGTCACTGGATTTTTAAGCTAGGGATTCTCTTTTAATTATAATCTTCTATGCTCCTACTTTATCTTCCATATATCATGTAGCCTGGAAAATAAAAACAGATCACTCAGTGTCAGTTTTAAATCTCAAGCAGCAAGTGCTGGGTTTGCACTCACTATCAAAATATTCCTTTTATATCCAAATATGTTTTCCGCAAAGTAGAGAATGTATATTTAGTCTTATACTTTTCTTAAGGAATTTTAGACCTCATGCAAAACCCGTTAAGAAAAATGTTAATCTGTTGTCTGAATATCCTTGGCAGATTCCCTTTAAATAGAAATTACACAGCAACCTTAAAAACAACTTCAAATTTTTATTAATGTCTCGCTGCTCTCACCCTACACAACTGGACTTTCTAAAATGAACTGCTCCTCATATAGCGCCACAATAGAACCTTTTGGATGAGTCAATAGCATGCAAACAGCAACCTGAACACATTGGCAAATTATCAAATGCTGTTCCATCTGGGGTCTCTTGGCTCCATGATCATCCATGCCCAAGTTTCCCTCATAACTGGTGTAACATGAAGTATTATGTTCCAGTGACAGCAGTTAGACAAGTCTAACAGTTCTGAATTTCCTTAATAAACTGTTGAATAGTTCCAGCTAATGAAAGCCACTGTCCTGTCTGACATGGCCACTTTTTCCAGTAAGCTCTCCCATTCTATCTTTCCACCAGCCAATGCATGGACCTTTCAGTACAGCTGTTTAAAGGAAGCCACTTGTTGGTGACTAGTCTAGGACCCAACTCCAGTGTCTCTGCCCCTTCAGTGGTACCCATTTTAAGGGGGTACATATTGTAGTTTGAACAAGTGACAGTATGGGTAAGTATCTGAGGAAGGGAAAAATAGCCAGGGTTCCTTATTTCCTAAAAATGATCAGTGTGGGTTGACATGGGTTTAAGGGACCCTGTAATTAAAACCTAAGGCTGTAAAGGTACTGGGTACAAAATTCCTTTTCTTTCTGGTATGAAGATAGCTGAACACTCCCAGGCTATAATTAGTGCCAACTACATTTCATTTGTGAGGTTTAAAACTGCTGCCCTGACTCAGGGAAGAATATTAAGAGTGTATCTAACTTTAAGCATGTACTTTTCCCCTTGAATTAAATGGTGTTACATTCAAAGTTATGGATGTGCCTAAGTACTTTCCTGAAGGTTTAATCCTGTGTATATTAGAAATGTGGCTGCATCATGTCACATGGCCTGTATTATTGAATGACAAATTGTGAAGCGAACTAACCAGAACCATCAGTCTTTGGAGAACTGTTTGTGTAATAAAGATTGCCATGATATCTTTTTCCCCCTGAAGCTGCTCCCTGAGCAGTGTTACTCAGCCTTGAGAACCAGAATGGATATAATATCTTTTGTTATTCTTAGGACTGATTTTGTTTTAGGAGTAACATCAAATAGATCAGGAGCCCACAGACTGGATCCAGCTTGTGGAGCCACATGATCTAACCTATGGGTCTTTGACTGACCCATGTATTAAATAATCAAAAATGTTCTAGAGATGGAGTATTCAACTAACTATATAAGCATGACATAAGTGGAGTTGATAAGCTGCAGAGAGAATCAGCTCCAATCTTCCCCAGACAGTGGGCTGCATCCCCTTTAGGAAGGAGCTAACCTTTGGTAAATCTAGTTTTGAGAATTTCAATAACTTTTTTTATGCGAAGTTCAGAGTAATACCAAGTGGGAGTAATACCAAGCAATACCAAGTGCATTTTAAACTGCACACCTTATTACCCGCTCATTTTTAATGGACACATCTACAGGGGATGTTTATTGGAGAATTGCCTAATTAACTTACTAGTAAAACCTCAAAGTCTACACATGTGTTCCTAGGCCAGAGGAAATTAATTAACTCTGCGACAGGTTAGTACTTGTAAATATAAGTACTATCCTGCAATGGTGTTCGTTAGTGCACAGCAGTGCATGTGTAGATGCTGATAGAGTGGGCTAGGGCATGATGGTGCATCAGTGCAGGGCTGCCTGCCAGCTAGCTCTGCACTGGAGCACCCTCCTGCCCCAGCCAGCCCCTCCACAGCATATTGAGTTAGGTTGGAGCAGCCCTGAGATGGGAGGCTGAACCCTTGGGCCCCCTGCCAGCCACGGCTGTTCTGATCTGGCTCAATGTGCTGTGGTCCCAGGTGCACATGAAGACGTGGCACCTGGGAGCAATAAATTCTGGCACGATATGTGCTGGAGATTATTGCTCCATGCCAATAGCATGTGTAGATGCACCCAAAGAAATTAAAGATTCTTTTTTAAAATGTAATTTTGTGGACTTCCTCCATTTCAGGAGACAGGGCTTCTAAGATATTAAATGTACCCTAGCAAATAACAAGAAGGGATAGACCTCTTCTACAAGGGTCAGACTAAAGCGGATAAGGAGATACTGGAAAATAGAGTGAATTGATTTTTGCAAGGTTTGTCCAAAATCAGTACTTACAAACCCATGATGCTGAGCAGAGTTTAGATGAGAATTGTAAGAATTATTTGCGGCCAATAATGGAGAAACACCTTATAATTAAGAACCAGCAAGCCCCTTATTATTTTTGGGCGCCCAAGAAAATAAAATACATGAAAATAATTTCTTCATCATTTAATCCAAAAATTTACTAGCTGAATGTGTTATTTTGTAGCTGTGTAATAAGAACACTTTCCAAAAGTAGGTCAGCAAAAGCACATACTAAATAGCATGTACTGATTTTTTTTAAATAGAGTTTTTCTCTTCCTTATCCTATGATTCTCTGTCGACTCCTTACAGCCTGTGTTAAGAACACAAAGCCAGTGATATTTGAGTCAAATTTAAACTCCACAATGTTCAAGTGCATTTAAAATGAGGAAAAATGACTGTGTCCATCCCTAATTACAACTTAAGCCATATAACTTCATTTCCTTGTTGACTGGATAGATTTTGAAAAATATAGCTGCATTCAGAGAACCTCATTTAAGGCTTAGATCAGAGTCATATGTGCTTGTCACTACTCATCTAGCAGTTGATATTGCATGACTATTGTAAGCTAAACGATCTCCATAGGAAAAAGACCTACATTAGTCCCTATTTAAAGATTGTTTCATACACAAGAGATCTATATTGATTACTGTGTTCTTATGATTATATCCTTTTCAGATACCTTTTTCTTTTCCACAAAACTGAATATCTTTTTCATTTTCTCTTATCTTGCTTTTTATGAGAATGTCTTTATATAGAATAAGACACCTATAAAATTGTGTAATTAAATTGAATTTATTCCTGGTAAATTTGGGACAAATTCTGTAGTACATGTCCATACAAAATTCCCCAGATAGTTGGAACATTTCCCTGATTATGTTAGTGACATATATAATTCTAACCTTTTAATCTGTACATCTCAAAGCAGTATGCAAAGGAGAGTAAGGCTATACAGTAAGCTTACTATGTCTCGTAGCAGTGTCCTCAAGTTCCCTTTGCTGCTTTGTAGGGCTGTGCAAAACAGTGCCGTTTCGTTTCAACTTCTGTATCAATGTTTCAACAGGACAGTGTTTCATTTCAAATTTCCTTTCATTTCAAATTGCTGTTCGGTTTTGTATCATCAAAACTGTTTCACTGTTTCGATGCTCTTTCAACGTTTTGCCCGTAGGCCATAATGGGGAAGCACAAAAGTGCCTATAACTTTGTCATTTCTTGGCAGATTTGATGAAAACAGCAGGGATTATAGCCCCTTCTGGAGGCATGAAGTCTGCCAAGGTTCAAGGAGATAGCTGTAGGGGTTTATGGGAAACTGCATCTCAAGCTGCTGACAAGCAAAACTTGTGACGTGATTGTGTGCCTGTGTGTTAAGGTGCAGCCGCTTTTCCATCCCTCCCCCAGAGCACTGGGATTGGAAGGGACCTCAGGGAAGGATCAGCCACTGTCCAGCTACACATGTCAATATCAGAGCAGTCCTTCCCCTCCTTCTTCCCCCTCCCTCTCCTTAGTTTCTGTTTCCCTGCAAGCAAGCCCAGCTTTGAAACTCGAAACATTTCAACTGTCCTCCTTTCATTTCAAGGCTGTCTCAAAGCCTTTCATTTCATTTTGATTTCATTGTTTTGAACTTGAAGCAAGTCAAAACAGCATCGAAACAAAACATCTGGTGAAATTTTCCACAGCCCTACTGCTTTGATAAGCTCCCTCTTTAACCAGTATCCTTGTAGGCACTTTTATTTGACACCCTACATGGGCTAAGTTAGGTGGGGCAGGTTAATTGGTCCTGTCACTCAGAAATGCTAACTAGTTTCCCTGAAACTCCTTGTGGACCTGGTTACACTGTTTCCAGACTCCCAGGCAGCCCTTCCACTGAAGGGCATACTGTCTGAAGGCTCTGATGGTAGGCATGGAGACTGTGCAGACATTACCTATATATTGTTATCCCATTTGTACATGTGAGGAGACTGAGACATAGAATTAATATAGTATTTTAAAAATCAAAACATGGTCAGAGGCAGAGCTGGAAGTAAAGTCAGCTCTGAAAATCAAGTCCAGACTTGTAATACTCAAGTTCGATTCATTATTGCTGTGCTTACATGGGGCTGATAGCTACTCACTGCCATGGGGGAAGTGGACTATGCACTCCCACCCTTACTCACAGGATAGCCCTGACCTGGGCCTCACAGGCAAGGAATTGGTGGTGGGTGGGGAAGTGGTGGTGGTGGCAGTGGGTGGGCAGGCAGAGAGAGGGGAGTGGTGGGCGGGCAGGAAGGTAGGAAAGTAGGTAGGGTGGGAGGGAAGGTAGGAAAGTAGGTAGGGTGGGAGGGAAGGACAGCAGGGGGGCAGGGGAAGTGGTGGCAGTGGTGGTGGCAGCAGGGGGTGGGAGTGGTGATGGTGGCCATGGAAGCAGTGGGCAGGTGGGCAAGCAGGGGGTAGTGAGGAGGCAGCTGAGCAGGAGTGTGGGACCCATGCCAGAGTGGGGCAGCAGGATCTTGGAGCCCAGGGTGGCAGGAGCATGGGGTCCACCTAGCTCCATCACATAGGGCTCACATGCAGTTTCCAGGTTCTCCACCCAAGCCATGCACCTCTGGGGGGAGCCCTGTGTGAGGGACTGGGCCATCAGTTCAATCTCACTGTTATGTGCAGGTTATAGGGAATGGTGGGGAGCTCCCTGCTGTGGAGCCAGGCCAGCTCTGCCCCTCTCCCTGGTGCCTCAGCCATGCCCCATGATCTTCACTGCTGGCTTCATTGCCTGGGGCTCCCTCCAGCTGTGCAGAGCTCAGGCATGTGCGTCCTGGGGATTGCTGGGACCATGTGCTGCCAGGGGACTCCAGGGGCTATGCATAATGGGGGGCATGTTTGTAGGAGGGGCACACACACACACACACTCTACCATGCACATGCACCCCCATATTCCCCCACACATGCACCCACACATGCACCCCACAACCCCCCACACCCAACACCCCACATCCCCACAAAGCCCCATACCCACCTACTCACATGCACACACACTCTCAACCCCTACACCAACAGCCACACCCAAAGCCCCCTGTAGCAGGACATTAAGGTGCCAGCTACTTGTGGAGGAAGAGAACAAACAACCAGGTGTTTGACACTAGGGCAACTATAGAGAGCTAATGACCCACACCTGCCTGGTCAGTTGACCAGAAGGGGCAGGGCCTGGCTCCTTATATAAACACCAGGGCTGAGGCCAGTGTGGCAGTTCCCTGCTGGCAACCAAGGGGGAGGAAGCTCTACCTGAGTGAGGAAAAGGCCTGAATGCCTGAACAATGTGATACCGGTGAGAGATGGAGAACCCTTGGAATAGCTCAAATGTTGTTATAGCCAGGCAGCTTGAGCTTACGTTATAGCCTAGGGGCTTGCATTTTATTTGTGGTTAAACCAGAGGTTTGGGTGAGGCTATTAGGGGTTAGAGGAGGCCTCATGTGGGACCCATGGCAGTGTGGATATCCCAGCCCCAGAGAGGGGACAACAAGGAGCCCCAGAGAGGGGGCAGTGAGAAGCACCAGAGAAGGCTCAGTTTGAGACAGGGCAGCAGAAAGCCCAAGTGCCAGAGAGGGCACAGTGCAAGACAGGGCTGTGGAAGGTCTGAGTGCCAGAGAGGGCACCAAGCACAACAGGGCTGTGGAAGGTCTGAGTGCCAGAGAGGGCACCAAGCACAACAGGGCTGGGGAAAGCCTGAGTGCCAGAGAGGGTGCAGAGCGAGACAGGGGCTGCAGAGAGCCCAGGGAGGACAAGCTGGGGGGTGACGGGTAACAAGGCCCCACACTGGAAAAGGCTAGAGCCTCAGAGTCAAATCCTGTTTGGTGGGTTCTGGATGAGGAGGCCTAGCTAGAGAAAACTGGGTTCAGACCCAGGTAGGCAAAAGACCCCAACATACAAAATATAATAGGCAGTCTCCTGCCTGTAAGAAATACAACAATAATTTCCATCAAGATGTGGCAGGCGAGTAGAGGGTGGGACATAAGAGGTCCAAAACAGAGTCCAAGGGCACCCCATGAAAAGTGCAGTTTAACAGGTAAGATGGCGCTGAGGAGGGTGACCTGTTACACCCCCTCACAACCTTCCCCATACCCACCCACGTTTACCTGCCAAAACGCCTCCACACCTCTCCACAATATACAAGAGTAAGACTTCATTTTGAGTAGTTATACAATTACCTCTATATATGAAACACAAATACATGCAAATAAGGACAAAATAGTTTTTTAAATAAAATTAAAATATGTTATTGTAAATGGGTCTTTTTAGTGTGTGTGTGCATTACGTGTATATGTATGTATATATAGATGCGCGCGCACACACACACACACACACACACATAAATTCCAATTCTAAGATGGCAAACCCCCTTCTAAGATGGGAAATACATCACCTTTGTGCTTTCCAAAAAATGTTTATGGAGGCAAAAAGTGAAACCACATAGATGTCCATACCTTGTGTTGCACCTCAAATGCTCAAATTTGTGGCCACAGAAGAAGACAGTAATAAATAGGGCAGCTTTCTTTTGTGGCCCAGGTCTTTGTTTATGGTGGGAAAGCATGGACAGTGTGAAGCTTCCCATAGCCTCCAGCTGCCCTGGTTAGGGGTTCCATGGGCTTGAGGGGCCCAGTCCTGCACATATCAGGACTTTCTGGGCATGATCAGACCACTTAAGCCTTAGGAATACCTTCTTCACTTTCCCTGCTCGCCTAGATGCATCCCTCCAGGGACAGGTCTGGGTAGTCAGGGAAAGTCAGAGCTTCATGGCACAAGTCTTCAAGCAGGCATGTGCTACATGAAGGATAAATGCCTCTGCATGGGAATTTCCCTGCACGTGCCTGCAAGTGCAGAGATGCAACCTGTAGGCTGAAAACATGGGGATGTGATCCTCCTAAAAGATTTCTCTGCACACACTTGTAGGCAGACACAGGAAATCCTTTGCAGAGGTATGTTCCCAAGTGCACCTGCAAATAAGGAGGCAGATCCCCCCCATGCCTGCAGGAAAATCTCCTTCAGGATTTCCCCTCAAGTGGGGTGCAGCAAGTGGGGATGTCTGTAGATGTCCCTAAATCTCAATCACAGCATTTCACTTACAATAACTATTTCCAGCCTTAGACTCCAAACTAATCAGGGTCAGATAAATAACACAGTATATACTATTTTAAGAGAAGAGTTTGCATGCAAAAATATAGTGATATTTAACTTTATAAATTTCAATGTGAATGCTACTATATTTTCCCCAGGGGGAACAAATGTGTATTTTACAGAATACAAATTTGATAATTGATTGTTCAGAAAATGTTTCCTTTTTCAAGGGAACAAAACTAGTACTTTCACAAATCTTGTATGACATCTTTTAGATATAGAATTGGGACATGTACAATAGGGGTGTGTGAAACAGGCTTTATTTGATTCAGATTTGGCCTGAATCAGGGACAGTGATTCAACTTGTTGATTCGGAACACTGTCCCTGATTTGATTAGGCCAAATCCAAATTTGAAGATTCGATGCTGATTTGGAGAATCAGCGATTTGGCTGTAGACACAGCTTTAAATGTTTTTTCTACATACTTCGAGGTACTAGGCACAGTTTGTGAATGCTGTGATGGTGGGGTAGATGAAGCATCCCACAGGAGTGTGTGGAGCCCCACATGCTCAGTGATGTCCCCCTGGCTCAGCAATTGGCCATGGGGGGACCCTTGGTCCCCCCAGACCCAGGAGGCACCACTCATCAAGCCGGGGGGGGGGGGGGCAGTGTGCTCCCTGGCAGACCCAAAGTGAACCAAATGTGCTTTTGGTCCACTTCTGGGTCTTCTGCTGAGTGCACTGGGGAGCCCCTCTCTGCGCTGCTATGGGACGCTCCATGTGCCCCAGCACTCCAGCATTCACAAACCCCTGCTACCTAGAAGTATGTTGAAAAAACATTTAAAGCTGTGTCTATGTCTGAATCGCTGAATCTTTCCGAACCTCTCCAAATCGATTTGGAGGGTTCTGATTTGATTTGGAGAGATTAAAGCGTCTCCTGATTCAATGTGGATTTGGAGATTTGGCCACCAAATCGGGCTGAATCTCCACTGAATCGAATCAGGAACCGAAGCTTCGCACAGCCCTAATATACAGTGGCATTTCACAATTCTTTTTTTTTTAAAGTGGAAGTGGAAGAATGTAGCCCCAAAACATTTCACTGTTCTTGATCCTTCAGGATTGTAGGATGTAGAATATCTTTTTTGTAAAACTGATTCTTGATCCTGTGTCCACTAATGTAAATCATGAAAATTCCTTTGACTTAAATGAGAATCACATTGTGTACTTACTTTCTTTTTAAACTGAGAACAAAAATAGAATTTTTTTGTGAATGCCACAAAAGTGAAGCTACAATATGTATCTATAGTAAGAAGCATGTATAATGACTGCTTCATCTGCTGTGTCGTCCAAATTAACTGTTTTTTAAAGCAATCAAGCTGTGCTTGCTAGACAGCAAAGTACAGCAAAAACAAAGCAATACTCCCAAATAGAGGTAAATGCATACAAGAAACAAGAACTGTCAAAATACACAGTTGGATAGAATCACTGTTATGTTTTTTTTACTCAAACTAAGAAAACAAAAACAACAACAAAAATGAACCTACTGTGCTAGGGCTAGGGACAGAAATGCGCTAGGGACAGAAATCACACACAAACCGGTATAAGTGATTGGAAACCGATTTAAATCTGTAACACAGTAGTAGTTCAGTGTATATAAACCACTTTCAAAATGGCTGAAACAAGTTTAAGATAAATCTGAATTCACGTAGTATCAGATTTAACTGATGTAGGTTAAACTTATGTCTTATATCTCCTACAGATTCAATTTAACTCACAGTCCCACAATTTCCCCGAATGCTTTGCACGTCCCCAATAACCCACAACTTACAATAACCACCCTTGCTGGGTGGGTGGGCTAGCCTTGGATGAATCTGGCTTGGGCCGCTGCAGTGCATTTATAGAATCATGAATGAATGTCTGTTATCAGTTCAATCTAGGTAATTTAGAATAACCTGGGAAGATTGAAATGATTCAGTGTTGGGCTTTTTGGCTGTCTGTACTGAGCCATGAGGATTAACAGTAAGGTGCTTTTTGTTTGTTTGTTTGTTTGCAAAAGATTCAGATGATTCTAACAACTTTGTACCTAGGGTTATTCTTTTCTTAATACCCCTTTGGCATTATGGTTACAATTTTTTATGGAGAAGGCGGTTCCATCTCTAGAAAATTTAAGAAATAAACTTCATAAAAGAAGCTATCTTCTTGGAATATTTCAGAGCATGAAAATGGAAAACTTATATTGCTATGCCATTTTTGGAAGATCCTTTTCATGAGTATATCTTTACAGACAAAGTTCAGACAACTTTATGAATCTTGAGGGCATCATTGAGTCATTTGTTTTTTTCAACTACTAAAGCCACAGATAATCCTAAGTGGAAGATATTCATTGCCAAGATGCACTACCTTCTGTATTCACGCCTAGAAGATGATACTCCTCTGAGTATAGAAACAAAACCCTATGGTTCTGGTCTTAAAGCATAATTGAGTCATTGTATTTTGCATCCTATCAGAAAAAAAGCATGAATGTAATATAATCATAATTGCTGATGGACTGGAGAAAATGAAACAAGCTTCCCCAGTATCTTCCCTCAAGGGTTATACATACATATTATTTACTATATACCACTCAAAAGGTTACCAAGCACATCAAGAAAAAAACACACACAGAAGACAAAAATCACATGCAAAGCACTTACAGAAGAATGGTTCATCTGTGAAGAGATGATTTATTTCGTGTGATTTTGTTTAATTTTCTGTATGTGCTTTCTTTGATGTGCTTGGCTGGCCTTGTGCAGACTAGAAGGGACAGGATCGTAAGTTCCTGCATTTACACTGGCAACAGTAAAGCGTCCTTTGGCAATCTGGCTGGAAAATGTATATTTCTGCATATGTCTTATCTCAAGGTTCCGATTTTGGATATTGTAATCTGGTGAAACTTTCACTGAAACCAGGTTAGAAACTGAAAAATGGACCCCAAAGCTTCTGAATATAGTTCAATTAGATGCTTTTCTAAAGCTTATCAAAATGATTTAGACTAATTATGTCTGCTAAATTCCACTGAGAATCTTAGAAGAAAAGACCCCCCTCACAATTGTTATTACTTCTTGATTTAACTGGGCCAAACATAGAATGGCTAAAGCTGGTTAAATAGTAGTCAAAAACTTTTTTGCATAAACCAACTCAGAAGACGCTTTTGTGCACATATTAACAAAACTAAATGACAGTTATATTCTTTAGTTATTATTTTAAAAATTAAGGGGTAAAAATGAGAATGTGTTTGCCTTCAAATATTTATATGAAACAAAAGTGAATTTGATTTCCTGTTTCTCATTTCTAGTTTTATTTTTATTTCATTTCTTTTAGAACAAGTGTCATATTTCAGTCTTGACATCTTGGCTTTTAAGGTCCCTTACTTGGCAGAATATTGAATATTCTCTGCTGACTGGTAACTGGACTTTCTACAAATTATTAGAAATTAATTTGACTTGGCTCAGCCTTATCTGACAATTATGTTGACCCCCATGTGAACTTTACCATGTTAATTTACATCCACATAGTGAGACTTAATGTTTCTAACACAAGAACAGATTATGCTAAACTCATCCTAATTATAATTTTCTAATATAGTCTGCAAATCATGCTGTTTCTTAGCAACAAAGGTCATTTCAATAATGATACCCTTCCAAACCATTGACATACTAAATTTCTTCCAATGCTAACTAGGTCTTGAAACATGGAAGTGGGAGCCTTTCCAGTGAAGTGACATTTTTCATGATTAATCAGCATCTTACGTAAGCAATACATTTTTCCTCAAAGAGCTAGAGCTGAAAAGGCTGACTATTAGTAGAGGCTGGGTGTTTCCTGATATAAATGAACTAGTGCCTTCTTACTTTCAATTGCTTTCAATATCTGGAAAAGTGGGGTTAGTGGCCATTTTGATTGAGTGTGATATATTAAGTAGCTGAAACCTCATATATTAATAAAAGAAAGAAAAGAATTTTTGGCCAAATATTGTAATTGTAACAACGCCTGCATTACAGCATGCATTTTGCTGCATATATTTATAAAACGACTTCAAGTAAAATCATTTTCTATGAACGTAGGCTGCCTTGAGAGAATGGCAAGAGAAATGGCTCATAGAAAAGTAGGAATGGCCAAATTGTATGTTATGATACAAATCAATCCCTTCCTCTGCATGAATAATATTCATAATTATATCTAGGTTCCTCTGAAGAGAATGTTTAGGGTCACACTTTGTATCCTCCAACTGTAAAGCAGGGCTGGCAATGGTCCATAAATTCCATATATTTGTGGGCAGTTAGTAAAAATTCAGGCTAAATACACCTGTTCATAAAGTTCATTAAAAAAAAATCCCTTTAAAGTGTCTGTAAAAACACTAACCAATCAGAGGTGATTGAAGATTCCTGATTAAAAAGAAGCTGGGTAAAGTGTTAAAGGACAGAAAGAGTATGACATTGCTACCTGGTGTTGGAGTGGTAGCACTTTACCTTTCATGAGGCCTTCTTTTCAGGCTCTGTAGACCTCTCCCCCACTCCCCGCCAGCCAAGTGCTTCTTCTGCTGCTGGTGCTTCCTCCTTTTGGCTGTCTGTTGTACTGCTGGGTCACAAGTAGACTTTTTTTTGCCCTACCTAGGCCAGACCAGGGAGCAACAGCATAGTTTGGGAAAGGGCATAGTTTGGGCCCCCGGGGTGGGGGCAGCACAGTATAAAGGAGAGGTGAGCAAAATATGGCCTACAGGCCAGATCCAGCCAGCCCACCAAGGGATTCTATCTAGCCCACCGTGGGTTCTTCAGCACTGCCCAGCCCAGGCATGGGGGGAGGGGGGCAGCCCAGGCCATAACACGCAGGATCAATTCCCACCCCCCTGCACTGCGCCAGGCCAGGTGAGCACCCACACCCCACCCCACCTCACAACAGCTCACCAAAACTTAAGTAACTCGCCAACCAAATAATTTCCCACCCCGATATAAAACCATTACTTCAGTCAAACAGGGTTGCCAACACAAGAATTAATTTTTTTTTACTGAAAAATCAACCCTTTAAATTTTATTTATTTATTTATTTTACTATGGTTGGTGTCTAACCCAGTCATTTTAACTGGGGCCTGGCAGAAGGGTAGGGTCTGGCAGAAGAGTTGCACTTGTATTACATAAAATACATATCAGTAAAGACACATGCAAGTAAAAATGTTTGGTTATCAGTTAAATGTTTGCAGATTTTCAGTAACAAAACAAATTCTAACTTTTTGGAGTGACAACCATGCTCCAAAGTCATTGAGCAGGAAGGGCTGTGTAGCAAAGATAGCCATTTTAAGCACAATACAGAACTTAACTTACTCAACCTAGGTAAAAAGAGTATAGGAAAACTGCAGAAATGTAATATAATTTTCACATGTGAAAGTTGCACTAAACTGTTTAAATACATTTTAAACCTCTCAAAATTATTTTCAATGAAATAAAAGTAAGTCAATGAACTTCACTAAGATCCCACTCACCAAGGTTCAGGTGCTAACATTTAGATACAATAAGATGTTATATAACAGAGGTCTAGCAAAGAAAAAAAAACTTTCCATGAGATGAATGAACTACCCACCATCTTTCACACAGAGAACTGAACAAAAGCACTTCTCACCACATAGTTATATACAGTTAAATTAGACTCCTGTATAGGGTTATGACAACAATCTACTCTATACTAGCCAGCACACATGAAGTAAGACAAGCTTTAAAAGGGTATCCTATCTACCTGTCTGGCAACTTTCTAGGGTATCATGCATTACTGAGGAGGAAAATATGTGTAAAGTCGATGTGGTTTTCTACTTAGGGAAATACTACCGTGACTATATTTAAATCTTGGTACCCTTTAGATTAGTGGGTATTCTAGGTATACCATAAATAAAAAGAAACATGAAATAACTATTCTTGGCAAGCAGAATAGAATAAATTCAAGCTTTCTCTAACCCACCATCACGAAGTAGAAAGGTGGCAGAAAAGCATGCATATCCCTCTAAGGCCCACAAACAGAGCCAAGGAGCTTGCTCATCTCTTTTCTACCATAAAGAGATGGAGATATGTAGAGAGATATAGATATATATATAAGAGAAAGATATAGAGTAAAAAGCTACCTTAACTGGAACCTTATCAGCCAGCATGCTCTATTAACCCTCATGCCAGCTTGTAAGGTAAAAGCGAAACTGGAAGTGCCCACTGTAGCACTTTCAGTTTTGCTGAGCCCCCATGGCCCAGGGCAAAGCAGGCTGTGCTGCCAAGCCCCCACAACCCAGGGCATAGCAGGCTGCATGGGACCTGCCTTGCTGTCCTTTGGGGCCCATGGGGCCCACGGGAGGGTTGGTGATGCAGCAGAAGGGTCAATGATGCCCTGGATGTGGTGGGAGAAATGTCGGCCTGTTCAGGCCTCTCAATTAACCAGCATATTTTGTTATCTGGCACCCCCATTCCCCATAGGTGCCAGGTAACAAAACTACTGCTGTATATATCTTGTATATATCATCTCCTTAAAGAGACATAGATCTATCTATCTAAGTCATTTTTTATACTCACTTGGAACAAAAGCACAATGTAGGCCTAAACCTACATTCACTGAAGTCAAAAGGATTGTTTTATTCATGTGAGTGAATGAAGGATATATACTAAAGTATCAAGAAAGTTAATTTGATGCATAAATTATTTTTTGGTTGCACCCTATAATATTATCTTCCTGTTTGTTTTTGCAGGTATTAATAGATAGTAATTAACAAATTGTGTGCTTTACAAGGCTTTCTCATGTGATACATGTTATCTAATAATTCCAAAAGAAATGTACTATAAAAATAAAACGAGGGGTCAGTAGAAAAAATAATTGCAGTCACTCATCCCACTCAATAAAGTCTTCCAAGTGGAGCAACATGTCCCTTTTTCTTCTGGTGTTTGAGTATTCAGCATTCAAGAGGTCAAAGAACACAAATAAAAACCTACTGACATCACTAGAAGTTGGACTCTGACCACAGTGTGGCATAGGCAGAAGAAGAAAAAAATTTGGGGGAGGATAAGCATGCGCACGAACATGCACATGCCCCACCCGCCACAGGAAAGTCTGAGATGGAAGGGGAAAGGACTAAGGTAGGGAGCAGCATTGCCCAGTGCTGTGCTGACTGCACTGCCCTGACCCCAGCCCCAGCCATCTCCCGGACCCAGCTGCTTCCAGATGCTGACCACACCAGCCCCAGATACCGCACTGGCCACGGCAGCCTCCCAGCTCCAGCTGCACCAGTCCAGGCCCCAACAGCCTCCTGGCTGCACTGGCTCTGGCTGCCTCCTGACCCTGGGCCCGGCTGCCTCCTGGCCACACCGGCACTGGCTGTGCCAGCCTTGGCTGCCTCCCGGACCCAGCTGCCACAACTGCCTCAGCTGCCTCCCAGCCACATTGGCCCTGGCTGCCTCTCCACCCCGGCCCCAGCCAGGAGGGCCAAGAACTGGGTGCCAAAGTGGGGCTAGACTTGGCTGCACCAACAGGCTGGAGGGGATGGAGCCCCTGGGACCCCTGCGCCCATCATACCTCACCCCACATCACCCCCAGGATGAGCCTGGCAGCACCTCCAGAGGCACGGTGCCAGGCAGCCAAGGGGCACAAGGGCACATCGCCCCTGATCTTTGCATGGGAGAGTGCAGGCTGTAACTGCGAGCTGGGATCAGTCTCTGTTCTGTGTCTCTGCACCTCACCACTTCTGCTTTGAAAGTGTTGGGCACCACCATGTGCGTCTGCCTGCTGGGCGGGCCGGGCAGCAAGGCACATGGTGGTGCCCACTGCTTTCAAAGAAGTAGCAGTGAGGCACGGAGACACAGAGCAGAGGCTAAGCCCAGCTCACAGCTGTGGCCCGCCCCCACCCGTGCAAAGATTGGGGAGCCACATGCCCAGATGCTCCCCCACCTTTGACGGGCTGGTGCTGCACCTCTGGAGGAGGTGCTGGGCTCTGATTGTCCCATGACCCAGCTCAGCCAGGGCCCCATTCACGGTGAATGGGGCCCCAGCCAGGTTGGGTTGTGGGACAATTTTCACAGTGCAGGAGGCAGCAGGCCAGGGCAGGGGTTGAATGATTCACTTTTCCCCTACCTCACTCTCTCCTGCACTGTGGGGGTCTTGGTCTGCCCATGGAAATGAAAAAAAAAACAGATTAGCAGAAATTTACCTGCCTGCAGCTGGGCTGGCTGCAATCCTGGCTGTGAGTGTGGAGAGTAGCTCAGTGTGCCCGCCCCTCCCCCCCTGCTTCAGGACCCTGCAGCTGGGCAGCCCTAAGGAAATGCCTGCTCTTGCCCTGTGTTTGTGGGGGCTGAGCTCCTTTAGCCTACCCCTTCCACTGCCTATGCAGTGTGGTTCCTCTCTTTGAAGTTTGAAGGCCAATCAAAGGATATCAAAATGAATTAGATTAGAGCTTTAGCTTGAAATCTCTGGTGCAAGTCCCTTGCTCCCACTGGCAATGTGTAGGGGGTGGACATGAACCCCCTGAGCATAGTGGTGCACCTCCTATGAAAAGGTGCTGCTGACACTGTCAGAGGTGCCTGTGGACAGTCGCTGCTCACCACCACTGCCGCTGACACTGCCGGCAGCATCTGCGGGCAGTCAGTAATCACTGCTGGCTGTTGCCAATGCTGCCGGTGGCATCTGCTGGTGGTTGCTGACCCCTGGGACCTCTCCACTTACCACTGCAATGATGCTACCACACTCCCACTGCTGCCAGTGCCACCATGCCCTCCCCCATCCACTGGGGCATATATCATTCATGCTTGCTCCACACCACAAACATCCTGTGCGAACTTGGACAAATCACTTACCCTCTCTCTTCTTGAGTCCCTCATTTGTAAATAGGGATAACAGAAGTTCCCTACATCTTAGGTACACTGTAAGGAAACATATGTATTGTTATGGGATTCTCACGTATTAGGTTGATGAGAGTTATATACACACAAAATCAGTAGAATCTATCCCTGCTGTTCAAAGGAAGGAGTAGATTGTATTTGTTAGGGCTGTGCGAAACAGCACCATTTCATTTAGCCTTCCATTTCACCATTTTGAAAGGGCAGTGTTCTGTTTTGTTGTTTCAAAGTACTGTTCCATTTCATTTCATCGAAACTGTTTTGCCCGTAGGCTATACTGGGGAATCATGAAAATGCCTATAACTTTGTCATTTTTTTCCTGATTTGAATTTAAACAGCAGGTATGGTATTCTGTGCTGAGGCCACAAAGCCATTCAAGTTTCAAGGAGATAGGAGCAGGGCTATCTCAGAAACTGCACCTCAGACTATTCAGAGCAAAACTCATGTCACTTGTAAGTGTGAAGGTGCAGAGAAACCTCTGTTCAAACAATGCTTTTTATGCTGTTTTTCCATCCCTCCCCCAGAGCACTGGGATTGGAAGGGACCTCAGGGAAGGATTACAGTCACTGGCCAGCCACACATGTCAATATCAGAGCAGTTCTTCCCCCCTCTTCCCCCTCCCTCTCCTTAGTTTCTGTTTCCCTGCAAGCAGGCCTGGCTTCATAACTCAAAACATTTAAAAATTTTTGAAACATTTCAGGTGCTCTTGTGTCATTTCAAAGCTGTTTCGAAGCCTTTTGTTTCATTTTGATTTCACAGTTTTGAGCTCGAAACACGCTGGAACAGCTTTGAAATGAAACACCCGTTGAAATTTTGCACAGCCCTAGTATTTGTTCCTTACAATAATACATATCAGATCAGACAATGTGTCTATAAGCCAAGGGAACAGTAGGTACAAGGGCCTCTTTTTAATATGCAAGATTGGAATGAGACAGTCACATCAAAAACCACTGATGAACCACCTTTTTTAGTTATCTCAGTGTATTGTGATATCAAAAAATAATGGTCTTGTTTGTAGTATACCAATAAAAAAATCCTGGATGTAAAAGCAAAAGATGGAGCTTTAGAATTCTTGGTATTAATGTGGGCAAACATCTGGAGCAGATGCAGGAAGAATGGACTATACTTGTAAAACCTAACCAAAAAACTACTCTGCTCCTTATTTAAAACACTTTCACTTTATAATGGATTGGAAATCTACAGCAGCCCCTGTAAAATTATGATTAAGAATTCAGGAGGTAGACGCTCATATTTAAAAAAGTGGTTTCCTATATTTGGCAACTCAGCTTTGCCTGCCAGCAATAAGCTGTTAAATAAAAATATTCACAGTGCCAGAGTCAAGCTGCATTCACTTGCTTCATTTTATTTTTATGGCAAAAAAGGAGATTAATAAAAATTCCTCCCTTATTGCCCAAGCTACATTCATTTGGGGGGAGGAGCTTGTTCTCCCTTTGATACTTTAAAAATAAGCAAGGGTATCATAAGTCAAAAACAATGGAGGAATGACTTAAACAATAAACAACTCCCTGTTTCTTAGGAAGACTGTCAAGTCTGAATATCAACTAGTTTATCTACAGGAAAAGGGAACAAATCCAGATAAAGGGGAGGTACCATTAACATTTCTAAATTGATTTTAACTGAGGATATACATTATTTTCTTTTCAAACCCTTGTATTCCAGGATATCTAGAGCAGGGGTGGTCAGCCTGCAGCACAGGTGTCACAAGTGGTATGAGCAGCCTATGTGTGAGGCACACAGCAGATCAGGGAAGAAACAGGCAACACGATGGTAGATAAAGCAGGAAACAGAAAGCAAAGCAGCAAACTGGGCAGGAAGTGCAGGGAAGGAAGCAGAAAGTAGAGCAGAAGATCAGGCAGGAAGCAGACTGCTGGGAGCTCAAAGCAGAGCAGTACATTAAATAGGGGAAGTGGATTGGAGTGGCACTTGGGGAGGGCATGGGGCTAAAATTTGTGGCACACCTGCTAAAAAAGTTGGCCCCCACTGATCTAAGATTTGATTAGAAACCCTCAGCCTGGAGTTTTATTTTTCCAGAGCGAGATATTTGCAACTGCAATAAGTGTACATACATACACTACCACTTGGTAAGATTTTCAACAGAAGAACAGCGATTTTATTCTGCTCCCACCAGAGATGATGATCAATTTAAACCAAGATACAATCTGATGCAGAGGGAATTGGCTTGGGACATGAGAAGTCTGGGTTCTGTACCAAATCCTGACTTTGGCCTGTGATCTTGGTCAAGTCACTTCACCACTCTGTACCTTCTCTGCTTCTGCATCTGTTGGTATTATTCATTAAACATATTCAATCTTCTTTGTAAAGTGCTTTGAGATCTATGGATAAAAAATGCTACCTAAGAACTAGGTATTACTTTAGCAATCCTGGTTCTTAAATGAAATTAGACGTCCTTATGGAAGTATGTGTACCAGCATCTGACTGATGGAGACATAACTGTGGTCCCTGCAACTTCATGTATTTGGATGTCTGCAATCATCTAGAAGACAAAGTAGTAACTACTAAAAATACAGATCAAACAACACTGCTAAAGTGTAAGATTATTCAGCTAAAAAAAAATTAAGACCTATTCCCTTACAACAGAAAACAGCCCTATTGTAAATGCTTGTAAATGTGAAATCTTGGAGAGCTTTCTAACAGACTAGGAGTGATAATGTATCATTGTTCAAACAGTTTCTTTCAATAGTATTAGTAGTTGGAAGACTGTTCCAGTTTTGATTACATAATCTGCAGGGATTGCTACTCGTGGGAAGAAAGATAAGAACCCAGTCAGATTATGGTACCTTCAAAGCTCTTTTAGGTTAGAGACAGACATTACACATAAACCAGTTTAAATGATCAGAAACTGGTTTAAACCTGTAACAGAACAGATGTTTGGTGCACATAAACCAATTTGAGAATGGCTGACACCGGTTTGATGTAGTATCAGACTTAACGGATTTGTGTCAAACCAGTTTATGCAATGTCTGTCCCAGACCCCCAGTTGGTTTAAGTTAAATCAGACTCCCCCAGCATCTCAGCATGCTTCCTGGGCTGGGCGGGGCTGTCTACTCCACAGAAGGGCTGGCCCCTCCCCTCTGCTCCCTGGCTGCAGGTTGGCAGTCTCTGCAGGCGTCTGCCTGGATTCTGCTCCCCCCCACAACACACATGCTCTGTGCTAAGCAAGCATTCCCCCATCCCTCACAGATACCTCTCATCATTAGTCCACATGCTGTCTATCTTCAAGCTGTGACACACAGGACAAAGGCAGAATCAACAGGTAGCTGATAATGTCCCTCTGTTTTCTTAATGGGGTGCTAAAAACTGAGTTAAGGGTGATAAACTTTCCATCCTGGGCCGTTCAGGGCAGGGGGAGGGGAACCCGGGGGACACCTCCCTAATCACAGCTTCCTAC
This sequence comes from Crocodylus siamensis, assembly GCF_052110815.1. NCBI lineage: Eukaryota > Metazoa > Chordata > Crocodylia > Crocodylidae > Crocodylus > Crocodylus siamensis. Next base: position 57,718,725 of record NC_143400.1, on the reverse strand, counting down.
CAGGGCCTGGCCATGCCCCACTCAGCTCATCTCTGTGCAAGGGAAGAGAGGGCTGCTCTAGGGCCATTCCACCCCTCCCCTCCCCCCGGCTTCTAGCCTGAGCCACTGCAGGCATGTGCCTGCATTTATGGGATGTCTGTCTGGTTACAAAACTGATTCAACCTAGCCAGGTTAGACTAACCTGCAAAGATTGAATCAATTCAGGCTCAGGCTTTTTGAAGGTCTGTCCCTAGACTTAGTCTTTAATGATTTTTTAGCAGAAATTTACAATGAAAGTGGTGCACAGAGTCAATGCTGAGCTCAGGTACAGTGATCTTGTAATAAAATTAAAATTACTAAGATAAAATCAGGGACATCTGGCAAAGAACTGAAACATGCAACTCATAATGTTTTAACTGATATACAATGCATGTACGTGAAACATAGCCTAATATATAAGGAGCTGGACTTGAAGAGGGATTGCTTATTTTGCATGAAATATATTGCTGATGTTTTTTATTTAATGATCACTCATGCACTCATGATGGCCCATCTTTAAATTGGAATGCAGTAGAATTATCCATTCAAGTGAAAATGCAAAATAGGAGAATAGTTTTTGACTGGGTAACACTTGCTATGAACTGCAGATATAACAATTTCTATGAAGTTTGTTGATAAAAGTATGATAGGTCAAAGGCCTTTGTTTATGCATAAACTGAAACAAAACTAAGGAAGTCAATTTTAACTCATACGTTCAGTTGCTTTGGTGTAAGTGTGTGTGTGTGTGTGTGTGTGTGTGTGTGTGTGTGTGTGTGTGTGTGTGTGTGTGTGTGTGTTAGTTATTCTCAATTGAAAATCAAAATCTTATTTTGATTTAAACTGATTTTTTTTAAATTGACTTTTATGCAAAATACCTTAAAGCAAAAATAAAAGCCAATTTAGTTATTTTGACTTTGGTTTATAACTAAACAAGACAAAAGTTAGAAGGATAGAAAAAAAATTACCAAAGAACAGAAAATCCTCCAAACATTCTCCCTGCAAAAACCTGTACTTCTTCCAATAAAAATGATTAATATTGAAATAATATTTGTATCCATGTTCAACTGAAAGCAAAAAATGTTGTTGCAGGAAAAGTGTAACTGGTTTGTATAATAAAGGATCAGAGTCTGGAAGTTCTATTATTCTGTATAGATTTTACTCTGCTCAGGTAAATGATCTCTCAAGAAAATTTACATGAAAAACCTATGCAGAGCATTTCCAGATGAGCAGATGGTATTCCACTATGTTCATTTATTTACAACATTTCTGGACTTTAGATATGCATGGAAATTTCCCTTCATTTTTCCTGTTTCTTCTTTGGCAAGCATGTTCCACTCAATCTCTTCTGTAGTCAGAATATATCTGGCAGAATAGTCATCCTCATAAAGCCAGATCATTATGGCTCCTTCAGTGATTTCATCTCTTTTTAGCTGGTCCCCGTTAAAGTATTATTTTCCCACAGTGCAGCCAAGATTACTTGTCCATTCCATATCATCCCCCTGCAAATTCTACCCTTTTTATTCTGCTAGAACAAAGTGCAATGATTCATGCTGAGTCAACATCGTTGAGTTAATTTCGGTGAAGTCAATGACCAAAGTACCAGAAGTTCTTGCAGTGTCAGTGTTCATTGTTAGACTCAACTCTCACATGGATTGTAATCCAATTAACAATAGATCTTGTTAGACTGAAGCGAGCTCATTCTGAAAAACTGAAAATAATTTCCCCTTCATTTATGTTTCCACACAGAAAAGGCACATATTACTCCTTTTCTGGACTGCAGCTCATCAGTGTCAATAAAATAAAACAATACAGTGTAGTCAAAACCAGAAAAGTTGAAGGCTGTCATTTTCCTTGTGCTGTGAACTCTGGATCAGTGAAAGAGCTGGGAACTTGGGTAACAGAAATGCAGTTCTGATGAAACTATTAATGAATTAGCAATTTCCACAATGTGGAAAGACCTACCACAATAATAGAGAATTCAGACTTTTAAAAATAGTCTGTATTGGGATTTCCTGTCATAGCCAGAGGATACTGTTACTTTTCAAGGACACTAAGAATTCCATGGCAGGCAAGCCCACCTTTTCCCAGCCATGTGGCCCCAAGGAAAAAAAAAAATTATAAATAGGATTCTGCATCAGGGCTCAGGACAATCCTGCAGGATGCAGAAAGTACCTCAGTTATACCCTTTACAAGGAACTTGAGGATGCTAAGTTACATTTTACAAAGCTATTTTTTTCTGGAAATTTCAGATTGGTTACTTGTGCCAGGCATGATACAGACACAGACAAGTCAGGCCCACCAACTTCTCAATTGGCCCCCATTCAAGCTACTGTAATACAAGTACTGAATATGGAATAATGCCAGTGCTATACTACGTACAGATAGATGGATACACACATACTGAGGACATTGGGATGCACATACTTTAAAAGCAAATCTGTTTCCCTCTACATCTGTGGATATTTAAATCTTGGATTTGCTACCATTTGCCTCCTTTGAATGTGGCAACAGACTCTTGCATGACTCCGTTGAGACCACACTGAAACAGCTGCATTTGTGCACTGCCATCAACAACCTGGCCAGCAAGACAAATACAGACCATTTTCACCTTACCCATCATGTCACTTTTGCTACCTTTTATTTTAAAACACTTTTCTGTGAATTGATAAAGGAAGAGCACCCTCAACATATTGTGGGTAAAAGTAGTGACATGAGATCTTCTTCACTGAAGAGTTGAGGTGGTGTCTAGGCTTTTTTATTCTAGGCGATAAATGTAAGGTAAAGCACTGTTGGGTGTCTACCCTTGAACAGCTGTTAGCAGAGCATCCGTACTAGGTCTACACACATTAGTGTTAACTGCTTCAAGTTAATTGGTAATTGATTAATTCAAGTTAAAAATCTTTATGGGGACACTCAAGGCAAATTAACTAAGAGAATAAATTCAACGTTCATAGCTAATGCTTGTTAAACCCATGTGGGTGCTTGCTCCACAACCAGAATGACCTTTGCTTACTATAGTTAAATTTGCTTCAGAGTGCATGATGCCAAGTGATAATCAGAGGAGGATTAAGCTACAGCAATGTATGCCACTTTGCTCCTGAATAAGAGTATTAATGCAGAGTTTTAATTTATATGTGTTAACATTACACCTTTACTTGATCCGTTTTAACTTTGCTGAATGTTCCCATGTTAGACAAACCTCAAGTGTAGACAAAGATGGAAACCTGCTGCAGGAAACAGTTATTAGTTTTACTCATTAATTCATTACTAGATTAATGCATCAGTGTTTAAAAGGGTACTTAAGCAACAGTAGATGACAAGTGCTGGTAGACATTTAACAAATGGCACTCCAGATGTTGTGTTCACTGAACTCAAGGAGCCTTCTTTTGTGACACAGAGAGGCTGGGGGAACTCACTGAACACACTGCTACCATTCACAGCAAAAAGAAACTAGGAGTCATGGAAGGAAGGAATGATTTACACAACCTGGTTCTACCCTGGACAAACTAGAACAACACCTAAAACACAAATTTTGGTTCAGTTCAGTCCAGACCCAAACACTGTAAGCTTGCCCCTTCCCATATTATATATGGGGAAAGTGTCTCTCTCTCTCTCTCTTTTCTAGCACCATTCCACCCAGACAATTTCAGTTTTAGAATTGTTGCCAACTACCTCTGTAGAACAGTTAAATCTCTCTGTCGGAGCACTGTACAATGCAAATAATGAAAGAACAGCAACCCCACCAAAATGATCCAACTCCAACAGATGATAGCAGTACAATGGACCTTGCAGAAGTCTAAAACAAAAATCTGTAATATCTAAAAGATATCCATGAAAAGGTGTGTTCTCAAGTGTCACAATATTTAAACATTTTGAAAGAAATTTTGAAGCTTTGATAGCACCTGATGTGCCCACAGGCATAATGCTAACAACATGTTGGCAGAATGTAATGCATTTTTTTTCTGTGCCTAAAGGTCAGTTTCCTTAAAACTAAATAAATGAATGAATGAATGAATGAATAAATAAATAAATCAATCATCACTATAACAAAACCACCACCCACCAGTGACAAAACAATAACTGTTCATTTTGTGTTATAAAGAAACACTTTTTGAAAAATGAATATCAGTTTCTAAAGGGTAAGAAGTCTACACCATTCAGAAGTAAAGAATGAATCAACATATTTGACCAAAATGCTAGATAGAATCCATTTTCTGTGTGTGTTTTTTTTTTTAAATTGGTGCTTTTCTAAGACATGTATTTAAAGCTAGGGTAGGCAATGTTTTTGACTGGAGTGCTGAAAAAAACCCCACAATGTCTACCTTGTAAGGTGCTGGAGTGCCAGCATGCCAGAAAAATACTATCAGGACAGGGGGTATATGGCAAGATGCACTGCATATTAATATTTCATAGACATTAGGGCTGGAAGAGACCTTGTAAGATCATTGGGTCCATGCACCTGCGCAAGGAGCAGGAGGTCAGCTAGGGTCAAAGGATCCCAGCAAGATAAACAGCCAAATATTTCTTGAAAGTGTCTAGAGCAGGTGCTTCCACCATCTCTGGGCAGTTTGTTCCAAGCTTTGTGGGCTCAGAGGGTAAAGAAGTTTTTCCTTATGTCCAGCCTAAAATGGTCTTGCACGGAGTTTGTGACCAGTGGACTTTGTCATCCCTTGGGGTGCTCTGGTGAACAGGCATTCCCCCAGATCCTGATGCACACCCCTTATGTACTTATAGGCTGCCACCAAGTCACCCCTGAGCCTGAGCTTCTCCAGGGTGAAAAGTCCCATAGCTACAGCCTTTTTTCAAAAGACTTATTCTCTTGCCCTCTGATCATGCGTGTGGCTCTCCTTTGGACTCTTTCAAGCTCCTCCACATCCTTCCTAAATTATGAAGCCGAGAATTGGATGCAGTACTCCAGCTGCGGCCTCACCAAAGCTGAGTACAGTGGGAGCATGAGCAATGAGTAGAGGGTGCAGGTGGGTGCATGTGCACCCCCTGAGCATGGTAGTGCACCCACTACAAAAAGGGCCAGTGGTGCCTGCTGACAGTCGCCACTCACCACTCCACCACTGACACTGCTGGCAGTGTTTGCAGGTGGCCCACAATCCCTGATAGGCACTGCCAATGCTGTTAGTTGCATCTGTGGGTGGTTGATGACTCCTGGTTGGCACTCGCTGCCCTCCCCACCACTGCAGACAGCACCAGCAGCATCTGAGGGAGCTCCCCCATTTACTGCTGCAGCGCTTCCATCGCTGCCATGCCCCATCAGACACTGAGGGCATGTGTCGCTCATGAGCCGGAAGATGACATTCTGGGTCTTGCTTAAGATGCATGGGTAAATGCAAACCAGAGTTTTGTTCACTTTGCCAGTTGTGGTAACACATTAGTGGCTACTATTCATGTTGTGGTCAATCATGACCCCCCAAGTCTCTTTTGGTCATGGTGTTAGTAAGCGTAGCATTGCCAAGCCTAAGTGTGATGTGGGTTTTTATTTCTGAGGTGGAGCACCTTACATTTCTCCATATTGAATGCCATCAGGTTTTCATCCACCCACCTTTTACGCCTATTGAGGGCAGCCTGGATCACCAGCCTATCCTGAAGTGTGGATACTCTTCCCCAAAGTTTGTTGTCACCAGCAAACTTGGCCAGTCCACTTTTGACACCAGTGTCCAGATTATTTATGAAGGCTCAAGAACAGAGCCTTGAGGGACACCAGTCACCAAGTGCCATGTTGACTTGGATCTGTCAACTACCACTCAATCATAAATGCTGTTGATGTTATTTACTGTAAAACAAAAACCAAAAACAGGTTTTCTAAAAATTCTAAGCTAGGTGACAATAAATAAGACTTCATAAACTATTTTTGTTGTTGTGTATTTTTTTTGTTAAACATGTTATAATGAGAGACGAAGAGAGAAAGAGGGGGGAGGGAGATAGGAGTAAGAAGCTACAAGGAGATGCCACCAGAGCCCAGCCACTGCAACCCCCCAGCAATGCAGGTGCATGAGAATTGGGCCCATGAAGCGGTGGTGGCTGCCACTGCTGCTGGTATTCTTTCCCCTCCTTCACGCCAACAATGTAGGCAGTGTGAAAGGGGCAGTAAACGCCCTTCTAGTGGGTCCCAGACCCCCACTCCACACACCCCAATACTCACCACAGAGGCCCAAACGAGCAGCAGCTGGGAGGGAATGTGGACACAGGCTCTGCAATTTTGGAGCTTCCTGAAGCTGTGGATTGGTGAGGGACAGGGGCAGAGCCTCAGTGAGATGCAGTCCACTCAAATAGCAGCTGGGAGAGCAGCTGAATGGCCAGAGGGGGCAGAGGGAGACACCAGCCAGGAGACACCAGGACCTGAAGAGATGATTGCCCATCTGGAGAGCAGGCAAGAGGAGTGGAGTGGTGACTGGAGGGCTCTGGCAGGGTGGTGTGGAAGAAACCCAAGCCTAGGGAGACAAGAGACACCTGGAAGCAATGCTGCAGCCCCACCAGGGAATACAGGTACAGCAGCTGGGGAAGGCAGGAGGGAGCTGCTAGCTCTCACAAGCAGTTTGGCAGGGAGAAGAGAGCAGCCCGGCATGGGAACTGTGCAACCCTCCAGCTCATGAGGAGCAAGAGAGTGATCCCAGCTCAGCAGGGATCCAGAGGCAGTCACGTTGGGAAGAAGGATCGAGGAGGGGCACAGAGAAGCTGTCCACTCCCATAATCACTAGAAGGGAAGGAACAAACAAGTCCCTCCCCTTATCCTTTCTCCTTTGTTTTGATTAAGAAGTGGGCACTGGGAGACAGGATTCCAGGGGTCCATCAGTGGATGCTGGATGCTTTCTGTTAGATTTATGTAAAGTCCTAGTCATCCCTAAGGCAGGACAGGTTTATGTACCCATGTTGGCCTGAAGTTGAGGAATCAGCTGTGAGAGGAAGATTCTATTGGTCAAGAAGGCCCGACCCATCCCAGGGTGGGTAATCTGGATGAAAGGAGATATCATCCACAGGAAGACCTGCAGAGTACAGCATTTGTCCAGATGTGGACAAGGGTGGGTATCACAGGCTGGGGAACCAGGAGTGGCCATGATCTCTCCTGGCACCCCCTACTGTGCCAAGTTGGCAATCAAGCACTTTTGTTCTCGCCCACCACGTCTTTGATGACCAAAAGTATTATAAGGGAGGCTGCCTTTTTGTCTCCTTGGACACAGTGTTTTTATTTATCCTGGCCCTTGTTCGGTGTAGATTGATCTTTGTTGCACCCAGCCTTATGGGCTACGTGTGGCTCCTACCACCCCTTATACCACGCCCCAAGCCTCTCAGACATACCAGATGTTGTTGAATCAATTATTGTTGTCTGCGCCCTCACAGACGCCCTCCGGGCTTGTCTTCCAATTAAGACCCCACCGGGCCCTTCTCCATGCCATCACCCACACTAGGGGCTTCTTTCTCTGTGCACTCGCCCTCCCGGGGACTTCTCTTGATTGGGGCTCAGGTGGCCTTAGCCATGCCTGGCCCCTAAACTATTGTGCCCTCTCTGGCACCTGACTACTATGCCCTCTCTGGCACTAGGAACCCCCACCATGCTCCTGGGGAGATCCTATGAGGCCTCCTTTTACCCCTTTAGCCTCACCCAGTCCTCCAGTGTAACAACAAACAAAACCACCAGCCACTTGGCCCCAACTCAAACTCAAGCCTCCTGGCTAAAACATACCCTAAGCCCCCTGGCTAATCATCATTTCCATCCCTGCCAGGGGCTCCTCTGCCTGGTATCCTCACCCATAAGCTGCTCAGGCCATCAGGCTCCTCAACTTGGCCTGCTCCCGCAGAACTCCATCTTCCATGACTGCCAGAGGGAAACTAACTCTGGTCTCAGCCTGGTTTGTTTATATATGACCAGCCCTGCCCCCTCCTGGTCAGCTGACCCCTGTGGTTGCCCCAGCAACCAACACCTGTCCTTCTATAGGAGCAGGCACTTCAGTGCCCTGCGACAGTGGGGTAATGGGGAGGTTTGGAGCCCCATGAAGAAAAGACCGGGGTTGAGACCTCCTGACTTTTGGGGGCCACCTGAAGGTACATCACAGACGTTGCAGGTGAGTAGGAGCAGCACCCATACTATCTAGGTGGTACCTGTCCCCAAGTCTCACCCTGACATTGCTTGCGGGCAAAGCACCTATCAAGAAGAAGCTGAAGCCCTACAACATCTACCAGTGACAGCAGGAAGACAGGGACAGAGGTGATGCTAGGGAAAGCTTGCTGTGTGGGATGGTGGCTGGACTTGGGGCACTTGCCACAACCCCAGCTTCAGACCTGGCCAGACGCACAGCACAAGCTGCTTGGACCACCCAATGTCTCCCCTAGGAGTTACTCATGACAAGGGCAGGACCAGCTTCTTCCTGATGAGGCTGCTCTGCAGTCAGGAACAGGGCAGGCTCTGTTGCATAGGGTATATGGGGCAGCTTTGTGAGGGGTAGCTATGGGGTGCTAAGACAAATTTTGGGGTGGCCATAGCCCCCACAATCCCCTCCTAGTACCACCCTTGTTTAGGGACCTACCAAATTAATGGAGGGTGTGGGCTGCACAGCAGCTCCTTTCATCTTGCAGGGTCCCCTGTGCTCCCCCCACTGCTGATTGGTGGAGGGGCCCCACTGCTTATCATTCACTCCTGATTGGTGGAGAGGCAAACACTAAAGTTTTAAATGTGGCACCATTTTTGCCTCTCACCACTGATTGCCTGAGGGACCCTGGCAGCCCCATTGTTTTTGCTGGGAGGCAAAAACTGCGCTATATTTAAAACTCTGATTTTCACCCAACTACTGATCAGGAGGGAATAGCGAGTGGTATGTGTGTAGGCAGAGGTGCATGGGGGAACTGTAAAATCAGTGAGAGTGGGGTGCATGGAGGCTCCTTTGATTTTGTAGGTGCTCCTGTGCACCACCACAGATACAGGGGCTGGGGCAGCAGTGCTGGGAGCTGTTGCTGCTCCAGAGAGCCTGGAGCAGCAACTTAAAAAAAATTTTTTTTAAATGTTTCCCTTTGCATACCTCCTGGAATTGACGTGCCTGCTGGGGGGTGCCTATCCCTGATTTAGAGGCACATCTTAGAAAAAAAGAAGCAGATGCCTTGAAAACTGAAAAAAAAGTTGTTCTAATTAGGAATAGCAAAAAAAGTACTCACTATGAAAACTATTAAATATTCTATTTAGGGATTGTCATGTCTGCCATCTCACATTTTGGCCAGCACTTTGAATAGACCTGGAGACCTCTGGAGCAAAAAGGTTGGGCAGCTAGATTTAAGCTAAAAACAAAGTCTTTTGGCAGGACCTGTTAACAGTCTCATAACTTGTGTGAACAGAGCAGAAAAGGAGAGCTTATACTTTATGGTCACCAATGAATGAAGTAATCAGGCAGACAGCAGCAAATGTGATACTGGCATGCCTGCAGAAGAAAATACTTTCGTAACACCACAATAACCATATATGCAGTTCCTGAAACTGGGTACTTTCTCACTTTTGCACATCTATACCGGTTTTAGTTACAGTCCATATTTTATTCTGAATTCCTCAGATGTGACTACTATAGAAGGGTTTTCATACCAAAGAGGTCTTCATTTAAGCAGTAGAAACTTCATATTTTAACAGAAGTTATTTTATTTCCTCCATTAATTCCTGAATCCATTTCATAATGGAAATGGTCAGTGCAGCTGCCAATTTCCATCAGCAAAGGGATTATTCTTCTCGTTCTCCTTCTTTCATATGAATTTGTGGCAGTTAGTTATGGAGTTACAGGTCTTAAAGTACTTCATAAGTGTTCTTTGCAGATAGTGAGGAATGTTTCATACATGATCGCTGCTACTAAACATTTGGAAATAAAGTACTGGAAAGGCCCTCCTGCATTATCAGATCCAATCCTCTATTACAGGGGCAGGCAATTATTTTGGGCAGAGGGCCGCTTACTGAGTTTTGGCAAGCCATTGAGGGCTGCATGACAGGCAGCCCAGGGCAGATAAATATTAATTTTCTAAATTTTTTAGGGGCCCTTTGGGCTGGACAGAATGGCCTGGTGGGCCACATCCAGCCCCTGGGCCAAATTTTGCCCACCCCTGCTCTGTTATCACAGACAACCACTTCAAGTGATCCCTTTCATAAACTTAAAAAAGCATGTGAAACAAAGGTTATAAGTAATACTCATGTATGAATTTCTAAAGATGATAACTACAGAAAGCTGGTTTCTCTAAGGCTAGGTACAGAAATTATATGTATGTCAGTATAAATGATCAGAAACCTGTTTAAAACAGGTTTATAACCTGTTTATAACAGAACAGAGGTTCAGTGCACACAGACTGGTGTAAAAATGGCAGTCTCTGGTCTAAGATAGACCTGGATAGATATAGTATCAGATTTAATCAGTTTAGGTTATACTGGTGTATCAAACTTCCATCCCAGATTCCCTTCTGACTCAAGATAGGTTGCAGTACCCTGGTATCCCAGGAGCCTATGTGGCTTCCCCCGAAACTAAGTTTGCAGGGCAGGCAGGCTAGTCTTTGCCCACACTCTTCCATTCCAGCTGAGTGCCTGGTCTGACCCACCCCCAGGCTGCCACAGAGCTAAGGCAGAAAAGCCAGTATATCTGGGGAGGCCACATGGCTGTGGCTTCCCCGGGGCTGCCAGGGCTCCTCAGCCAATCATGATTCTCTCGACAGTCCCAGCCCTATACCAGCTGTCAAGGCAGCTGGGTGGGGATGGAGGAGAACCCCTGTTATGTAGCCCCAGCCTGGCCACTCTGCAAACCTGATCCAGCAAGCTGGGGAGGGGAAACTGAACAGTGGGGAACTCTGCTTTCCCCTCTCTCCCCTTCCTCAGTTCCTGGCACAGTGGACAGCCATGTGGTTCTGAGCCATAGCTCCTATCTGCAGTTGTCAGCAGTGGCCAGTCAGAGAGAGGAGGCAGGGGAGAGGAGCCACCTACCAGGAAGACTTGGCCCTGAGTCAGCACAGTGGGGGCAGCCCATTCTGCCACCCCCTGCCAACCACCTGATACTTGCAGACAAGAACCACAACTTGAACACACGTGGCTCTGTTGCACCAGGACCCAGGAGTAAGGGAGCAGACCTGGCCTGGCCTGGTCCCTCCCCAGACCTGACCCAACTAGACAGTGGGGGGTCTCACACAGCACAGGGCTTGGCTCTGCTCCCCATCCCTGCCTCTGCACCCTAATTCTCAGTTTGGGAGGAAGCTGTATGGATCCAGTCCATCCAGATCTGTGCCAGCATAGCATGGGGGGGAGGGGGAGGGCAGGCTGCACAGTGTGGGACTCCATTCCTCCCCATCCCAGTCAGTGCTGACAGTCAACAGCTGGCACAGAGTAGGGGTGGGGGTGCGGGTGGGACAACTATAGCCCGTCAAGGGTGGCTGGCTGCTCAGCTAGGCTCAATATTTTCTGGTATTCTGCTCGAGCACCCCTAGCTTGCTGGCCTTGGCTGCTGCAGATCACCTCCATGTTTCCCCTCCAAGGGTGAATGTGAGTTCTGTTCACTCACAATCTAATCTAGGGCACTTCGAAAAAGTTGTGAAAATTGGTATGTATCTGCCGTGGGCTTTTTGAATGTCTATACGGAGCTTAAATGTATAAAAGGTCAGAGTAGGAGAGGAGAGAACAGGTCATCAACCACATCAGAATCTGAATTTTCCACTTCCCTTTTCTATTTGTATATATGTGTCAGTCTGAATGCACAAATGTAAGCTTTATGAATAAACCATGTGTACATATATTTCCTAATGTACTAAATTATATTGGTACATCTGGTTAAAAATGCAATATTTTATTGATTGGGAAAATAAAATAATTGCATAATCTTACTGTAAAAATATATCTGTACAAAAGGTATCTCTCTCAAATAATCATTTAAATGGTAAGGTTCTAAAACAACTTTCCCATAGGAAGAGTAGGACCAAAACATGTAATTTAATTTGAAGGTTCACCTTGATAATTCTACAGACATTATGTCACTATCTGAAAGCAGGGAACCAGACTTAATCCCAGGAATGTCTTTTTCAGTCCTGTGCCATAACATATAAAATGTTATTGGACTGAATTATCTGATTCTCAGACTGTTACCATCTTTCAGATAAAAGTATGATCTATTTGAGAGATAAGAAGTTTTGTGGGCAATATCTGTTTATTGGACCAAGAAAGGATACTGCGATAACCAAAAGCTTGTCTAAATCTATCCCAACTACACACTCGATCCAATAAAAGTTATCACCCACAAGAAAACCTGCTTCTCACATATTTCCTGGACCATCATGACAACAACATAACTTTAACATGACCATCATCTATTAGATTGGCCTACATTAGACCCTCAGACCAGTACCCCATGGTTCTTATCCATGTGGGAACAAATGACACGGCCAGAGGCAACCCAGACCATATTGTGAAGGACTTTGAGGCCCTGGGGGCCAATCTCAAGGAGATGGGGGCACAGGTGGTATTCTCCTCTATTCTTCTGGTGAGTAGACACGGACAGCAACATGAGGCCTGCATTGGTGAGGTCAACCGATGGGTACAGAGTTGGTGCCACCGGGCAGGCCTTAGGTTCCTGGATAACGACCCATACTTTTGCACAGGGGGCTTGCTTGGGTCGTATGGGCTACACCTCTCCCCTAAAGGCAAGTGTGTCTTCTGTTCGGGTTGGCTGATCTCATGCAGTGTGCATTAAATTAGCTTTGCCGGGGGATGGGGCCACAGGAGGACTTGAGGACACCTCTCAACCAACACAGGTGATGTGCACAAGGAGTACCCAGATAAGTGACAGGGGTCCAGATAGTCCTGGGAAGCAGGGGGTGGCACATGCACCAATTCAAGGCCCTAAATGCCTCTACACCAATGCTCATAGTATGGGGAATAAGCAGGTGGAACTTGCCCTCTGGATAGCTAGTTTGAACCCGGACATAGTAGGGCTCACAGAAACCTGGTGCACGTCATCCCATGACTGGGCAGTTAACATTAGGGGCTATAGACTATACAGGAAGGATAGAGCAGGGAGGAAAGGCCAGGGTGTGGTGCTCTACATCAAAGAGCACATCTTCAACTAGCAGGATGGGGTCAGAGATTGGGCAGGCTGAAGTGCTGTGGGTCAGAATACAGGGGGTCATAGGGAAAGGGACTTAACGGTGGAGGTCTACTACAGACCTCCCAACCAAGGGGAAGAGCTGGACTATGAATTCTTGGGTCAGCTTGCAGAGGCACTTAAGGCAAGGGATGTAGTTATCATGGCACAAATGGATTCTAGGTTACCTGTTGTGACCTGGGTGGGATGTGCTGTTTGTGTTCCTCCCAGAGGGTCACGAGCACTTCATTTGCACTGAAGTGTAAGATGATGTCTGTCCCGGAGGATGAGATTCACAGATTGGAGCCACAGGTATCCAAGCTGCACTGTATCTGCAACAAGATTGCATCAGGAAGATTACTTGGACAAGAGTTATGAGAGGCTGGTACTGGAGAGCCCACAGGGTAATGAGAAGTGGCAACATGTGATTGCAGAAGGAGAACCCCCATAATTAAAGAGGAGCATATTGAAGTCAGCAACCTCTTTCAAGTACTCTGTGGTAGAACTGCTGAGGAAAAGGCAGAAGAGAGGACATCTGCAGGCATAAGGCAGAAGAGATAACAGCCTAGAGAACAGGAAGTGCAAGACCTCCAGGATAGGGTATCCAGGATCACTGCACCAAGAAGGAAGAACAGAGGAGTGTTCATTGGTGACTCCCTTCTGTGGGGGACAGAGGTACCAAGTTGCTCACATATGGGTGCCCAGGGGGTGTGCTGCCTGCCTAGAGTCTGAATTCAGGATATCACAGAGAGCCTGACAAAGCTCATCCATCCTTTGGACCACTATCTCTTCTTGCTTGTCCATCTAGACACCAACAACACTTCTGGGAATCACATTGACCAGATCATAGGTGACTATGAGACTTCTAGCAGGAGGATTAAGGAGTTTGGAGAACAAGTGATGTTCTCATTGATCTTTCACATGGAAGGCAGGGGTCCAGACAGAGACCATCATATCCTGGAAGTAAACACATGACAAGATAGCATCAATATAAAGGCTTCTGATTTTTTGACAATTGGCAGTTTTTCTTGGGAGAAGGGCTGCTAGTAAGAGATGGGAGTTATCTGACAAGAATGATGAAGATCATCTTTGGGTGTCACCTGGCCAACCTTGTAAGGAGGGCTTTAAACTAGGTTCCACATGGGAAGGTGATCAAAACTCTCCAACAACAAAGCACACAGTCTAGGGAAGGACTCAAAGAAACAACTCAATTCTGGGAAAGTGCCAGAGAGCTACAGGACTGCAACAAGTAGCACAAAAGATAAATGAAGAGGTCAAAATGCAAAACATGTCTGATGCCTTTACACAAATGTGAGAAGCATAGGGGATAAATAAGAGCTGGAAACTACAGCCTGTGAAAAGATCTATGATCTGCTTTGCCTCACCAAGACCTGGTGGGATAGCTCTTATGACTGGAATGTCAACATGGAAGGTTACACCCTCTTTTGGAAGGACAAAGTTAGGAGAAAAGGCATTAGTGTTGCCTTGTATGTCAAACACACATACACTTGTTCTCTGGTTCAAGAGGAAGAAGACAGCAGATACATTTGGGTGAAGATGAAAGGTGAAATACATGGCATTGATATAATGGTGGAGATTTATTATAGGGTACCTAATCAAAAAGAAGAGGTAGATGACACATGCTTCAAGCAAGTGGTAAATCTATTGAAAAGCTATGGGATGGTACTGATGGGAGACTTCAATTTTCCACACATCTGCTGGAAGAACAATGCAGCCAAACATAAAACATCAAGCCACTTTCAAACTTCTGGGAGCTGGGAGCTTCTATGGGGATAGAATTCACAGTTATGGGAAGCCCAACAAGATACTGTCCTGACAAGATGGAAACACAAGAAGAATGCCAAGAGATGAATGTGGCTGCACAAGGAGCTTCTAAAATGCCTCAAATACAAAAAGAAACATACAAGCAATGGAGGAAGTGTACCAGGAAATAACAAGAACCCACAGGGGAAAATGAGGAAGTCAAAGGCAAAGAATGAGCTATACTTGGCAAAGAAAGTTAAGGACAAGAAGAAGAGGTTCTATAAGTATGTTGACCAGAAAAGAAGGACCAAGGAAGCTATGTGTCCACTTTTAACAAGACAGGAGGAACCCCAAGTTCATTCCCTATTTATATTTTATTGGCTTTGGCTTCTATAGTGTAATCTGAGATGCTGACAGATGTGAAAAAAATCACTTACTAATTTAATCAGCTACTAGATAAAAGCACCAAAAAAAGCCTCACTAAATGCCAGATCTACGCAGACATTGGGCAAGCCAAGTCCCACTAATAAGATGCCTCTCCAGGCAGGCTCTAGGCTGGACTCAGTGTGGGGGCACATGAAGTTTAGAGCGCTGGGTTGTTTCTTTTTGGGGGGTGTTATATCTGTAAGCAGTGGATTATGTAGAATGTACATAATAGCCCTATGAAAGATACAAATAAAATTATCTGAAAGTACTGTCGTAAGATTATAAATTTGGTTAAGTGATGAACTTTGTTTATAATTTAATAACTAACCTGCATCATTTGATTTTGTTATTCAGGAAAGCTTCTCTCTCCAGCACAATACAATGTAACTGAGGAAATCAAGAAGTAGTCTTCTACTAGACGATAGTGTGAGTCATTTTAGGACTAGGAAAAAAATCAGGCTAAAAGTAATCAATTTCTTCACTGAACAAGTGCTTTGGATGGGAGGGATTTTTCCTAGGATAAAACTAACCACATGATTTATTTATGAAGCACACTCAAAGAGTGTAAGTTAGCATGTTACCGAATATCAAGGAAGTTCATATGCTGCAGTGGAAGAAACAACTCTAGGGCTTAGGGAACGGAAATACACTTCTATAAAGTGAAGTATGTGGAGCCTTGTAATCTACCTTGCAATATTTATTCATATACAGTACTATGGTGACTGTACACTGCACAATGTATTTTAAAAGTAAACCATATGCACTAACTATTTTGAGTTAGTGGTCACTGCATAGAATACATGCCATTGATACATAATTACTAATTAGCAAAGGGCAACTTCTTTATTGCCATCAGAAATCATTATAGATAGCCTGACAAAAGCACGGGACATTGTTTAAAAAGCTCTGTATTTTAAAGAGAGAGGCAGAGGCAGACTTTTGACTTTTAAAAACTTTATTATACAAATGTTAAAAACAAGTGGTGAAAGTGCAAAGGTATGTGACCCTTCCAGAGGCCAACCATGAAACGCTTGTTAACAACAAGAAACACCATATCACAGGAGATTGAAAACCTCTTTTCCCATGCCTATCATGGGGTTACATATGTAGGACTAGCTATCCATCTTCTACCTTGCAGAGAGTCCCCTCCATGGCCTAACATGACAAAAACTGGTCTACATCATTGCAAGGTGAAGTGTGCAAATTCAAATATGACGTGCCTGGACTAGGAAGCAAAAGAGTTGGAAGGTGTCATTGGAACTGGACCCTGCAAGTTGGTTTCTGCTACTATCTTGGCCTGGCCCAGCAGGAAATTAGCCAGGCAATTCACACTTCCCTTTTCCACTTGGGACAGAATCAGGAAGATGTACACAATCTCAGAGAAGTCTAAATTCAATGTGTCAAAGAGGGTACTGAAGGCAACAAAGTAGCTATATCCTGGGGTAGTCCAGAAAGACATGGAAAAAGAGTCTTTTCCACCTTCCTCTCAGAAAAGGTAAGCCACCAACCCCACTAGGTCCAACCAGTGGACAAAAGTGCTTATGGCTAATATTCCATGCAGCAGCTGCCACTGGAGATCACCAGTTATCTTGGTGATGGGTAGATTGTACAGGGTGTACAAGACAAGTTGGGCTTGCTGTGGTGCTGTTGCCACTAGGTGCCGCCTGTAGGTTGTATCAGGGCAGGCAGCAAAGGCATGGACATGATGCAATTTAACTGTCCGTGTTTTTAGCACCCTCCCAGACAGGATCTCAAGGTATTTCCCCAATGTTATTGTTAGTCATGGGGAGGAACAACAAAGTGGTTTATCTTCTACTCATTTCTGTCCACAGCTGAAGAAAAAGGCAGCAGTAGAATGGGGGTTGTCTATTGAGGGAGAGTGTTTCATGTACAGAGTTAGTACTTTAGGGTAGTAAGTGCATCCACAAAAAAGGCAGCTTTCACTTCAGCCAAAAAGCCGATAGAGTGTAGGCCCAGCTAGTCAGCCAGGGCTTTGGCAAAGAGTCAGGCAGACCAACAGTCAAAGAGGTGGGTCAGCTTGATCGTACGCAACCAGACTGAAGAGTCAGTGATGCATCAAGAGCCTCCCTCAGAAAGACCAAGACCAATACCTTCTCTTTTCAGTTAGTAGCGTTGTTGGTTGCAGCTGTCTTGGTCTAATGACTTAGGCAGACAAAGCTATTTGAGTAGATGTGATATCTTTTATTAGACCAACTAAATAGTTGGAAAAGAGTTCTTGGCAAGCTTTCGGGCTCAAACATCCTTCTGCAGGCATTAGGAGACTCTGCCATTGTTCTGAGTTCTCCAAGGTAGAAAAGAAGCTGAAAGTGTGATAAGAAGTCTGTGAAAATGTAAATAGGTGGAAGTTTGAAAGACGATGGGTAGAGACAGGAGAGGAGGGGGTGAAGGGGGTGGGAAATGTGTGAAGAAATGAAAATGGTAAGCTTCAGGTAGGTACCTAGTAAATCAGATGTCAGGCAGGTTGTAATGTGTCATATATCCAATGTCTATATTAAGTCCATGATTTTTTGTATCCAGTAGATTTATGAAGTGATGTTCATAGGCTTATCTATGAAAGGTGTTTTATAAATTCCCTTTGAGGTTTAGAACTGAGAGATTGGAGAGAATGTGATTGTCAGTGAGAAGTGGGCGCCCACAGGTAATTGGATATTTTTGTCTTTGCTGGATTTTCAATGTGCATTCATTCTGGTATGCATTTGACATTTGGTTTCACCTACATATTTTCCATCAGGGAATTTGGTGCACTGCATGAGATATATTACATTTCTGAAGGTGCATGTATAAAATCCAGGAATGGTAGTAGTTCTGTTGTGAGATGTAGTTATTCTGGGAGTGGTGGAGGTGTGTTGGCAGGTTTTCAATTTCTTGTCTGGCGTGGTCTAGATCCATTTGGTGTGGTTTGGGTCATAGGGAGCTTGCTTCTGGTGATGAGGTTAGCAAGGTTTGGTGCTTGTTTAACAGCTAGGATGGGTGATTGTAATTGCCTGAGGATTTTCCATATATGTTTCAGGGAAGGATGGTATGTAATACCTAATGGTGTGCAATCTATGGGGATTTTCTTTTTGTACTACAGACATTTTATGTGTGGTATCTGGGTGGTTCCATAGGGTCTGGACGTAGTTTAACCATCTTAGCTTACGACCAAGACCAATTGAACAGTTTAAGGCAAGCATACAGCTGTGGTGCTCAAGATCAGATATCTGACCACATTGTCTATGAATGCCCTTATGGCCTTCCTTTGTGTGCCCAAGTTCTTATTGACATTGACCAGTCTACCTGTTGATTCTTATCTTTCAGTCCTCCAGGATCCTGCTGTCCTCAATGTATGCCTGCTCCAAACTCAAGCTAGCACTACCACTGATCAATATCTGTGTGGCTCACAGCATAAAGTGTAACAAGGCCCAAAGTGACATTTTACAATGGATTACAAATAATTAACCTAAAGCTAGGGTTGTCAACCAGGGGTATGCATACCCCCAGGGGTACTTGAGAAGGCCCTAGGGAGTACGTGTGGGTGGGTCAGGATGGAGCACTGCCATGCACCTTCCCACACAGGTGCCACACACCTGGCTGGATATGGGGGGTGGGGCAAGGTTGTATGCAGCAGCTGCTGCTCCTCTGTGTCCAGCTGTGTGCCACCCCCTCCTGTGCTTGGCATCAGGCCACACGCCACCACCCCCCGACTAGCCACCCCCCTCTCCGCAGCCCCCCTGAGGGTCCAGGCACCAGGGGTACATTGAGCCAAAAAGGTTGCAAACCCCTTACTTAGAGCAATATTACAAAGATTTACACTATATATAATCTGCCTTAACCAAGAGGATTGTATCTGGCTATATTTCAGAAAGCTAAGTGAATGTCCTGGATAGTAAAGAAAAGGTGGTCTCAAAAAAAAAAAAATCATAAAACTGTAATATTAAATACAAGCTAAGTAAATCGTGATTTTTTTCTTTAGCGTACCTTCCCCTAATAGTAAACTTACTATTATGTATGAAGCATTATATTTGTGGGGGGTTGGGTTTTTTTTTAAATAAATAAGGTACATGTTCCAGCATAAAGGAAAGCACTATGGAGATCTGTGAGGTACAGAATTAAAACCAACTCATTTAAAGCTGTTCATCCATCTTTCCAAATGGAGAGAGAATCTCACATAACAGATGCTAGTCATATTGCTCATTGCACTTCTGAAAGGACTCAGCTACTGTAGTAATGAAGGCCACAAAATCTCTACCTCTTTTTTAGCAGTGGTTGAATAGTATACAATTATTGAATTCAGGCTTTACATGGGACAGTAAACTTGTGAAATATCCACATTTGCTAATTTTTTCCTCATTACCAAAAAGTAATTTGTAAAGATTCACTGAGTAGTTGGGAGAAATAATTCTCAGTATCTTGGTTATTTCACAACATCTGTCTGATGCTCAACATTTCACTGTGCTATTGGTCACATGGTATTATTTCCCTTACCTGACTGGGTGTCAGAGATAAACAGAGAAATGACATGGTACATAAAAGAATAACCAATAAATTGTACATTAGTACAAATTTCCCAAACTTTCCAGATTTGCATTAGAATACCTAGCAGTAGCCCAAGTATTCATGAATAGCAAATAGCAATGACCACATGAATAGCAGCAAATCAAATTTGAATTGTTTATTCAAGAGTATATTCATGAATGTGGGGAGATTTTTTGTTATTCAACTAACTTTATTCATTTTGAAGTCTTTGTATACCAAATAGAAAAAAAGATATGCCTTTTGAGGAAACAGCTTTTTTCATCCAGCAGGTTATTTTAATTGCAATCAAAAAAGTCAGTTTTAACACTTTCATAAACCTTGTCCTCTCATTCCAAAATACATCTTTTGGGATGATACAATATCCTGTCTATGCAGGGGGTTGGACTCGATGATCTATTGAGGTCCCTTCTGACCCTAACATCTATGAATATATTACATCACATCATATATGATACACTATATCATGGGGGTGGGCAAAATATGGCCTAGGGGCTGGATCCAGCAAATTGTTGCCTCCACAACACTCTGCATGGGACCAAGCCCCACCTGCTCCACTGGGGCAGCCTATGCCATTCTTCCATCTGCCAGCCCAGGCCCCAACCAGCACATGCAGCTTCTGGTGAGGGTGTTCCAGGTGCTGTTCTGCTCCGTCTCTTCACCTCCAGCTGGATCCTCCCAGCTGAAGCTTCCCTCCCACCCACCTGGAGTAGTAGAGAAGGGATAGAAACAGGAGGAGGAACCACCACTGGAAGCAAGAGGAGCAGAAAAGCACCTGACTGGTTGCAGCTGCACCATGAACAGCCCTGCCATGCTGCTCTGCTTCCCTTGCCTCCAGCAGAAGCTGCACAGCTGAAGCTTTCCTTCCCCCTTCCCCCCCCAACAAACTGCCTGGAGCAGCATAGCAGGGGCGGGGGCAGGGGCAGAACACACCACTGGATGTCAGAGGAGAACAGATCCACCAGCCTGGGTCAGTTTCCAGCATGGCTGTTCCCAATGCAAGTACAGGCAGCCAGGTGCTGCTTTGCTCCCCTTGCCTCCAGTGGTGGCTACTCCTCCTGCCCTTGTCCCTGCTGCATCACCCTGGGCAGGGGGAAAGCTTAAGATGCGTGGCTTCCACTAGAAGTGAGGGGAGCAGAGCAGCACCTGGCTGGCTTCAGCCACACCAGGAGCAACTCTGCCAGAAACTGCACAATCAGCTGGGGCTGGGGTTGAGGCCAGGCCCAGGCCAGAAGGAAGGCAGAGTGGGCTGCCTTGGGCATGACTCAGCCCCATGTGGAGTGCCATGGGAGCAGCTGCAAACTGCACTCCTCAGGCAAGCTGTGCTGTATGTCCCCCTCACCTTCTTCCCTCACCCCAGCCAGCTCCCAGGACCTAGCACCCAGGCAGCCCTGTGCTATATCAAATCAGATATTATACACACAGATGTATACTAAGGGAGTGCAAAATTTTGACTGCTGGTTCGTTTTGAAGCTGTTTCGATGCGTTTCAAACTTGAAACAGTGGAATCAAAATGAAACAAAAGGCTTCAAAATGAAACAAGGGCTCTCAAAACATTTTGAAAGTTTGAAATGTTTCAAGTTTTGAAGCCAGGCTAGCTGCAGCTAAACAGAAACTAAGGAGAGGGAGGGGAAGGACTGCTTTCTGATACTGACATCTAGCTCCCTGTTTGATTCCCAGCTCTCTGATCACTTCCCCCAGCTGTTTCCGGGGGGATGCAGACCCCTTATCTGCACATGGGGTTTCAGCAGGCTGCCTCTAACTGCAGCAGCAGCCTGCTGAAATCCAGCATACAAATCTGGGTCCCGCACCCCCCAGGAACAGCTGGGGAAGCAACCAGAGAGCTGAGGGGAATATTCAGGTCCCTAAACATTCCCCCAGTTGGATTCCCCAGCTCCCCAATCTTTCTGCCAGCTCTCTAATAACTTCCCTCAGCTCTTCTGAGGGGCACAGTCCCCTGGAGGATGCAGGATGACAGCAGGCTGCCACTGCCATCTGGGAAAGGAGCTGGGTGCAGCCCATGCTGAATGCCAGGAAGCCTGGTTATGCTGCTGCCCCAGCTGGCAGTGACAGCCTGATGTCATCTGATGCACAGATCCTCCCCCGCCACCCAGGAGGAGTCTAGCACAGCTCCACAGTCCTCCTGGGGTGATACAAATTTTGCTTTGAACAGTCTGAGGTGCAGTTTCCCAGAACCCTGGCACCTACCTCCTTGAAATGTAGTAGGTTTCATGCCTTCAGAAGGGGCTACTATCTCTGCAACTGTCATATGAATCATATAAGAAATGACAAAGTTATAGGCATTTTCATGATTCCCCATTATAGCTTATGGGTGAAACGTCAAAACGCGTCAAAACAGCGAAACAGTTTCGATCAAATGAAATGGAGCAGTACTTTGAAATGAAATGACAAAACAAAACACTATCCCTTCAAAATGGTGAAGCGGAAGTCAAAATGAAATAGTACTGTTTCACACAGCCCTAATGTGTACACATGTGCAATGTAATTAATGAAATATACTTATACTTTCACTAAATTATATATTTATGTGTAGCAGTGGGGGGCTGTCCTCAGGGTCTGGAAGCACCGGGGACAAGCCCTGACACCCCCAGTAGAGGGCTCAGGGACCCCTGAGCTGGGTGCAGGGGAAAAGGCAGGAGGCAAGACTGAGCTCACTGGAGAGTTTTCCAGCAGAGCTGACTCCCCACATGCCACTGCCCTGCTGAGAATGGGCAGCAGCAGTAGTTGGGAGCTGGGCAAGGCATCCATATCTCCTGTGCCAGGGGAAGAGGCTCGGGGTTGGCTATCACCCCTGGAGCCCAGGCCAGGCATGCCCAGCCTGGAGCTGGCCATGGGTCCAGCAGACAGAGATCCAATCCTGGGATAGAGCCAGGAGAAGGGAGGCACAAGTGAAGGGCTGGCTACAGCTACAAGCCAGCACTTTGAGTGGAGACCAGGGAGTCCAAGATCCACCAGCTGGATACAAGGAGCTGAGCCAGGAGCTGGCACAGAAGCCTAACACAGCTGGCAGTTGGTGACTGGACAGGGCGTAAGGGAAGCAGAGCCCCAGGACCAAGCGCAGTGAGTCTGCGAGTACCCCCATCTCTGTGTCCTGGAGGAGAACACGACTGAACCCCTCCTAATTCCATCAAGTCACGGCAGGCCAGCTGGGGGGCCTGACCCAGGGAGCAGGGGGATACTGTGGAGACTTCGGCTAGCACTGCAGGTATGTATAAATTTCATTCATTAAACAATTAACAGTCTAAATACCCAGCTGGACAGTAATATACAAATAAGACATAACAATACCCAGCATATTGTAAATCTAAAGAGTCTAGTGTGGAAAAACAAGAGTGAATACATAAAAGAACTGAGAGAGAGAAAAAAAAAGAGAAGTTCGTTTATGAAGCAGGAGATTTTCAAAGGCCCAAATGGCAATGAAATCACTTATCCTTAAAAGCCCCTTAAGCACTTGAAAATAAACAAATCTTACCTATAGTCTGGTTACAGACATTCAAAAAGCCCAAGGCACAAACCTACGTAGGTTTCTGTAAGTGTCCTATGAAACAGAAATTTACTCTTCAGTCAGGGGTGGAGGGTGAGGGGAACAGGGAGGACATGATATTGCCTGCACTGCCTGAGGCCAGCAGGTTAAGAGAGCTCAAACACACCTCCCATCATGACCTTCAGCATACCTAGACTGCCAGAGACTGCCAAGCACTGCTGAGTCACTGACAGGCATCTCCTGCCAGTGACAGGCATCTGCTCCCTGGCACTGCAGTGGCTCATGGCACTGTGGGTGCCTCTCAGGAGCTCACCAAGACACCTCCATGGCGCTATGAGCAGATTCAGTGCCAAGAAGCCAGGCACAGCTGAGCCCCAATTCCACACCACCTCTCCCCCCACCCTAACCCCAGCAGCAGCAGCAGCGACAAGCTTTTGCAACCTGCCTAGTTCCACGATACTGCCTGATTGTGGCAACACGGCTGCCTCTTGGTGGGGTCCTGCACACCCACCAAGAGATACCCACACCTCCTGCAAGCCAGCACAATGCCAAGGAGCCAGGCACAGCCAAATCCCTCTTCTCCTCCCCAGTAGCATTGTCAGTGGAAGGCTTCTACAGCCTGCCTGGATCCATCACTGTGGCTGCTTGTGGTATAATGGGTGTCTGTCAGTGGGCTCCCACACACCCTCAAGACACCATGAGCCAGTGCAGGGCCAGGGAGCCAGCACAGCCGAGCCCCCCAGTCCATCAGAGGCAGAATCAGTGACACCATTCTGCAGCTCACCCAGTTCCCTGAGAGGGTAGGGGTTGCCAAGGTGCCTGGCAGACAATGACCTACTTTGATTTGTGAGCAAACTTGGTACTGAAGTTTGGTTTACTAGTCTAGCTTAGATCCAGATCTATATTAGACCAGGATCCACCATTTTAAAGCAATCTATGTTCTCTGAACTTCTGTCCTGTTACAGGTAGACTAGTTTCCAACCTCCTACACCAGAAAAATTGTAATATCTGTACCTGGCCATAATCTTTAAATGTCATTTCGGCTCAACTGGAATAAGGTTAAATTAGAGCAACAGAATCTCCATAATTTGTTTTGAAGACATTTGGGGAAACATGTTCTTCCCCTACTCAAATATAAATTCCTACTAATATTTAATTGTGAGCTTCAGGTTCAAACAAAAAGAACTCCAAAAACTAATCCCCATCACACACATCAGCTTTCCCATTAGGTTCACAGTGCCCCACCCCACCCCACCTTCCCACAATTTACAATTTGAATACAAAATTAATTGGTCCATATTTGCTTTGAAATGAGGCTAGAAATGCTTGAAACTTTTCTGACTGGTTTTATTAGCGTAGTCATGGGTGACTGATGCCGCCTTAGTCAGGGGGAGCCTGTGCCCCCATGACCACTCCTGCTGACCCCCCGTGGACAATCCTGCAAACCAGGGGAAGGGGTCCCCTGCGGACAATTCTGCAGATTGTGGGAAAGTGGGTCCCCTGCAGGCGATTCTGCAATGTCCAATTGCTGCAGACAATCCTTGCAACTGCAGCAGCTGCAGCCGCTCCCAGAGGTGGCTACAATGATTGCAGTGATCAGCCAGCACTTGCAGGGAGGGTACCACTGCTCCCGCCTGCCCATTACATAAGCAGCAAGCACGGCTGATCAGGGGGTGCCCCAACACTCTCAGGGGGTGCCCCTGCACTCCCTATGTGTTGCCACTGAGCATAGTGTTTATTTTCAAATTTCTGAAAACATCTGAAAGCAAAGTTAAGCATGATTTCAGATCCTGTTCTGATTTTAAGTACACTTCTGGGAAAAACAATGACCAATCTCCATAGAAGACAAAAGGACTTTGTTTGCTGCAGTAGTTACTGACTTAGTAAAATATAGACTTATATGACAGGGATAGTAGAAGTAATCTGCTGAGGAAACTGTGATGAATACATCCGACATGACAGCCAATGTGTCTTTAAACACCAGAGGGCCCAATGGGTATTCTTTTATGTTGACTATTTTATTTTGTATCCCCCAAGACCACTAATCACTATAAAGATTAGCCTCATGGTTTTCCATTTTCTATGCTGAATGACTGAAATTAAAAAGTTCTAGTTTAGGCTTTATTGAGTCAGTGAACAAATATAGAACAGGGGAAAAAAGGCAACATCCTGTAGAATATTACTTAATTTTGTGCCATATCCTTTCCCTGTTAAATTAGTGTAAGAACAGGATATTAATTTAGTTTGACACATGTAGAAACAGTGGAAGGAGAGAATCAGTTTGAATGGAGTACTTGGGTTGTACAGCAGTGTAAATAAGAGAATTCAGCATGTTTCTAAACTCCCCCTATTTGGGAGTGAAGCTGGGAGATGTGGGATTTGTGTAATGAACGCACTGCAATGCAGCATGATCTGCAAATGGACAGGTGAGTGTCTGCAGATGAAAAAGTGGAGGGAAATCACAAAAAACTGTAAGTAGTACCATAAAAAGAAACTCAGCAGGATCCCAGCAGAATTGCATACACTTCTCTGCAGGGCTCCAGCAAGTTTTAGTGAAGGGCATTATAAATATGCTCACCAAAACGTTTGGGGGAAAAAAGAATGATGCACAATTTGATTTTGAAAGTGATGGTTTCAGTGTATCTGCTACTTCTCAAGCTTAACAGACAGTTTGAAATCTTCCACTTGCATGACAGGACAATTTTAACAAACCCAACGGACACATGATACCAAATAAGCAAGCTTTACAGGAGCTGTTATCCACAGCAAAAATCTCAAGCAAACAGTTTGCTCTACAGTAACTATAATGAAAATATTATCTAGCTCTGTTCAACTGAAGTGCTTATTCGCAAATTTTAAGTATTTCACCTCACCCTTTTTATACACATCCTAAAGACTCAAAAAAACCCTCCGTTTCTCTTCACAGGCTTTTTAACAATGTGGTGAAGAAATCTGTCACTTCCAATTCTGAACTTGCTTTCTGTTGTGATTGCTCTAGGATCTTGTATCTATGGCAGCTTTTCTCTACATAACATCAATTAAAAAAAATGATTAACTTATCAGTGTCTGTGCTGATAGACGCAATTGGTTTCTGGAAATAGCAATCATGACAGATACTGTGAGCTCCCTTGATCAGTTAGTTTTCTGTGATGCAGCAGACAATGAATTCTCCAAGCATGTATCATGTTTAGTTGAAGAACCTTCATTTGCCTCCCTAACCTCCCGCTCTAATTATATGCCTCCAGAATCCTATGTTTCCCATTAATTTGTAATCCCTTCATGTAAGGACATTATCATAGTTTACAAATCTTTTTTAAAGGTATAAGATTTATTCATCACCAACAGAGGTACATTTTTTACTTGTTTTTGAGCTTTGAAAATTTGCATTGTTTAACGAAGAACTATTGGGGTTTCCAGATAGACTTAAAACATTAACATTAATTACACAGTTTGGTGTTCTGATGCATCATGAGGTGCAGCAAAACCACTGTTACAGTAATGGAATATGAGCGGGGAGGGGAAATGCTGCCAGAACATAATCCACTTTAGAACTGTTTCAAGTTTTATTGAACACCTTTATTCTGCACATTTGTCAAACTATAATGAGATCTTAAACTCATGTATTAGATGTGAAGACTCTTGGGAAAAAGCATTGAATATTGAAAATGCGCAGTAGACACAGTAGAGATTTATTTGAGCATTTTATAAAGTCTTCACAAGCATGGGCGCAAAATCTGAAGACAGTGAGGAGAAAAAAAATCCAATCTTAACTCCAAGTATAATAAATGGACACTACTTATTAGGGTTTCCTTGACCCTACAACAACTTCAGGGACACTTCATATCATTTTTTTTACTTCAAAGTAAATGAATATAACTTATAGTGTAATACATGACTTTGGCCATAATTAAATTATCTTAGTTTGAAGACAGCTTAATTTGTAATCAATATTAATTATAGTAATATCATTGCTGAAAAGCCAGAGTGGAAGTCATTTTATTAATTAGGAAGAAGGGCATTGTGGTCTGATTTCCTAGGGGAAAAAAGCTCTAAATTCCAGGTGCAACTCTATTCATCTGACCTTACTCAGTGATCAAAGTATAACAAGCTTAAGTCTGAAGTAGCTGTAACATGATGCCTGACACTAGCCCACCTCCATTTACACAATCTTACAGCTTAAATAACATTTTAGAAATCCTGTCTGGTTACATATGCCATGCTTAGTACTACATACTCAAACCTATATGGATGTTGGATGAAGAGGGAGAAGGTTGTTTTATTTAAATGCGTGATTCTCAAATAGGGTGCCATGAGATCCTTAAGAGTGATATGAGGTGCTGCACAATATTACCAACCTTGGGTATGCAAATAATACATGCTTCAGAATATAAACCCAGAGGTATCAAATAGGAATCCATAGTGTCAAAAAAAATCTGACTTGCATTTTTCTGAGAGCTCTGCAAGAGAAGAATTGCTCTATTATTTTTCCATAGTTAAGAAATGAATAGAAGCTAAGAGTTGGCATTTTCCAAGGGATTCCTTGAGTCTAATGAGATTGACAACCACTGATTTAACCCCATGGCACTACATGTTCATAGTTCAAATAATTACTTAACTAGTTCTAATGATAAGAATTTATAGTATTCCCCAATGGTAAAGGTAACTCCAAAATTAGGAAGGTCATATCCTTCTACAGACACCTTACAATAGTAAGACAATGTGGACACATCCTGAAAAATATAATGGCCATGGCTCTGATGCCTGAGCCACTGCACGCATGTGGCTGCATTTCCAGAACCAAAAATGAAAGTCTGTTCACTTACTTATTGGTTCAATATATACAACTTAGACTAACCTGTGAAGATCGAATTGATTCAGCCTCAAGATATTGGACTGTCTTTACTTAGCTTAAGTGTTTAGACCACAGGTGTCCAACCTTTTTGAATGTGGGGCCGGATCATGAACTTTTTTATCACCCAGTGGGCCGGCGAGCCATATTTAAAGACCTCACAGGAAGCGGTATCGCGTCACACAGCCCCTGCAAACGAAAGTACAGTGTTTACTTTTGTTTCCTGTCACAGCACCTCGGGCCTCAGAAAACAGCTTGGAGGGCCGCATGGCAGCCCACGGGTCATATGTTGGACAAGCCTGGTTTAGATCTTCCTTGGAAATATTACTCTGTCGATATATTTTATTGAGGTACTAGTAAGCTACATACAACTGTAATGCTTAAAGAAATCACTTCTTGTTACATTGACTTGAATATGTCATTGTATGCATGCTTCTTGTGCCTGATCCAAAGATAAGCAACCTTACTGAAAGGCTTTCCATCAATTCTGGTGGCCTTTGTGTAAAAAAAAAAAAAAATGCTTACAATGCACTGTGTGAATGAAAATGTATATGCAGTATTCAAGTGACTAAAGCTTTTTCTCAGAAATTAACACATTAAGAATTAGTGTTACAAGTGCTTCAAGCAATTGTTATTGGTCTAAACACTTTAATTTGACTGCCTCTATTTGAAGTATTATCAAATCACCTAAGACAAGGCAGGGCAATTACAATGTTTCAGCAGTTAATAGATTTTATTTCAGCATGTAAAAGGTTATCATATATTATAAAATCAAAGATACCACAGGATGAGGAAAAACTAAGTGGTACCTGACACCAAATGTATTAATACAGAGTTGGATTTTAGAAAGAAAGAAAGAAAGAAAGAAAGAAAGAAAGAAAGAAAGAAAAGGAAATAGAAAGGAAAGAAAAACCTACAGGCAGCTATTTAATCTTTTTGTGATGTTTAATTTTAATCATTATAATATAAAAATTGCTTATATTTTAATTGTAGGTTATATATAATTTAACTATAAACACTTTCCATTTTAGTTTATATTTACCCTCAGATATTTCTAAATAAGAAACCTAAAATCAGATGCTCTATTTTATTTAGATAAATTTAAAAAAAGAAAAAAAAAGGAGCAAGCATTAGATCTTAGAAATTAGGGTTTTAATGTGGGTGAGCCCTCCCTCTCCTCCCTTTCCCCAAACATTAAAATGTGGTTTCTTCCCTGCTTTTGGTACCTTGCAGCCCATGGGATGCATCCACCATAAGGTCTGTGTGGTTGTGTCACTGCTTCAATATAAAATTCACAAAGTCAAAAGTGAAAAAACCCTACCTGATTCAATTTCCATCACTGAAAGGCATTTGCATTTTAATTTGCAACTAGGCATGCAATTTTATTCACACAAAGGGTAAAAGGTGAAACTCATAAGACTTAACTCTGCAAAGACTTTCACACATTCTTAGCTTCAGTGAAATTATTCCCAGGCTTTGTCTTCACTAGAAGGCAGGTAGGGGGAGTCTTCCTCACAGATAGTCCCTTCTAGACCTAAAATGCTTTGCGATCAAAACTGGATACATACCCACAAAATGTTTGCTTTCTGAGAAATCAGCCCCTTCTGATTCAGAACATTTCATTTAAAAAGTTTCTTGATCACCTGTTTCTATGATACTCAAGTCTTTCATGTTTCAATAAGTTTGAAGTTTTTATAGTATACGAGAATTTTGGTTGAAATATATATTTTAATTTGGTTAGGAATGTTTTCCTCACATGGCGGTAAATATTACCTGCTGTATTCCCAGCTTCTCCCACTATCTGTCCGTATTAGAATTTCTGCAGGTTTATTAATCATAAATATTATATTATTGGAAATCTTCACCATTTCATTATTGGCTTAGTCCAGCAGATGAGTGATAAAGACATTAAATACTGGTCCCAATACTGACTCTTGGGTCAAGTCCATGCCATGGACTTTTCTATTAGTAGCCATTAGCAAAGCCATTAGCAAACCTTAAGGAGATTTTAATTAAAATAAATTTGGCTCCACATTTTATGGTTCTATACATATTTGAGGAACTTCATTAACATTTTCTGGAATCCAAGTAAAATGTTAAGTAGCCACTATTTTAAAAACTTTTTCATACCAGCAAGTTAACCACTTTCTCCTACAGAAGCCATGCTGGTTTCTCCTCACCACACTCCTTTCATGTTACTCTTTTCCTAATCGGGGTAGTTCTATATAGTTTCTGCAGTACTCCGAAGGATGAATCTCTTTAAGTATACACTACTCACCCGCCCTACATAGGCCACACCTGGAAACCTGGTGGCAAAACAGTTCTGTGGTTATGTTCAGTGATCTTGCTAAAAGCACAAAGGAGTCACATGTCAAGAGCCATGGCAGGGACTTCTTCAGAACAACTCCATTCCCTCATTTCCAAGTTTGACATGTGCAGAACAGGACAGGGCTTACAATAATTCTCCCGCAATGTTGCAAAAGCAGGAAAGATATACATTTAAATTGTCCCTAGGATATCTAATGCTATTTGGTAGAGTCCAATTCTGATTACTTCCTTGAACGGTTTTTATTAAAAATTAATGAATAAGTGTATTTATTTTTACCAGTGTGTTGCTACAGCTAGCAGAGCAAACAATGCATTGGTTGATGTATGCCAGCACATCTCAAGCAAAACTATGGAAGTTATTCTCCTGCTCTACTCAGCATCAGTGAGGCCACAGCTAGAGTACTGCATCCAGTTCTGGGCACCACACTTCAAGAAGGATGTGGACAAGTTTGAGAGAGTCCAGAAAAGAGACACTTATATGATTAGAGGCCTGAACAGCAAGCCTCAAGGAAGGGCTGACAGATACGGGACTGTTCAGCCTAGAAAAAAGTTGACTTCATTCAGGGGGATTTGGTAGCAGCTTACAAATATATCAGGGGAGAGCATCAGGGGCTTGGTGAAGCATCCCAGGGGAAAACCAGAAGCAATGGTCATAAACTCCTAGAAGATTTCAGATTGGATACAAGGAAAAACTTTGTAATGGTTCATGTGATCAGACTCTGGAATAGACCCCCACTGGGGGTGGTGCAGGCACCTACTCTGCAGATCTTCAAATGGAGACTGGAAGAGCACCTTGCTGTGGTTATTTGACCCCAGCAGCATTTCCCACCCAGAGCAGGGGGGCTGGACCTGATGATTTCAAGAGGTTCCTTCCATCCCTAAACTTCTGTGAATCTCTGAATCTGTAAATAGATACATAGCAAATTAGTCTCTATAAATGGTGGCTTTAACACTGGAGTCTTTAACACTACAGGAATGACCCTGCATCCCTGGCTATTGGAGCCAGACAGATACATTACTAGGCATGAAGCTGTATCCGAGGGGAAGGAGATGGAAGGACTCCCCCGCAGGCAGCTTCATCATGGGAGACATAGCCCTGCACCTGGAGGGAAGAGGGGAGTCCATGTCTCTCCCAGTCCCCTAGCAGCAGCAGCCCAAGCCCATGTTGCTGCAGTAAGGAAAGCCAGGCAAGTAAGACACTTCCTTGCTTCCTCCCTGCCCCCACCCTACAACAGTCAACATAATTTGCCTCTGCCACAACCTCAAGCATTGATAGTTATGCCTCTAGTGTTTCATCAAAGTTCAAAACAGTTACGTTGCTGTCAAACATTTTAGTTTTGACAAGTTTTACCATTTTCCAACAAAAACAATTCTAAGAAAGTTTCTGATGAGTTCTATCAATAAGATTCCCAGCTCTTCATCTATGTTGCTGTAAGATATTCACTGCAGATGGGAAAGAGGTGGAGGAAGCAAAAAAGTTCTTGGCTAATTCTTTCCTTCTCCACATATGGATAGGGACTTCAATCTTGTTTCTATCTCCACCTCCTGTCCTGAGAATCTGGTAGGGTTATGAGAATGATGTACAATAACTTTCTATAGGAGCACGAACATGTCACCCCACATCAGCATAGCAATGCATTACATCACTGTATAGTGTGCTATGGCAATGTAGTAATCATGTGAGTCTATACATGATCAGCAGCTAATGGCAGATAGAAGGTATGGCTTTCAGATGAAAATATTTTTCAGTTGTTTAATAGCTATTCTACATATAAGCTAATAATGCAGAAGAAGAAAATTGAAAATACATACGCTTTTTTGCCCTAATTCTGCTAATGGATGTGTCTCCACCAGGCAAATTGGTACTGTAATAAATCCCCAATGGCTTCAAAATAGTTTTCACATAACATACCATTAAGTTTTGGCACCAACTCTATTGGGTTCAATAAATTAAAGAGTAAGATTTTACACAGGGAACTTGTTCCAAACCCACACAAACATTCTAACTCCTTGGTGGGCCTGGGAGAAAAGGAACTCCGAATCTGTAGTGAGGGGAGTATTTTAGCACTTACAAAAATATCTTGGGTAGCTAGATCTTTGTGCCTGAGCATGTTGATCTAAGAAAAAGCACAGAGTACTTCATGCTCCATTCAGTGCAAAGCTAGCCTAGCAGGTCGGGATTTTGCCAGTAGAAAGCAAACTGCAAATATTCAGTTTTATTAAAGGTAATTGAAAAAGACAGTCTATACAATTATTCTGAGTAATTCTCTGTGATCTTTCCTGCCTTCAGAAACATTTGTCTAAGAGTTTTCATATTCATAATTCCACATGAAGAAAGAATAGGTGTTGATTTATTCAAAACAACTGAAATTGAGCAAATTAAAACATTTCAGATTATTTTCTTCTTCCTTTTTTCAAGGAAAGCTCTACTTCTGACTTTTGCTATATTATCAGATTTAGACAGAGAAAACACATTCCTAATATTCAGCACATATCTAAGAACTTTTTTATCACTGTCTTTTAAAGCACATTAATAAGACAGTCAAATACCATCCCTTCCTCTCTCTCTGCCCCCCACAGAGGGCTACTGAAACAAGAAATTATACAAGTCAGTAAAGTAAGACAGTTCATAGCTTTCCTTATTTCAGACCCCTGTTCATTGAACTTTACCACTCCTGCAGCAGTTTCTGCCTTGCCAGGAAGTCAGCTTGCTACAAATTTGATCTTTGAAAAGGTGTTGAGCACTGTAGTCTGATCCAGAAAAAGCACATGCCTAATTAAGTATGTGAACAGTCCTAGTGATTTAAAATGCATTTGTAAGATCATGCTCTCTTAAGGTGTGTACCAACCGAGCTATTTTTTCCTACCTTGGATTTACACAGTATTGCAAGCCCCTTGACTTCAATAACTTGCGATTTACCTATGTAAGACAGGCAAATCAGGGCCTATTGCTAGTAGACTTCATTACTTTGCCTTGTAGGCAGTTATGTTAGATAAGATAGAACTATGGACATTCCAAATAGTGAAACTAGTCAAACTTACAACATAATGACCACTACTCATTCTGTATAGGCCAAATAAAACATCGGCTGAGTATGTAGAAGTGACCCAGTTTTCAAAGGTTCTACGTACTCAACAGCTCTTGCTGGTTAATTATAGAGTGTTTTATAAAATATGAGCCTAAATGAGCTACATTTGCAAATCGAGATTTTCAGCACTAGGAATTCAAATTGGTAGCCAAAATAAGAAGTTATATTTTGGAAATCTTGGCTTAAACCTAAGTGGAAGTCAATCTGTTTGGTAAATGCACAAGGTTCTTTCGGTAAATGTGATGTATTTTATTAAACAAACTATATTAAATGCAGGTAGGCATATTAAAAGGTTAAGTCTTTAAAAACCTCATCCTATATCACCAACACCACAGAAACCTCTACATTTTTACCTAGTTTTTCATTCTTAGCCAATGATGTAGGTTCTCAAATACCCACAGGAATTTCTTACGCTGTCCCAGCCATTGCATTGGCCATTTTAGTGTTTTTTTTCCTTAAAACAAATAAAACAAAACAAAAAAGAATGTCTCAATTATGGAGCTAGGAATTATTTTTCAAGATTCTACTTTTATCAATATTATATCAGCTTTGGCACAATCCCAAGGCTTAATGTTACTAAATGAGGGTTTCTTTCCCAATGATTTTATTCTCAGCTCATTCTTTTGCTCTTGATTCACCAGATAATCGTTTCTTGAACACTGTTGATCTGGTTTGCTTCATTTTTCTCAACCTCATAACTAGGAATGCAGGTTTTCCATTTGACATGGAAAAATGCAGAAAATCATGGATTTTTTCTTTTACAAGAGAAAAAAAACCCACAGAGAACTGCAAGATTCCTTTTGCAGACTGGCAGAGTTCCAGCCTGTAAGGGGCTTCTTGGCAGTGGGTAGAGTAGGAGAAAAGCAATCACAGGCAGGGGCCATCACACACATGCCAGCACATACACATACACTTGGCAGCCAGGCAGCATAGTGGAGAGCCCAGGCCAGTTCTACCCCAGAAGAGAGGTGGGGTTTCTGTCATTTTCAAAAGACCAAGGATTTAAACTTAAAAAATGATAATGCTCATTTATTCAGTGAGCCTTCTTAGCCTACTGTTCCCTCCTGCAACCCCTAGGCAAATGTAACCACATATACATATAATTTTAATGCTCTTAAAAGGTATCCACACATAATGGGGGGCTGAGGGGAGTGGCAGCAGCAGCTAGGCCTTGGCAGTAGGGTAGAGCTGTGTCCCGGCCTGTGAGCAGCTGGTGGCAGGAAGAGGTGAGGGCAGCATGGCTCACTACCCAGTCTGTTACTCCTTGCATTGCGGGCAGCAGGGGTCTTGGTGGTGGCACTGGCAATGAATGTTGCTGTCCCACTTCAGCCACCCACACTGGATCCTGTCTGCTGGGCTATGGAGGTGGCTCTTGCCCATGCTGGTCTGGTCAGGCTGCAGCCCCCTGCCCACAGTGGGTGCACAATTCTTGGGGGGGGGGGCATGTACCCTCCCATGCATCACCTATGACATTGACTAT
The DNA here is from genome assembly GCF_052110815.1 of Crocodylus siamensis. NCBI lineage: Eukaryota > Metazoa > Chordata > Crocodylia > Crocodylidae > Crocodylus > Crocodylus siamensis. The sequence goes on along the minus strand of NC_143400.1, from coordinate 57,683,645 downwards.
GGTTGGCTACCCCCACACACAGGGGGGACTGGAGCCTGGGGATAGGATTGAGGGGCCCTAACAGGGATGGGGGGCTGTGGTTTGAGAGTAAGGGGGTATCAGCATATAAGAGCTGCTCAGCACCATAAAAGCAGCAGGGGAGACATCTGCAGCTGGACCCACATTATCGTGAAATGAAAGGGGCAGGGCAAGCTCTGATTTTCTATGATAAAAAAAAAAAAATCAAGTGCAAAACTATATAGGTATTTAGGATTTATTTTATTCTCGTGATTGAGCCACTGGCAGGCTTTCAAACGGCTTTAAAATTGTAAATATATCTATAAAACATTATAAAACTGCCCCTGCTGGCCCGCTGAACGGCCCTTGCAAAGCCAGCGGACCAAGGCACTTAAGGGGGCACTTAAGGGAGCTCACCCCTGCCCCAGCCCTGGCACAATCTGTGGGCAAGGCAAGAGCCCCCAAGGGCACACTTGCCTGCCTGTACACTAATTCCAGGAACCTGGGCAACAAGCAGGACGAGCTCGTCCTCCTGCTCAGTGCAAAGAAATATGATGTCATTGGGATAACGGAGACCTGGTGGGACTCCACCCATGACTGGACCACGGGTATAGAGGGCTATACCCTATACAGGAGGGATCGCGTTGGCAAAAGGGGCGGGGGTGTAGGTCTCTATGTGAAGGAAAGCTACATGTCCCCGCAAGCTGATGTTGGCGACCGGCATGGACAGCTAGAGACCCTCTGGGTAAAAATTTGTGGGGAATTCAGCACAGGGGACACAACAGTGGGAGTCTACTACAGACCTCCCACTCAAAGTCCCGAGCTTGACCAGGAGTTCGCCCGGGAACTGACTGAGGCCGCTTACTCCAGGACCTTGGTTGTCATGGGTGACTTCAATTACCCGGACATCTCGTGGGAAGATCACTCAGCTAAATCTGAGCGGGCGCAAAGCTCTCTCTCATGCGTGGATGACCTCTACCTGACCCAAGAAGTCTATGGGCCAACGAGAGGCAAAGCGCTGCTTGACCTGGTACTGGCTACGGGGGATGACCTAATCGGCGACCTAGTGATCGATGGGAAGTTGGGTGACAGCGACCACGAGCTGATCACCTTCACCATCCGCCGTAAAGCTGGCAAGTCAGTCAGCAACACAGAAGTCCTTGACTTCAGAAAAGCCGACTTTGACAAGCTCAAGAGGCTTGTCAGTCAGGCCCTCAGGGACCATGACCCCAGGGAGATGGGAGTTCAAGAAGAGTGGTTGCTTCTCAAGGAAGCGATCCTCAGTGCACAAGCTAAATCTATTCCAACACGGAGGAAAGGCAGCAAGAAGGCACAGCAGCCCCCCTGGCTCTCCAGAGACCTACCGGACCTACTGTGGCTAAAAAGGAAAGCCTACAAAGGATGGAGGACGGGATTCACCTCCAAGGAGGATTACTCTGCGCTGGTCCGGTCCTGCAGGGAGCAAACCAGGAAAGCCAAGGCTGCAACTGAACTCCAACTAGCTTCAGGCATCAAGGACAACAAAAAGTCCTTTTTCAGGTATGTGGGGAGCCAGAGAAAAAGCAAGGGCAATGTTGGACCCCTGCTAAACCAGATGGGGCAACTGACAACTGACGCCCAGGAAAAAGCCAACATATTAAATAGGTACTTTGCGTCAGTCTTTCATCAGTCCCACGGGATGCCCATGCCTGCTATGGGACAGGGAAATCTGGGTGAGGGGGATCCCCTACCCTCCATCAATGCTGACCTCGTGAAGGAACACCTTGAGAAGCTGGATACCTTCAAGTCAGCTGGCCCTGACAACCTGCACCCCAGGGTACTCAAGGAGCTGGCGAGCGTCATAGCCCAGCCCCTGGCACAGGTTTGAAAACTCCTGGCGCTCTGGTGTAGTGCCCAAAGACTGGAAGAAGGCCAATGTGGTGCCGATCTTCAGGAAAGGGAGGAGAGTGGATCCAGCTAACTACAGGCCCATTAGCCTGACTTCTATCCTGGGGAAGATCTTAGAAAAGTTTATTAAGGAGGCCATCCTTTAGGGACTGGCCCAGGCTAACATTCTAAGGGACAGCCAGCACGGGTTTGTTGCGGGTAGGTCTTGTTTGACCAATCTCATTTCCTTCTATGACCAGGTGACCCATCACCTGGACAAGGGAGAAGAGATTGATGTCATATCTTGACTTCAAAAAAAGCTTTTGATCTGGTATCCCATGATCACCTCTTGGCCAAACTGGCCAGTTGTGGCCTTGGCTCCACCACGATCTTCTGGCTGGGAAATTGGCTTCGTGGTCGGGCCCAGAGGGTTGTGATTGATGGCAGTCAATCATCATGGTGCCCTGTAACCAGTGGGGTCCCTCAAGGCTCTGTCCTTGGACCCATACTGTTCAACATCTTCATTAATGATGTGGACATTGGAGTTAGGAGTAGACTGGCCAAGTTCGCCGATGACACCAAACTTTGGGGCAAAGCATCCACGCCAGAAGATAGGTGGGTGATCCAGGCTGACCTGGACAAGCTCAGCAAATGGGCAGACAAGAACCTCATGGTGTTTAACACCGAAAAATGCAAGGTTCTCCACGTTGGGAGGAAAAACCTGCAGCACCCTTATAGGCTCGGCAGTGCTACGTTGGTTAGCAGTACAGAAGAAAAAGACTTGGGGGTCATCATTGACCACAAGATGAACATGAGCCTCCAATGCGATGCTGCGGCTAGTAAAGCGACCAAAATGCTGGCGTGCATCCATAGATGCTTCTCGAGCAAATCCTGGGACGTCATTCTCCCCTTGTACTCGGCCTTGGTGAGGCTGCAGCTGGAGTACTGCGTCCAGTTTTGGGCTCCACAATTCAAAAAGGATGTGGAGAAGCTTGAGAGAGTCCAGAGGAGAGCCACGCGCATGATCAGAGGTCAGGAAAACAGATCTTACGATGACAGGCTGAGAGCCATGGGACTCTTTAGCCTGGAAAAGCGCAGGCTCAGGGGTGATCTGATGGCCACCTATAAGTTTATCAGGGGTGACCACCAGGATCTGGGGGAACATCTGTTCACCAGAGCGCCCCAAGGGATGACGAGGTCGAACGGTCACAAACTCCTGCAAGACCGTTTCAGGCTGGACATAAGGAAGAATTTCTTTACTGTCCGAGCCCCCAAGGTCTGGAACAGTCTGCCATTGGAGGTGGTTCAAGCACCTACATTGAACACCTTCAAGAGTAAATTGGATGCTTATCTTGCTGGGATCCTATGACCCCAGCTGACTTCCTGCCCTTTGGGCAGGGGGCTGGACTCGATGATCTCCCGAGGTCCCTTCCAGCCCTAATGTCTATGAAATCTATGAAATGTTCAACTGGGGTGTGTGTACACACCACTACAGACACTATATGTTTAATATAGTGCTTAGACAAACTTTTGAATGCAAGACATTCTTCTGGAGGTGAATGAGTGTACCTTGGCTGAAGACAGTGAAGCTACACACATGTCATTTTAACTGTGGAAAGAAAAATATGTATTTTTTAAAAAAACCCAGAGAATTTGAGTTTTTTTAAACAGAGAAAACTAGAATACCTGCATCATAACCGACTTGAACCCTATTAATTGCTTTCATTTTTAAACAGTAATAACCCAAAAGTAGAATACAAATTGTCGTCCTGAAAATACTTTAATGGTCAGCTACCAAACTTCAAAAAAAATCCAAGTTCCAATAGAACTGGACAGTAGATTCTCTATAGTTTTATTAAGTAGTTAAAGATCTAGAAACCCACTAAGAATTACAAGCTATAAATAGTTTAAAGTTACCCATAATATTTTTAATCACTCCTCATTACTAATATATGTCTATCTGATATTAGTGTTGCTTTCGTAACTCATTCTTCCAAAGAAAGTTAACAAGGTACTTATAAACATCAATTTTAAAACGTATTCCAAAGAATCTGAAAAGACCAGACAAACCTCCATGAATTCCCAAAAGTCAAGAAGCAAGAATTTGTGGTCCCTCCCACTCCTGATTTTAGTTTCCCAACATGGGATTCACATGAGATTGGAAAAGAATCCTGGAGAAAATGCTTCAAGATTTAGAGTTCTTATGTTCCTTTGCAGGAAGCTGAAGCCAAAATATAAAAGCACTGTATACATTCCAAAGCATAATTAATTAGCTTGCATGTCACAGGTATTGAGTGATGTCAATATTAGATTAATTGCAAAGGTTAATATCCATATTATCTATGACAGACATACAGTGGATGAATTGCACAAGACCTTGATGCAATTGAAGTTGCGATTTAATGGGAAAAGGAGGGCTTAGTTTGATCAAGATGATGCAGACCCTGGGTTATTCCTATGAAATCTGAACAATAATTGCATTGGGGAAACCCTTTCAAAAACAACCCTCCTTCTTGTGCTTAGACAAACTTTTGAATGTAAGACATTCTTCTGGAGGTGAATGAGTGTACGTTGGCTGAAGACAGTGAAGCTACACACATTACCATCAGCTAAGGTTCTAACAAATAGGGTCTAACTGGCTTGACAACGTTTGTTTTTTGTTTCTTTTTCAAGTGAAGATGCTTATTTAACAAATCTAAAAAAAAATAAACACTAACCATACTTGGTTAAGAACATTTGTCTGAATCGTTCAGGTTGTTTCACTGCTGGATGCATCCTAGCCTGTCATTCCGCTTGTTAACCATTTATTTTCAGACTACTGCCTGCAGACCTTTTTCCACACTGCTGCTTGCACTAGTAGCCTTTCTATTACATACATACATTAGAAAGGCTAAAGATATACAAATACATACACACATGCTTTTTTCCTAGGAGTCTCTTAAGATTAAGAATTTGTAGTTTGTTTATTGTTTAAGCTCCCTTAAAAATCAAATTAAGAAAAATATAAATCTATACAAATGTAGTGTACAGAAGGTTCAATTATAACTATTTGACACCATAAGAAACTCAGTATAAAATTGTTCATTAATGTTTGTAGAAGATTCATTTAAAAAAAATTAGGTTTAGCAATACAGTATAACCACTGCTAAAATGAAAAAGTTGAAAAAAATATTTGAAAACAAAAGACAATGTGGTAAAAGTTCTATTAAATTTAAAAAATAATCATGGCACAACGGGCAAATGGAACGCTGGAGGAGATGGGCAGATGTTTTGGCTCACTGGTTTTAATTTATATAGAAGACTTCACATTCCATGGCAGCTAGCACAAAATCACTCATTGGGTGGCAGCTTGCGTTCTGCTTTTTCTTAAAGGTAAACTACAAAGCTAAAGGAAAATCAAGTTAAATTAATATTTGTATGCTGAATGTTTTAACTTTATATTTATCTATGTATCTGCATGTCTCAAACGTCTTCCCCTTTTCCTTGTTCTCTGTTTCAGATCATTGTTTCCTTATTTAGCATTGTTTGTTTTCCTGTATTTAATCAACTACTGGACAGTTAGCAAGAATACTCATTTCCATGTTGAGTTTTAGAGCAGGTTCTTCTTAAATCTCTTACAGGTTTTGGGAAGTTCAGATGATGGTCTCAGTTCTGTCAGGAGTCAGCTATAAAACACTCTTGCCTATGTGGGACATGACAGACATCAGCCCACAAGGAGCTCATTGTAGAACTGGTGCTTAAAATGGCACAGCTGCTACCCATGAGCAGCACTAGAGGTTTTAAGCTCTACTGTCACATTCTGAAGTATGTTCCACAAGCAGGAAATTGCTGGGAAGGATTTCATGGAGAGAATGATTTGTGTTTCGGGAAAAAAACCAAAAAACAGACTACTTTATCCCTCATACTCTGGCTAATTGTACTCCTGTGGGTGGGATAAATTAATTCCATATTAGTTGTGCGGCTCATCTTGAAAAAGTATCTACTGTATTTGGACCAAAAAAAAAAAAAAAAAAAAATCTCTACCTGATTTTAAAAGGAAATGGAAGCACCTGCCCCTTAAATATCTTTTCAAGGACTCTGCAGGGTAGTGACAATGAAAGCTGTCTACCACATGAAAGCTACTCTGCAGCCACTGACAGACTTGAAGCTCCCTGGTTTAACTCACAGTGCTTCACAAAAAGTGCCATAAGTTAGACTGACCCTCCTAGTCCAACAGATGTTCACTACTAGATTAGGGAGGTGTGCAATCAAGCTCCTCCTCGGAGCTGATCTGGAGAGAGAAGCTGAATGTCTGCAATGTCTGTCCCCCTAGCCCTGCCTCCTCCTCCAAGCTCTCGTGCTCAGTCAGGATGGGGGGTGGGGGGGGATGGAGACCTATTCACTGGTGGGTAGGGGGTGGATTGGAGCACCCCACACTTCCATTCTGAAGACAGCATGTGGAGCAGAGCTGGACTGTGTCAACTAAACTCTGCTTCCAACCATGCTGACATACAATGAGGGTTCAGATTGCCATTCAATCAGACATTTTTTAAGTATTCTGCAGCTATGCACTTCTGTCAGTGCATGACTGTAGAGTACTTTCAGTGGCTGATCACACAACAAACTTTCACATCTGTCAGCACCCTGCATCTACAGAAGCAAGTTACCTGCTTTGTGTATTCTTTTGCATTTCAAAAATCCCATTTCCTTCAACAATCTATTTATCAAGCTGTGCCTGATAGAGGCTTAGAACTTCAGCTTTCAATTCTAGTGATATTCATAAACATATATCATATATCATCGCTGATGAGGGCAAATAGCTAATTTTAATATGCACATTCTATTTAATCAGTAACTACAGTGCAATTTCATGCACATAAAGTGACGAACTTAATCCATATTGGAACCAGACTCCCTACTCTTCCAAAGTACCACTTACATATTCTCCATTTCTTTCCATGCGTTCATGTACAAAAAAAATGAGTTCCTTGTGGGAAGTCAGGCAGACTTTCAGTGTTTAAAAATAAAGACTTTGTAATTCATTAACGTGTAACCTGCTTTAAATTTTGTTTTTGAAACCGATTCATGCTCAAGGCTAAATTCTCCTCTTACAGTCACATGATTCTGCTCTTCACTTATTCAAGGGACCAGTTTCAACTTCATTTGTACAAAGAGTGTAATCTATCAGTATTAACATTTACCACTTGGGCCTAAGCATCGAGTATTCAATCTGTATAAAAGTTAGGGAGGATAGTATTTCTGTTTAATGTTTTACTAAGCAAATTTGAAATTTCAAAAGTTTCCCCATTTTACAGAGTGAAACCAAAATTTTGAAGGTCGTTTTTGGAAGAAATGAAGGAGAACCTCACCAACCATTATTCTGCAATTTATTGGTCTCAGCTAAAAAGTGTAGGAATTTCAGGTTCAGGTATCTAGACCACCTGATCCAGACATGCACATTACAGGCTAATCCCTTAAACTCTGGGTTATTAACTATTGTGAGGTGGGTGATTCTTTTTGTTTTCTATATTTTTACTAGAAATTTTATCTTGGATAAGAGAAACCTTTCCTGATGAAATCTGGATCAGAACTGTTGTTTTCTGAAAACAGTTTTAGTTTCAACCACAGCATCAGCTTTAGTATGCATAACCACAATACGGTTGCACTATGGTTAAACAGTTCAAATTCTTTAGCGCTGCTTGTGCTGGTTGCAGTCTTTTTTGAAAGAATTGGTTTTATTCGGTAGCTTTGGAATGTAATGATTAAAGATGATACTTTGCTCATATGATTTATTCTTCCATCTCATATTTTCTACATCAAATTAAGGAACTAGGATACCTTTACATGAGCATGCAGTAGCTAGAGAGAGATGGAGCTAGAGTGTGGAGGACAGTTTTAATGTGTAGATTGAACATTGCCCTTTGGGTAAGAAGCATACAAGAGTGTACTTGGAGGCATAAGCTACTGGCAGATGTTAAGAAAATTGTGCAATTGGTGTTTGAGGTACACCCCATCCTCCAATTCATGTGACCTGCCATACGAGGAGTACACATGGGGAAACAGTGCGTCAGGAGCCCACAAAGCTCCTCGAGCATTTTCAGGAATCATGCCATGTCCTGCACCCCATGCATGACTTTCAGAGCAAGGCACTTTGAAGTTGGACAGAGAGGGAAGTAGTGGAGAGCTCCCCACTCCTGAGATGCTGCTTTCATGGGGACTTTTAAGATCACCCAGGTATGAAGTTTGAGCTCCCAGCAGCAAGCATAAATTTCAAAGTTACAGGGTGCTGTGATTTTGAAACTGGAGAGAGTCTCCCCAGTGTTGCGGTCATAGTGCACTGAACTTTTAAAAAAAGTAGGCTGTAACTGGGGAACAGGGAACTCCCCACTTCCCGCCTGCTGCTTCCTCATTGGCGGAAAGTGGAAGGATAGGAAGCTGCCCAGTCTCTGGGTCCGAACAGTTAAGGAGCTTTAATAAGCATGCCTGCAGCTGAGCTGTAGCCATGGTGGTTAGATCTCCTTAGCTGCTAGGAGAGGCTCAGTGGTCTCTGGGTCCTGGCAATTGTGGAGCTTTAAAGAGCATGGATGCCTTAGTGCTCTCTTTGAAGTTCTCCAGTCATTAGGACCCAGAGACCACAGAGTCTCCCACCACTGTCAGTGTCCAAGCATCTGAGGAGGTTTAAACACAAAAAAGGGGCTGCAGCCCAACTGCAGACACACTCTTTTAAGCTTTTTGTCTTCAGGATCTACAGCACAGGACATGGGCAGCTCAGAGTTCCCAGCTGCCTGTGCCCCCACTATGAAGTGGTGCTTGCAGCTGGGAGCAGTCTGCTCCCCAGCTCCAGCTTCCACAGAGGATCCCAGCTGCAAGTCTGCTTTTTAAAAATCTGAACCACAGCGAGCCCAACATCAGGGAGATGCTGCCTGATATCAGGCTTAAGAAGCTGTTTCCCTAGATGCCGAGATCCAGTGCTCACCTGAGTGCTGAGGTCTGGAAGCAAATCAGCCTGGACATGCCACATGTTCCATTTAAGCTGTAATACGGACAAGAACACAAAGATGTAACACACTATATGTGGAAGGTCTTTGTGGCTTGTTTGCCATATTATGACACTGTAAATTGGCTTTAAAAGTTTGGCAAGGTTGCTATTAATGACGCAACTAACACCATAATCATGCCTTAAATGTAATGCGTCAGGGCCCGTAAGCTCAGTTAAACCTTTTCTTCAGGATATGTACGGATTAGCTTCTTTGAAATAAGAGTGCAAGTCAGCTAGCAGAGCACAAAAGTAATTATATTTTCCATACTATGGTAACATTCCACCTCGCCTGAAATAGGGCTGGGGCTGTCAGGTGTTTTCGTTTTATCTTGACATATTAGGCATATTGCAGCTATGCCTGATTTTGGGCCTGCAAATTCTTTGTAAAAAACCTTAAACTTGCTTCTAAACTGCTTAAGTTTCACCTAAGAGGCTTCATTTCTTACAAATTCTGGGCAAAATGACTAGTGAATGTATTTTAGGATTCTAGCCTCAAATATCCGTCTCTTTCCTCTAGCTATCTTGATAATTTTTGGGAATGAAACAGGTTTCAATTTGATTTCAAATAAATTTATAATAATACACAATTTTTCCTTTTGTTTTCTATTGTTCCAATTCATTATAAATAAAAGTGTTGTGACCTTAAAATTTATCACAAACATAGAATTTTTGTCTTCTGCACAACTTTCAATAGAAGCAAGCCATTCCTGGATTTTAGTCCCATCATGTGCTCATGCTTGTCTCAACATTCTGTTCTATTTGCCAGACAAAAGGAAAGCGGTAACCCAGTTCTTCTGTGTATCTTTAAAATCTACTTTTTGAAGCATCTTTGAGAACTTTATTCAACAGGTTGCTTTTGTAGTCCATTTTACTGATGATATCTGGTAAGCTCCCCAAGCCTAGCAGTGTGCATTGAGATATGGTCCCATAAGCTGATATTTTAAGAGCACACTGTAAACAGTTCAGATCAAACAAACACCATTCCATGTGGAATTTGGTGGCTAAGTGCAATTGTCTTTTGATGGGAATAGTAATGATTATGATTCAATAGTAACTTTCCATGCCTTGAATTTACTTCATCATAGCCTTGAAGAAAGGCTGTTGAGAGACTGTCAAGGCACTTCACACTTAGCATCTGAATACAATTATGCTATTCAAAGAAAAATCATGCAACATTGATTACACTTGGGTTTACAACTCCAAACTGCTTTATGAAAGCAAATGAAATAAACACAAACAAGCTTAGATTTCTTAGTCTTACAAGTCCTAGAAGCAGCATCTCCCAGGATAGAAGGAGATACCATGTTTACATGACTAGATGACCACTAGGTCAGAGACAAAGGAGTATCAAAGATCACCACAGGGTTGCAACACATTAAAAAGACTAGTGTGCAACCCATTATGACTATTAATAACACTATCTGTTTTTCCTCACTGGCAGCAAATGTGGCTTTTTTTTGTGGAATGTCTCTGAAAATAGAAATAAGCCTATAGCTAATGTATGGCTTAAAATCTGGTTATTGTCTCCACTGCAATGCTTTAAAAAAAAGAGTCCTAGTTCTGGATGCTTCCTTACAACTTTCATTTTTTCCAGCATGGATATTTGTTCTATTTTAAATAATCTGAACTAACTTTTCTTTGGGCTGCTAAGTCTATGGTTTATTCAGTCCCATGGAAGCATGGATAAGACAACATTAGTGAAGCTGTTTTGGTTGCACAAGCACAAACTAGACTGCATCAAACCACAAAGGGACATAGTGTTGGACTTTTTTTTTTTTTTTTTTTTAAATGAGCCTTTGGTATTTGAGAATATGAATTCAGTCTCTTTACACAAGGGAAGCATCTGTCAAACAGGTAATTCCAGTATAAATACTGTTTGTAAATAAGTCACCTCACTCAAACACTAGCGTGTATGCAAAGAATAAAAGGTCAAATTCTAGTTTTAAGCAATAATAATTCAGCAAGAGAAAGCAATTTCAGAAAATAACCATGTCATATTAGGTTCTCATTATCAAGACAGTCACTAAGATTGAACCTTATTTTTCAAAAAAGCATAGAGCAGTGAGAATGGTTTCCCAGTCAGGGGTGGCCAAATCAGAAAACAAAGTAAACACAAGTTAATTGTAAAAACACCACAAAAAACAAAACAAAGAAAAACCCAGCACTATGGATTGCTGTCAGGAGTAAACATGAAAATATGATGGCGTCAGATATTTGTTTCTGCAGACTAAGGGAATGACAACTACTCACATTCTGGCTACTGAAAATAATTACATGATCTCAATCTTATACCTCTTAATAAGCTAAATCTTTATAGTCAGCCTTAGTGTATTCATTAAGTGATAAGAAAAAATAGTTCTTCATCTCAAAAATGTAGACAAGTACTAATTTTGTAATTCAGAAAATTGAGAGAAATCTGAAATGACAAATCTAACAGTTTTATTTTTATAAGGAATAATCCAGGGGTGAGCAATTATTTTAGCTGGAGGGCCATTTAGGGAGTTTTGGTGAGCTGCTGCAGGTGGGGGTTGTGCTGACCCAGCCTGCTGCAGTGTGGGGAGAGAAGGGGGTTACCCAGCAGGGCAGGGGAGGGGAGGGGAAATTGATCTCATCTGGCCTGGGCCCATTCTTTCTACACCCGCCACTGGGCAATCTTTCCAGGAGGCATAGCACAAATTAACCCCACACCCTCCCCAAATGGACAGGAGAAGGGGATTGGAGTGGTAGTCTGCTTCCTGTCTGAAGCAATGTGCTGTTTCTCTTCTCTGCCACCTGTCCCCTCCCCAGTTTGCCACATGCCACACACTGAGGCTGCATATGCTATGTATGGCATTGCGCTGCAGGCTAGTGACCCTTGGCATCATCTACAGTGGAGAAGATTTCTTTATAAACATATAAGTAGGCTTATGGCAAAGGACTATTTTTAACCTTAATTGCTCAGCTATATTTTTAACAGACATCTAAATATGTTGTAAATGAATTCATCATTTGATAATTTGTATTTGTTAACATTTAAAAGTGCACAACCAAAATCCTAACATGTTAAGTAAAATCTAATACTGTTTATGTGTTTACAGAAAATATTAAATTTTAAAAAGAGAAACAAGGACAAAAATCCTTAATTCAGGGTATGAGATTTTGTTCTCTGTCCTTCTCCCTGCCTCCCAAATATCCACACCTACACTGCAACTTTTTTTTTTTTTTTTTTATAAACAAATTACTGGGTGGGTAAGTGGAAGAGCTGGTTTCACAATGAACAAGGTAGTGGAGGATTTACCAGACAAGCTTACTTTGGCTCAATCTGACCAAAAAAATCAGATGGAAGTTAGAAACGGGAAATAATTTTATAAAACAGTATTTGAAGAGATTTTGGTAGGTTTATTTGTATGCATCACTATTTTATAGGCTGTGCCTGAGCAGAGAGCCTGAATCCCATTGCAGGTGCTGATCTTAACTGCCTCAGCTTCAGAGGAGCTGTCCTTGATATGCAAACAATAGCACTAATGGTAGCACCTCTAACTGAAGCTGAATCATCACTTCCATAAAAAACAGAAGCTAATTCCTAAGACACTTATTCATTTGCTCAGTCTTTTATCCCTTGTGTTGAATATCTGCATAGGACAGAAAGGTATGTAAAGGCTTATTGGAGTGCATAGCTCTTTCTAATTCTTCTCAAAGGTATGGACTTACATAGCTGGAAAGAATACAGAACTCTTTCCTCTGATGAGCTTCTGTAGACTCGAGACAAAGTTATTGTTCTTCAACAAATTAATATTCAGAATAGTTCTCTATTTCAAAGATTTTGGTTTGCAGTCTGTATGAGGAATATTTATTATAACATTTATTACTATATTAATGCCAAGAGCAAAATTTAAGCATTTAGACCACATGATATTCACTTGGCTTAGAATTTTGTGAAAATGTTGGCGGAGGGAGATATTGTGCCCTAGAAAGTAAGAAAAATGGATATCAGGTTACATATAAGAACTTGTGAAGATGCAAAGTAAGACTTGTAACTGGCTGGAAAATGAGCATTTTCCTCATATTTTCCAAAAAAAAAGGTCTATAATCTAAGACCGAAATGCTAGTGTGGTATTCTGAATTAGAATAAACTGAAAAAAAGAATTAATACAATCCAGAGTTGGAATATTAAATGTCCTCTTTTTTTCTTCTATTTGTGTTCATAGCTTTAGAATGAAAAAAGCTAACAGACTTTATGGTACTGGAGATTAATTTATGCACATTACATTTCTGATTGCTTCCTGATTATTTTCCCTAAAACTCTTGGAGAATTCAGTGTTAAATACACTTATTAAGCAGTAATTCAAAGTTAGTGCAGTCAGGCCTCAAGCATCCAAGAAATGACCACTAATCCTCCCCTAAAGAAAAAGAATGTTGTAAATAAATAGGCTTTGTATGATCCCCCAAAGGAACTGGAATATTCTTGTTCAGCCAGAGCAAAGAAAACAGAAGTAAATGCACCATTTAGTTCTTTCACTGGTACTAGAGTTGGTTTAGCTTCAGATAACTTTATAAGTTATAAGGCAACAATTATTTGTATGTAGTAGTACATTAGTCAGGTTGGAAAGGGAACTATAAAATGTGTGGCTGGAATTATTCATGTTGGGCTTTAACCCCCATCCACCCCCCCCCCTTTTTTTTTTTTTTTTTTGGATTCCTCATACATGCAAATTTGTTCTCTTATGTATATTCTCTTATGGATCCGATTGGCCTAGTTGACCTCAGGTCACTGGCGGACTAAAAGATTGTTGTTTGTTTTGGTATCATCCTAAAAGGTACTGCGTCTTAACATCTACCCTTACAAAGTAGAAGATACCCAGGGAGTGCAGGGGTGGCTTGCTAGTACATGATGCTATTTTCCAAGGATTACAAACACTGTTTTAAAGATACCCCTGAGGAAAGAAGGAAAAAAGGCAGGAACATGATCGGACAATCTGGCACTGAAAAGTTAATTTGGAGGTGTTGCACTTCTCTTGCAAATGCTTCTCCACTTGGAGACTGTCTACAAACTAAAATATTTTACCCCCTTCATAAATACAGGCAGCACTTCCAAATAAAACATCACCGTGCCCTTTCTTTGGGAGAAGAGGCCAGATGACACTTGAGTTTCAAGGAACACAGACCAGATTGTACTGTACAAACAAAGATAATTTAATTTATCTGGCTGGCACAGGTATTGGTTCTCATTTTTAAGGGAGTATAATTGGTATGTGGAATCATATAATAGAATATTTCTGCTAATGAAGAAACATTTAAGGTAATGTAGCAACATTTGGTATTTGGTGGATCCCCCATGAAGTACAACAAGGTATATGCTTGATACAATATCCTACACTACATTCACAACTAGATGGCTAAACCCAAAGACAAAGTAAATATTTTACATGAAATATGTATGTGTACACACAACTCTTTTTATTTAAAAGTTTTGCAATTAAACCTCAGGACTTCTGATTAGATAGACTATGCCAAAAAGAACTAGAAACCCAAGTAGTAAGACATGAGGGGGTAGAAAACCCTTGCACATTCATTCTGGCAGTGTTTCCAAGTACAAGTTTTCCAACGAGGGGGAGGGAGGAAGAAACAAAACATCAACTCGTTGAAATCATTTGCTTCTATGCTGGACTGGAATTACTGCTTTACAGAGGTGCAACTAATCTTTAATGTACGTTATATATTGGGCAACACCTGCAACAATCATTCCCTTTAGCTTCTGTTACAGATAATCCTGTAGTAATGAATAAAGTAGATTTACCCCTGATTATGTCACTTCTGGAGAGAGACCCTTCTACAGAAGGACTCAAAGTAAGCAAGCCTGATTTGCTGACTTATGCATTCTTATGTCCAAGAGAAGAAGTATCTTCAAATATATAAATCACACTTTTGAAATAATGAAGACTTTGTACTCTTTTGTGAAACGTATGCTATTCACCAAATACAATTATTGAGCCTCAGGCATTATGGGCTCCTGTGATACTCAGAAGATATTTAGCAATTATACAAGTACATTATGAATTGAGATTTACTTGCAATTATAATTTTTGTCCACAAGTTGTCTTTGCATTTTACTAGTTTTAGAAAAAAGGACATTTCCCCCAGTTATAGATAAAAATGGAAGCTGACTCCATTGAAGAAGTTTACCTATTTTTAAAACAAGCATATCACACTACTGAGCAGTGATGTGTTTGATATTCCGGCATTTTTTTCAACTTACTCCTTTTAAGCTAAGTTGAATTGCTCAATTAAAAACTATGGGAAATCTGAGAAGACTGTTTGGCTGAAAACATGGAATCATCTTTCGTAACACCTTTAGAAATAAAAATGAACAGTCTATATCTATGCTTACTTTCATAAAATAAACTGAAAGACAAACATTATTATATTGGCCTTTTGGTCAGAGAAAAAGACAAGGGTATCTAAGATGTGTATTGTTCCCTGCCACTTTAGAAATAATATATTTTTATTCCACCATTTTGCATTGCCAGGCAGTAAATAGTATTCATGGTGTTAATAAAGTTTATGGTGAAATAAAAGGAAGTATTGATCCTACCAGTGCATCAATATCAGTAGCTGAGACCAACATATAATACCAAGCCAGTTACTATGTCAGCTATCTATCAAATACATTCAAGATTACAACATAAACCTAAGTAATATAAAAGAGTAGCAGCCATAGCTTATAGCCTACTTGATCATTTTCAACTCTTCACTCTACTCATTTAATAACCCTTTTTTAAGCATGTCTACTATCAGATCTCTCAACAGAACTTTTTCCTATGCCTGATGAATGAGGGAGAGGCAACATGCTTCTGAAACATTCCTGCAACACTTTACATATTTGAAGTATTTCTAGACATTGCCCAATTAATAAAAGATCCATATAAAGTATGCAACTGCCCAGGGACACATAGTGAGTGAGGAAGAACAGGGTCTGGGTTACATCTCAGGAACACCTGCTTCTCAATTCTATACCTAGTCTACTGGACCACTGTCTTGTTTGCCTACCATGGACATCAGGAATTTAGGATTTGTAACTTTTGTTTAGTGTATCTAATTATCTCACACTTACAGTGTTTACACCTTGAAATTAAGGAATTTAAAAATATTTATCTAATAGAGCCCCCACAAGCTTTTTTATTGATTTATTTTTACGCCTGTGGCTAGTGACAAAATCTCTAATTGCAAATTAAACTAAATACATCTATGCTCCAATTAAAAAAGCAAGTCACAGGCCTACTCACCTTTTCCACATTCCACACATGTGCCAGCAAGTACAATGATTGTCCATTAATAATCCTTAACACAACAGTGGGCATAAACCAAAGCTAAAGTAAAAATTAGCCCCTTTACACTCCAAGTGAAAAAGTATAACCAAAGCATAACTATATTTCAATAATGGCTCGTATATCCATTCCACACCCAGCTTGACTTAAACAGCTATAACAAACATGAGTGTTCTCTTAGAGTGCAGCTAAAGCACCTCCATGCCAGCCCATTCCCTGAGCCAAAAACAAAACTCACTCAACTGCTACCCACTTCTACTCTCTTGATGTGGCTCAGAACACCTGGGGGCCAATTGCTAGCCTCACATAATTAGTCTTTAATTTTCCCCAGTTACATTATCACCTGTTCTGCTGCCAAATCCCTAGCCCTCCTAGCTTTTCCTATTAGTATGTTCTTATTCATTCCCCTCTAGCATAAAGTGGGGAAGCAGCCTTTCCGTTAAGGAATCAATGCTTCTTTACAGAGCTTTCAGGTTTTGTCATACCTAGAGTTACACTTCCAATGAATTTCTTTGTATTAAATCCACAGAATATTTGATCAGATACTGTATTCTCTTTTATGGAAGAGGTACTTCTTAGTCGGAAAAGGAAAATACACCCCTCTTCCATGCATGCATTGCATAATCAACCTGTTTCTCTCATCCTTAGCAAGTCAATTTGAAATGTTATGTAAATGACAATAACTAGGTCAAGTGAAATATTCTCTGGGTGGTGTTTATTAACTGTTTATTAACTGTCTTATGCCGCACCTCAATAGCAGCTAAATACAGTATTTGACTCCCTTGTAAAATCTGCAAGAGAAGTGACTTGGTAAAGAAAAAGCCTTGTTTCTGTTTGTTATTCAAAGAAATAGAGCTTTGAAGAAGTAGTAGTTTCTATAAGACACCCATTTTCTGATCCATAGAGGAGTAGGAAAAAAGGACTGATTGTATATTCAAATATAGATTTTTTAAAAATGTAGCAACAGTCATAGGTAGAGCATGCAAATGGAAATAGACTGTAGATGTAGCTCAAGCTATTACACTAATTGAGTTTCAAAGACAAACTCTAAGCTCAGACTACAGTCTCTAAGGTAGCTGGGAGGTAGAAGGCTACCAGAAACACTAGGTTCAGATCAGTAGAAATCTGGAGAAAATTAGCACTAAACCCTTGTCATTTGCAATTCCAAAGCATGTTGTTAGTGAGGTCTCGACAGCTCTTGTCCACTAGAGAGAGAGTCTGGTCTTCTATGCTGTCTGATCCAACCCCCAGTGAAGTTGAAGGAAATTTTTTCAGGGAGTTCCTTTGGGAGCTAGGTCAGACCACAGAGATAGAAGCAGCATGTTAAAAGGGACAAAAAATGGCACCCTAGTGTGAGACTACTCCTGTAGAAAGATGTATTGACCTGACATATTTGCAACTAGTTATTCAAGCAGAGATTTCATTATGTTCACATCAACAAAATCATTTTCCTGTCTCTCTGCATCTTGTTTTGAGCACGAAACTTTGTTATTAATATAGCTGATGTGCCTGTGGACTCGACATAAAGTATATGCTTGTAGTTGTAATTGTTAAGCTATTAATAACAGTAGTAGTATAGATCATTCTTTGGTAATTTTTTTTATTGATTTAATAAAAGTTGTAAAGGGTATAGAATTCTGTGCTATTTGAACTCTTTTTAATGGAAAAGCATCACAATCATTTCTAGAAATAACCTAAAAAGCTGGCAAAGTCTTCCCACAAAACAAAATTGTTTGCCCTCCTTTTTCCTTCTCTCAGTGCTCTCCCTCTTTAGCAGCTTATTAGCTAGAGATTTTTTTCAGGACACCTATTTCCTTAAACAAAATCAGATGTCTTCCTTGCAGTCCAGGGAGACTTCCTAAAATTGACAGAAAAAAAAATCTTTCACTGGAAGAATATGAGAATGTTTAGAGTAGAGTAAATGGGAGTTTCACAAAAATCAGAATTTGGAAGATCAAGGATTATAGAATTTAGAATGAAAGTTTATAAGAAGCTGTTTAGAGAGTTGTACATCGTTCTGGCTGCTTATTTGGTTTTACTTTTCCTCCATCTATCTTAGGCAGGCTGATGTTTTGGAAAATACTGCCTGTTTGCCTCTATGTGTGTAAACTTTTTAAAAAATGCTAACCTTACAGTATATGTAAAAGAAACAAGGCAACACAATGCAGAGACATCCGCATTTACTAGGTCCAGATGTGCCAACACATCCATGTAAGTGGGGTGTTATGCCCATACTAATTCACTCTGCTGAGAAGCACTTTCTTAAACTTTGCCAGGATAAATAGAAAGAGCTCAAAAAGAAGCCTCAGACTACAGTCTTACAATGAGCTCTGCATGATTTCACTGTATCTATGCAACCCAAAGGGAACATTAATTTGCATATTAATTGTGAATTTGGCCTTTTAAGATTGAAGAAATTGGAAGAATAAGCAGAACTAGGGGAACTCAACTACGCCAACAGGATGTTTTAATACATTGAGAAAACTTGCAAAAAGTTAAAATTCTACCACCTTGGACATTCTCAAGATGTTTTTAGGTAGGATTGTACTTAGCTTATCCATTTTTCAAACCAGTAAAATGGAGAAAATAAATTGTATCCACCTACAGACATTTCAGACATTGCTAGTTGTGTCTTAGGCTGCATATACACATTCAAATAGTCTGGGGGAATTCTCCCAGGTTTGTTCTCCTGGTAGAAAAACTTAGAGACACGCAATCAGACATCTGAATGATGAGCTGTGGAAGAGCAGAGAGCTTACAGTGCTGATGTTGTGCAGCCAGGGGCCCCTGGGCATACATCTCAGGATGCTCTGCAGGCTCCCTCAGTCTGCCCAGTAATAGAATTGCAGTAGTACACAGGGCAGCCCTGATTGACTGACGCATACTCTCTGTATTTTCCTGCAGGCACAGGAGATTATGAACAGGATGTGTTCTGTTCTATGCTTGACTGAAGTAGCAGAGTCCAGCAAGGAATAGTCTCCCTGGAGGGGGATGGAAAGCAAAGTACCCTGCGTGGCTGGAGAATTGTGCTGTGGCTTCTCTCACAAATGTATACAGATATTGTCTTTCCTAGGAGAGCTCTCCTGGGAATGATTTAACCCTGGTTGTTCCTAAGTTATTTTTCTCTTGGAGCAGCCATTTTTGTTCTGGGAGAAATATCCTGAACAATTGTACACTTTTATTTTCTCCTGGAAGAGCCACTGCTCTTCCAGGAGAAATGGAATGTCTGTACATGCCTGTTAGTCATGGTCAAAACCATTGTCTTATTAAGCTTATATGACTTATTTGTTTATCTTTTGTTAAAGAGATGGCAACTACTTACACATTTAAAAGCTTTTGCAGGGTAAAATGAATGTGCCCTACTTTGCTGGAATAATAATAATAATAATAATATAAAAGTATATATTGGGAGGTTATTATCATTACATTTTAACTGCAAAATGCAACAGAAAATACTTTGTTTTGCTTGAATTGAATGTATTAACTACTTGGCAAACAGAAAAATCTGACTGGTACACCTGGATAGAACATTTTCTATCATGCTCTGAAAGTGTTGATATTGACCTCTAGGCCAGTTCTGAAATCCAGTAGCACTTGTCCAAACAAATAGTGAATGCTCACTAGAGCTCTTACACAAACAAAGTGTAAAATACAATACAGGCATTACAGGTTTCTCATTTGCACATCTATTTAAACAAGCTTAAGATACATTTTAACTTTCAGTCACATTATAGATGCAGATCCATCAGAAGTTGTAGTTTTATAACATAAAATATCACAACAGTACTTATGGAATCAATAATATTGATACAAAGCTACTACTTTTCTTTAAAGGAAGACCAAAGCAACCTTCTGGTACTAGGCTGATAAACAAATAGTAATAAAACTCCAAAGAATATTCCCAAAATACCCTCCTGATATCTGCAGTGCCTTTGTTTGCTTTTGTTTTATTTCATTTGATTTCATTTTCATCAAGTCATTTGCTTTTTGTTCTACTTAATGTTTGAGAAGGCACAAGAAATATTTGCATAGACACTTCTCTGTATTGAAGCTTCCTAGATGTTAGACATGGGTCAGAATGTTAAAATAGTGTTCCTGATCTTGAAGCTGCCTTTCCCACATGCAACAAGTCATGGATGTTCAGAACTAAATTCAGTCCATCACAAAGACAGAAATTAGCCTAAACATTCAGAAGTGGATCCAGATTTGGATTCCTGGTGTCTAAAAAATTTTAGAGTTTCTTGGATCTGAGAATTTAGCTTCAGGCAATCACATGTGTCTGGTTTATTTAGTTTAATGTTATCAGTTTATATTATTCTTAAAGAATTTTTCAATCCAATATATTAGGAATAAATAGCAAGATTAAGGTTTTTTATAGAAATTATACTAAACCCTTTAGTAAACAATATTATATTTTATATTTTATTGTAATGTATAGAATTCTATAATAGAAGTCTTCAGTAAATACTATAGAAATTATGAAAATCATATGGAAAAGTTATAATTCTCGATAAGGTATTTTCCTCAGAATGTTATATAACATTTCTACAAAGAAGAGGGCAGGGGAAGGGAGAGGAGAGCACTAGAGCAACCTCAAACAACCTCACACAATCAGGCTGTTATAATGAAGTCTTGCTATTGGAGTTAATGCCATGAGTTTCAGGACTGGGCCTTAATTTAACACTGAAAAACTGTAACATATTGTATTTGCATTGTAGAACATCTATCTGATCTAAAAGAGTGAAAGGGAATCAGATGAGTAAGCTGTCCTACATGTCACTGAATCTGTACAGGTAAAGAACATGCTTTGTTCCCTGTGCAAGTCACCTTCACTGTGGTGCCTCCCAATATCTCTACTTTTTCCAGCCATGTTTACTAGTGTTTATATTTCATCTGAGTCATACCATACAGTTACTTAATAATGCAAAACAAACCTGCCATTTCTCAGTGCTCCTGAGAGATATTATGAATGAGGTTATGCAGAGGGAAAAATGAACCTGACCTAAAAAAAAAGTTTCCTTCTACCTTGGAAAAAGCTGCCTTTGCATTTTCTTAGGGTAGAAGTATGTTAGTTTAGCATGATGTCAGTCAAATTCCAAAGGTTAGAAGGCCAGAGCTTGTTTTCTTTAAGCTCTAATATTAACCAGGTAAAAGAGTGAGAACCATGAGACTCTGAAGAATGGCATCTGAGATGTAACAAATGGAATATTTGAAAAATTGAGCAAATGGTCTTGTATCATGTATTATCCACTATTTTGACTATTATCAAAACTGATAAATCACAAGGGGGTTAAAGGCAGCTATACATTTTTTTCAAACGTGTAAATCAGGATTGAGATGTCTATGCCTCAAAAAGGAAAGAGACAGGTTTTAGTTCCAGTCCTTTCTCATTTTCTTACTTGAAAAGTCATTGCAACTGGCATTGCTGACCACAAAATACAGTAGGAAAATTGTAGGCTGTACAAGAAAAATGTAAGTCTGATCTGCCAAGGATCAGTATTTGTCACTTGTTTTTATTATACCGTACAATCTTAGCAAAAAGTATATTCATCCAATGCCTTATTTTTAAAACACTGGGGGCTGATTTCATCATCTTGTATATCAGAAGAAAGCATTTGAAAAAAATATTTGTGCTGAATTCACTATTTCTTCTCAGAGCTACTAATGTATTCCTTTCTTCTGTTTTTTTCTAATTCTCTTTATGAAATCAAATAGGACTTATGAACTCCTTTACCAGACTTCTATGTGAAACTCCATCTTGGTCTTAATCAAGATCACACAACCACACCAGCTCTGTACAGTTTACTAGCTCTTCAGTTATGTCAATCAACTTCAAAGGACTTAGAGATACAGTTTCATTGGTATTGTATCAGATTGAAGATACAGTGCACAATTACCATCTTTGATTACATGCTAGGGACCAGATTCTCCACTGGTTTAAATAAGCATAGCTCCATTGCAGTCATCTTCCAGAAAAGATTACTAAAATACTTCTCCTCTTGAAAGGTCAAAAAGGAAATTACTTAAGCACTGCATTCTAATAGGCTCTGTCTAGGATCTCAATCTGAAAGAAAGCTCTGCTAAGTATGCCTTATCATCATTCTAAAATTGCCTCTTACCTTCCTAACAAACTGCAGTAATTGGAGAATTAAATGTATATCAAAGGAGATAATTATTTCATTATGTAAGGCCTCACTTACAGTGCTGCAGACATTGGTCTCAGATTTTAAAAGGACATCAAAGTCTTAGAAAGTGTTTTGACCTCTAGATCTTATTATTGAAACACAGTATACCCAAGGGTGAAACTGCTTGACTTAAAAAAGTTCTACTTGGTTCGACATGTAGCAGCTATTCTGTTTAGTAGCAAAAGCAACTGAAAGCGCTTCACCCCACTTTGCAGCTCTTTATACTGGCTTTCTGCTAAATACTGAATCAGGTTTCTCTCATGCTCTTCACAGCTATTCACAGAAAACACCCATGCTTAGGGACTGCCTCTTGTTTGGGACCCTGATGGTTCTCAGCTGGTAGGTTCCACTAAAACAATGGAACTGTCAACCACATGTCCTTCCTCCTCATATCTGTGGGGCTTGATTCAAAATAAACTGTAAATTCTTTAGGGTAAGCCTCCCTATGTGTTTGCTCAGCACCTAACACGGTGAGCTTAACAATTCCAACTGTAACCAGTGGGCACTACCACAGGATGTGTATGTACTAACAATACAGAGCAAACCAAGAAACTATAAGCAGCACCTGGCTTCCAGCTGCAAAACTGAAAATGCCACTTCTGAAATGACCACAATCCTCCTCCTTTTGAAAACAAAATGGAGTTCACAATGAGACACCAAACCACTTGAAACATGACTGATTTTACACATCCTTAGAAGCCGTGTTTACCAAATTGTTTGATAAGGTCCACACATTGCTTGAGTCAGTCTAGAGGTAACTCTCAGTGGCCGTGGTTTTGAATCAAACTCAAGCAAAATTGCAATTTTAGCATGATTCTGATTAATAAAAACCCATTGTGTCTGATTAAATGCTGTGTTGAGGCCATTTAAAACCAACTCAGAGTTCAAGCTGGGTAGGGGTGAGAAACTCAAAATCTGTGTGCCTCTAAAGGAAAACCACATAAAATCTCACAGGTCTAGATTTATTCACATTAATGACAGCTGAAGGAATGATCCTCTAGCTTTTATTCAAAAAATTCAGATGAGGCTTTTGTAAAATTGCAGTGATTTCATTAGCGGTCATTGGTAAAAGGGAGCTGGAAGTCAATAGGGAAGACTGAACATTAATGATAAATGTCATTTTTTCCTGGTTTATATTAAAAGCCTTTGAAAAATAAGAATCAATAATGAATGAATGAGATGGGTGCTTTTTCAGTACCAGTGTTCCATCATATTTAGAATCAGTTATGGAGAAAAACAGTTCCTCACCCTGGAAATTAATGCACCCAGTAGGGAGGTAGATAGGTCAGCTAGGATCTGTCAGACGGATTTGTTCACATGCAGCATAATCTTAAAAGCAAAATCCATGTGGAAAACTAGAACAAATAATAGTTCAGTGGAACACTTTAATAAATGTCCAGACTTACATGAGATGGGAGATATGTCAATTTCCACTGGAAATGTCAGGTTGAGTCTGTGTTATAGGCTTCAGATATATACAGTCCAGGTTTAAAAAATCATGAGTAGAGGAGGAAACTAAGTATTTGTCTTTCTTGGATTTTCCCCACTCACTAAGCTGAAACAGAATAGGAGCAGACCTGGGCTTTCCTTGGCCCTGTTCTCATGCTCCACCCAGTGTACATGATTCTGCTCCTAGTTCATTCCTTAAAACTAACACTCTTTTATGCATAACCCAATATTTTTCTTGCTTTTGAAAGCTTAGCCTTTTCTTCAGGAATACCAGTCCCTTGACCCATATCCCCCAACCTCAAAAATGTTCTTAAATGTCTACACCTCTAAATATAAATATTTCCCTTAGAAAACATTACCGTAAACAAAGCAGGGTTAATAAACATTATTTATATTAAGTTAATAGCAATGCATTTTTTCTGGAAAATATATAACCTATGCAGAATCATCTTATATAATAGGCATCATAGACCAACTGGAAATAGAAGATGAACTTCTCAGTACTGAATGGAAGATTCTAAGTAGGATAGAGATTGGCTGTGGAAAGCCTTGAAAGTGAGGACACGGAGTTGATGGTTGTGACAAAGAAGTGCCAGTAGAAGGATGCAAAAATGGTGATGTGATGAAAGCAGTATGCTAAGAGATGGATTTTTGCCTCAGCACTCCGAACGGCTAGATGTAAGATAGGATTGCATTTGTAAAGGCCAGAAGAAATGATGTTGCTATTACTAAAATACGAAATGATAAAATCCTAGATGGGAGCTTTAGCTGTGTGAATACACAAAAAAAGTTTCATCTTAAAGATGTTAGGCAGGAAGAGTATGGAAGGCTTAAACATAGCCTGGAGATGAGGCCCTTGTGAGCATGTCTACATTATGGTGGAAACATGCCCCAGCTGGGTCAGCCTCAAGCATCTATTGTCCATGCACTTCTGCTTGCAAACCTCACACCCAGAAATACATTGGAGAATGTGTCTGGGAGCGCCCTTCTGAAATTGCTCTCTAGGTATGAAAGACTACTTTCAAACTGCAAATACCAAAAATATGTCTAAACTGAAGTAGCAATATGTCCCGGAAGACACTCCCAAGCTTGCCCTACCAACCTCTTCCCACTTGCATGCCTCAAACTCAAAAATATGCTATTGATACTGCTTCTGACATATCTTGCCATAGTCACTTCTGAGACCTGAGTCTTGGACTTGCTGAGACACCTTCACAGGAATACCGCCAGGATTGTAAGTAAACTGTATGTAACCTGCAGCAGTCAGGGGCATACAGTCATTGCAGTGCAGACATTTGTCCAGTGAGATCAGATTAAAAAATGGCACCAAAGCTGTTGACTAGAATAACATATGGTATCACGATGTCGTCACAAGAATTGACAAAGAAGGAAGCAGCAGCATAGATGTGATAGAAAAGATTAATGCTCTATATTTACCTAGGTTAAGCTGGAGCCACTGACTTGATATCCATGACGGGGTGACAGAAAGAAGGAATATATATTATTTGGAAGATGACATGCCTGGAGTAGAAGGGCAGATTTGTGATTTGTCTATGTAAAGCATTAGTATTTGCAAAACAGACTGCCTAGAGGTAAGTTATGCAGGGAAGTGCAAGGGACATTGGACAGAAATCTGTGGAACATCCGAAGAAAGTTGGAGAAAGAAGAGAATCCTCCAAAGGGCATGCTGAAAGAATGATTAGACAGCTGGCAGTAGAACCAATAGAGGGTGGAATGACAGAAGCCAAGGAAAGATAAAACTTCAGCCAGCCAGCCTGACAAGAAGTTCTAAACATTAATATATATAATAATTGATAATATCTAAAACTCTGGGAATATCTGTCCTACTTTCTGTCCTGGGCTTTGAAACTGTATTTTCCCAGAGGAATACAGCTGTCTCAGGAAGCTATAGAGAAATGTGGCAGCCAACACTTGGGGGCCCAATACCAGGTCACTCATGCAGCGGGCTCCTGACCAATTCATGATTTAAAAGTCCAGGTTTGAGGCATTGAACTGGCAGTAGAAATGAAATGTTCAGAGGCAGCATGCTCACAATGTTTGTCCACCAAGAAGATGACCTGTTGAATTCTACATTATTGTTTCCCCTGTTTTAGCTTAGGTTCAGAGATTCTGCTGCATAGAAATAGTTAATACATAGACTAGTGTGGCTAGCAGAAAGGGACAATGCTTCCCAGTAACAAAGTGGCATTTTTCACTACTCATATGACTTAATTAACTAAGGTTAATAACAAATCCAGCAGGGCTTCACAATGCTTTGACAACTGGTATGGGACATATTGAATGTAAGTTGACTCAGTATTATGGTCAGCATTTTGAAGCATTTCTGCTATAGAATTATTATAACTTTATTCTTGTTTAGGTTAAGCTTGAGCCAGCTGGATCCAATACTCATGAGAGAATTGATTCTGTATTTGTACCATTTCTTTGTCAGTTTGTCAGTTTAAGTAAAGATTTCTAGAGCAGTGGTTCCCAACCTCTTTTATACTGTGGACCAGCATGGGAACGGGATGGGGCACATGGAGCCGGCTGCCTCCCTCCCAGGGCTTTCCTATCACCCAGCTTCAACCCCTCATGTGGCTGCTGGCAGTGTCACTAGCCCCCTGCTCAGATCCCCAGGTGGACAAATGGGGGTCTGAGCAGGGGGCTTGTGACACAACCCAGCAGCCAACACTTGGGGGCCCAATTCCAGGCCGTGGCCCGGTGGTTGGAATCATCTGTTCTAGAGAATCAAAATACAGAGACACCGTACACTTATTCTTTTATATTGTATATTCTATGGTGAGGTTAAAATTAACGAATGACATAATTCATGGGAGACCTTTTCACAGCTTCTTTCTGGAGAGTTTTCCTTTCCCCTACCAACACGGTATCCTCATGTCCTCACATTAAACTCTCATCCCATGGTCAAGGCTCTCGGCCATTTAGCTTGCTCATGAAGGAAATGGATTACTACCTCATAAATAAGGTACCTCCCCTATTATTCCTGAGTTATAGAAAATCACAGCATAATAGTACCACATTCTGTTCCTAGTTAAAATGATGTTCACCATAGTTACACTGGAGTAACTCTATTGAAGTTAATATGTAATAGGTACTTCAGATTTATACCATTTCAGCAAAGAGCAAGTAGTAGCCTACAAAACACTTTAAAACTAAGGTTGTAGAAAGCGCTGTTTGGATTCTCCAGTCCTAGCATGCTGTAGGAAAAGGCTTCCTATACTAACTAGATTTTACTTGATCCTCTTGTGTTGCTGGACAAGACATTAGATGAAGAAAATCCACATTTTTCTTCTTTGCTGCTTTACCCTTTCCTTACACTGTACTGTTGTGACAGGAAATGGCAAACAGATGCCCCTGTGACCCTTTGTTCCCCTGAGGTGACCAATCAAAGTACAACATGTGGTCACCTCATTTGGGCCGGAGCCAAAGCCTGTTCTCTTTAATTGGCTGAGCAGTCCCCTACAGCTGCAACAGATTAGTGACAAATTTTCTTCAAATAAAGCTTCACTATTTTTTGTGGGGGGAGAAGGGGTTGTTTTTATCATGCCTGAAGAAATGCACACAGAAAAAAAAGTGAAGTTAATAAAAATGTCAGGTAGGCAAACAAAATACCATTCATTATTAAATGGCAATAAAAAGACTTCATTGATGTGTATAAAGAATCAAGCAACCAGAGCATTTGTAGGGGGAACACGAGGGAAGCAGAATCCCATGAATCATTACAAACAGTTGCTCTGATCTTTAATGCCAGACTTCACAACCTATTTATCCGAACAATTTAAGTTGATCAATTAGGTCCAAATTCTAATTCCAGTTTCCAGTTCTGCAGCTGTGTATAACAGAAAACCAGTATGGCTATGCTGTGATTGCACTGTGGTAACAGATCTGAGGCAAAAGATAGAATTCAGGTGGAATTTTCACTCAGAGCATGGCTCCACGGTGAGAAAGGTACTCCATGAGTGGCCATGAGTAGGGAGTTTTGATGGTAGTCACTTGAGAGTACCTCAGAGTACGCTGTTTAAAGTTTTAGGACTGGGATCCACCATGTATAAGTTTCTTATGAAATGCAAATTATGCATAGTAGTCACACGGAGCAAGAGGCATTTCATGGCGTGTAGGGTTACCATTATTCTTTTTGTCATAGATCTCTCAGGACAAAGTGCATTTGCCTAGGCTCTTCAGGGGTTAGGAAGGCCTTTTATGGCTTCAAACTCTTCCTAATGCTCTTTCTTTTTTATTTCAGTATATTCTTAGTGCTGTAAATTAATTTTTACAAGGACAATACTTTTTTTTATATTTAACAAGACATCATTCTAACCCATGTCTTTACAGTGAATCTGAAGCCATTGAGGCCCAGACTTGATTTTTCACAAAGGTTCACCTTCATGCCTAGTAACTATGGAACTGCTATCATTTTTTGGTTAGGCAAGTGAGTGTAAAGACATAACTTTTGCCATATAAAAGAAGAGCCGCAAAAAGAGATGCTCATTTAAATGTGTTGCGAAAGAACATAACTAACTTCCCCCCCGCCTTCCCTCTCCATCCAGCCAGATCACCCACTGCCTATTTATATGCGAAAGAATATTTGTGTTATTTTATTTAAGTACTCGAGCTGCAGGGGGGCCTGGTCCTTCCTTTCCTTCCTGGTCCCCTGAGGCCACCTGGCTGGGCTGCTAGTGGGTGCTGCCCCAGCTCAGAAGTAGTGCCCAGTCCAATCCAACTGTTCCCTGAGCTGGAGCTGGGGCAGCACCTGCCTGCCAGCAGCCCACCCAGGGAGCTCCTGGGGCACCACCACCATGGAAGAAAGAAACAGAGCCCTCTGCAGCTGAGAGGTCACTGCGCCCATTGGCAGTTCACCCTCCAGCTGTGGGAGACATGGGCAGGCTCCACAGAAAAAAAAAAGGATCAGGCCCCTCACTGTAACAGTGAAGAAAGCCCCTAAATTGAAGCAGTGGGTTTTTAATCATTGTAGTTAAAAGCCACCATTTCAATTTAGGGGACTAAACCTCTGTCGCATGTACAAGTGCCCCTTAGTTGTATCTGTCCACACACAGAGGCATTTAATTTTCTCTTCATTGTACACATTAGCATTAATTGGTTTTCCATGCATGCCTTGGAAGGAAAAACTATGCAAAATTTTTTTGCATAGTCTGCTGTATTCATTTCAGAACATTTTTACAGTGTCTGCAGGCATGGAGTTGATTGGTATTTACTGTGTATTTCATCACATAAAAAAACCAAATATAATGTCTAGCATCACTAAATATACCCTTTTCTTGGGCAGCAAAATTATTTTACATCACTTTTTGAATGGAATGCCAAAGGGGTTGGGATAGAATGAGCCCAGTGCATGTTTTTGTCATTGTCAGATTGCTACAGTTCCACAAGCAAACAACAGAACAAAAATAGCTTTGTGTGCCAGGAATTTTTGCTTCACTGATTCTGAAGTGATGGAGTTCTCTGGCCAATAAACCAAGGCAGATATGTGCTAGTGTTATGTGCTGGCATTTGAGAAAAAGAAGGTTGCAAAATTCACTGATACAGGTTGTTTGAATCCACAATCTTCTTCTCACTGCCAGCAGTCAAAACTCCTTCACAGAGTACTGTTTCTGTATTAAAATATTTATTATAATAATTCCATGTGAAAACTGCTATCAAGTAAACACTGGAACATATCACCAAGGTGCATATCTTAAGAAGCATGAACAAAAAAGCACAAACTTTATAAACACAAACACATGCACACGCGTGCATGCACACATACACACACACACACACTAATATACATGCACATACACCCTTTCAACATTTGTATTCTCCATATACAGGTCAGGCCCAGTGCAAGGTCCTGTTCTTCCTGAAGCACAGAAAGAACTGCTTCCTACTAAAGCACCTGCCATAGGCCAACCCAGACAGAAAAGTGCAGAAAGATAGGTCATGTTCCATATTGTACTATACTGTAAGTAATAAAAGACAGTGAAATGAGTGTGAAGTGACAGTGAGGCATTCTATCCCCCTGGAGGACCCAAGGGGCATGTCCAGACAAGCCCACACATGCCTCTTGCAGTGTCTCAAACACCTTTGAGACACGAGGCACGTGCAGAAATGAGAAAATGTTCCCTGCACTGCAAATTTGCAGCACAGGCACAAAATTAGACCCCTGGATATCCAGGGGTCAAAAACCCTGGAGAAAAAAAAGCGGGGCAGGGCACGGTCTATAGTTATGCCTCACCCTGGTGCTGAAGCATGCTGCCTGCCCATGCAGGACAGGCAGTGTGCCAGCAGCAGGGAGCTGGACCCAGGCTCCACTGCTGGTAAGTAAGGGGTTGAGGGACTAAAGGAGGTGAGAGGAGACCATGGGAGGACCCCGCCAGCCCTACCCACTCTCGCCCCCGATCTCTTCTGTGCCCAGCTCCACTCTGTGCCTGCTCCCTGAGCCCTCTGATCCCTTTTCCACCTGGCCCCAGCCCCCACCTGCCCCCAATCTCTTCCCCACCTGGCCCCTGCTCCCCAGCCCCCACATCTGTTCCCTGCCCAGCCTTGCCTCCATCTGCCTCCTGAATCCCCCCCAAACCCTTCTCTGCCTGCCCCCACTCCCTGCCTGTCCCCTCGATCCCTTCCCTGCCTGGCCCCATCTGCCTGAGGCCCACCGATCCCTGCCTCCCACCCCATTATCAAGGGGAAACCAACCCCCCCCAGCACTTACCAGCAGTTTGAGCTGCCACAGAGGTCACTGGGGCCCTGCCCACACAGTGCAGGGTGGGGTGACAGGCCTAGTGGCCCCAGCCCAGGCCCTGTTGCCCCCTGCTGCCCTGGGTGAGGGACTCTGCTAGGAGGCCTTGGAGCCCCACAGCCTCTGCTCAGTCAGTAGAGATTTTTTGGGGGTGGTGTTTAAGTGTCAGAGGCTGGGGTTGTGGGTGTAGCCATGAATGGCTGGGGGTGCAAGTGGGGGATTGCACCAGGTGGGGTGCCATTTGGGGGTCCAGGAAAATGGGGGGTGGGGCTAAGTGGGGCAGCCATTAGGGGAGCTGGTGGGGGATGGGGCCAGGCAGGGCAGCAATCCAGGAGGCTGGAGGAGCAAGCAGGGGTGGGGTGGAGTATGTGGGCACTCCAGGGGACATAGCCCCTGTTGTGAGGGCTGTAGCCCCTGTGGGGGACAGCAAAATGTATATTTATGTATTCATGAATTTATTAAACATTTTTAGAATTCACTTTATTATTATGTTAGAGACAGTGGTAGTCTTCCAAATCGATTTAACACTGTAGATATATTAATAAAACATTGCCCAACTGATTGTTGTCTCTGTTTCTGTCTCTCTCTCTCGTGGTCTTTTGTTTTAATTGTGGAGGAACATGGATTTTGGGGTACAGTGACTTTGGGATTATTTTGTCAGGACTTTTTCAGTTTTCCAATAAGGAACACCAGAATTCCTGCTAGGGAGGCCAGTTGCAGGATCCTACCTGTTCAGAGCTGGCATCTTGGACCAGCTGGAGGTGGCCAACCTCCTGGCCAATTGGGACCAGGAGGACATGGTTTGACAGTTCAAAGCAGACCACCATACCCAGAACATCTTCCAGGAAATAGCTTCCAAGATGTCTGGGCAGGGAGCCCACCTGGCAGTAGTGCCACACAAAGGCCAACTCTAAAGCCACAGCCCACTGGCAGCTAACCCAAAGAGGCAGATACCTCATCCGGGTCTGGCAGGTGCACAGCAGGTCACAGCCAGGCAGCAGCCCCTAGTGCCAGACTGCTGCAGTGGGTAGAAGGTGCAGGGAACTCTCAGGGCTGCTTCAGCAGTCCACCTGGCACAAGGGGAAGTGTCCCCAGGTACCAATTGGCTGGGACCTAGAAGCTCTTGAAAGTGAGTAGCCCTGAGCTACTTGCTTTTTGTAGTGATGGGACCAGGACAGGGCAGCTTTTTATACTGCTGGGGACAGCACAGGTGCTGGCCCCAGGGTCTAGCTCCCCACAGGTGCAGATCTGGGAGGAGCCAGGCAGGGTTATTTTGCCCCAAGTAGCGCAATTTGCTTCACAACAAAGTGCATATCCAAGCATGTGCATTGAGGCAAAAAGCCCCGGCTCAAATTCACACTGCTTCTATTTGAGTTGCTACAAGTGCACTTGCTTGCATGTGTGGACATGCCCAAGAAGTCTGTCCAGCCAAATATGAAGTCAGGGGACACGGGATACCCCTGGCTTACAGGGCTGAAAAACTCATCTGGTCCTATGGGCCAGATGAAGTACGCAGAGTCAGTCTGCTGATTAGATTAGACCCACCAACCAAGCCCATGTGACAGCTTCAATCTGTAGTCATGGTCTGATGCAGGCACCCCATGCAGCATGTACTCTGGACTAGCCATACATGTTGCTTGCAGTGTGTGTGCCAAATCCAGCCCCATGCACTGCATGTAACACACTGGCCCCAGCCTCATAAAGCATGCACGTCATACAGCTCTATACACTAGACCTGGCACATAGGGCCAGGCTATGGGCCTGATCCAAACTGGCCCATGATCCATCATGCAGGGCCAGTCTGATGTTGACACCTCATGCAAAGCACATTCCAGACTGGCCTCGCACTACTTGCAACCCAGCTCAGAAAGGCTACACATGCTACATGCAGTGTGAGAAGCCAGGACCAGTGCATGCTGCATGCAGCACACCAGTAAGAGACCTGGCTCTCATCCCTGGATGTTGGATCTTTGACACCCCTGCTGTAAGCATATCCTCCATTCATAAGGTAAGCTGTACCTGGGGAAGCATTTATGCCTGTGGTAGGGCTTGCAGCGGTATTGCCAGCACCATGCAGTAGGGGAAGACAACTTTAATTTCCAGCCCTGATAGTGAATGTTTCTCAGGAGTTGCCATACACAGGCATATCCATCCCCACTTTGATTCCTGCCCCTCTCCATGGACTGAGACCTTGTAGTGGTAGAAAGGTTTCTGTGTCCTAATGATCCTCAGAACTATGTCACCCAGTCTCACACTTCTGGCAGGATCATCCAAGGCAAACAGGCCTGAGGGGAGGTAGCAGACAGACCACAGTACAAATACAAGTCCTCAATGGCAGATCAGGAAGAAGATGTCAGGATCTTAATAGCTGTAAAGATGAAAGAAGACGCACGTGTGCCCCATAACTAACTTTTGACCCGAGGCAGCGGCGGCGGCGGCAGCAGCAGCAGCAGAGGAATCGGCAGCGGGGGCAGCAGCAGCTGATCCCCCGAAGGTAAGTGGGGTGGAGGGCCTCGGCACAGCTGAGCCGGATCCGGAGGGGAAGCCCTCCGGGTCCCATATAGCTGAGCCGGTAGGGAGCTGTGCTCCCGAGCCGCGCAGCGCGAACAGAGCGCGCAAACAGGCGCGCTCTGTAAGAGCGCGCCGGCGTTTGCGCAGGCGTTCGCGCCGGCGGGCGGGCTGGGAGGGCCAGGAGTGGGACTCCTGTACGGGTAGGACGTAGACACCACACAGGTCTACAAACAGCAGCTTAGAATGGTGTCTACGAGGAGTGCTGCTAGGGCCTCTGCCCAGGGGGACAAGGCTAACCGGGGCTGGTCTGAGGCCTCCACCCAGACCGAGCCCATGGGGAAGCTGATGTCCCCCTACCTCCCGGCCTGCGGGGGATCTCCAGCAGGGCCGGGGGGGGCAGAGATTGGGAGCCCCCACACCTGTCCGGCAGGTGCCCGGCTTAGGGCTCTGGAGGCACAGGTGAGGGAGCTCCGGGAGGAGGTTAGCAGGCTGAGGGGGATCAGGGAGGCGGAGGAGGAAATTGACAGTTATTTCCTTTCCCTGCAGGACCAGGCACCCAAGGAAGAAGCAGCCCAGGGAAGGACCTCCACGGCAGAGTGGCAGACGGTCACAGCCAGGACCGGAGCGGCTCGCAGCGAGCAGGTACAAGCTTCTCCAGTCCGACTGGAGAACAGGTACGAGGCCTTGGCGACTCTGCAGGAGATGGAAAGGGAGGAGGAAACCCTTGGGCAGGAAGAAATGCCACATTCTTCACATTCCAAACAGATCAAGAGATCTGAGAGGACCCAGAAGAGGAGGAGACGCGTGCTCGTCATAGGCGATTCCATCCTGAGAGGTATGGAAGGGCCCATTTGTCGCCAGGACCCTTCAGCACGAGAGGTCTACTGCCTGCCTGGAGCTAAGATTCAGGATGTGACGGAGGTAATCCAGGCCAGGATCAAGCCCACCGATTACTACCCCATGGTCCTTGTCCATGTGGGTACTAATGATGCGGCCAGGAGAACCCCCGATCACCTGATGGCGGACTACCAGGCTCTCGGCAGCGTGCTGAGGGAATTTGGTGCACAGGTGGTATTCTCTTCCATCCTACCAGTGAACGGACGTGGAAGACGGCATGAGAACTGCATCCGAGAGACCAACTGGCGGCTTCGGCAGTGGTGTCTCGAGGCAGGCTTCGGCTTCCTGGACAATGACCCACACATTACAACGAGGGACATGCTCAGCTGGGATGGGCTTCACCTGTCCCCCAAAGGTAAGCGTGTGTTTTCTTCCGGCGGGCTTTAAACTAGGCTCGTCGGGGGGAGGGGAAGATGAGGGTGGGGGAGGCTGTGGACCACCAAACCAGGTGGCACCCACAAGGACAGCCCAGCCTGAAGAAAGAGAGCTTTGGGAACGTGAAAGGCAGGGGGTGGACAGCAATACGGCACAGGTAAGGAACGGGAAGGTTAGGGACAAAAAGCCCTTTAGGACTTGGAGCGAGGGGGTAGCAAAAGCACCAGTCACAGGGCTCAAGTGCCTATATACTAATGCTAGGAGCATGGGGAACAAGCAGGATGAACTAGCGCTCCTGGTTGCACTAAACGACTACGACTTAGTGGGGCTGACGGAAACCTGGTGGGATCCATCCCACGACTGGGCGGTACATATTGAGGGCTATAGATTGTACAGAAAGGACAGAGTGGGGAAAAGGGGGGGAGGGGTTGCGCTCTATGTTAAGGAGCAATATACATCAACCCTCATCAAGACAGAATCAAAGGATGAGGAAGTAGAAGGACTGTGGGTTAGGCTACATGGGGGGCAAGGAGAAAAGGATTTGGTGGTAGGGGTCTGCTACAGACCCCCACATCAAGGGGAAGAAATAGATTTGGGGCTCCTGAGGCAACTCTCAGAGACCATAAAAGCTAAAGAGGCGGTGGTCATGGGGGACCTAAACTACCCGGACATCTGCTGGGAGACACAGACAGCAAAGTCCCACCGCTCACGCAGGTTTCTAACCTGTGTACAGGACCTCCACCTGACGCAGGAGGTACATGGTCCCACTAGGGGGAATGCCTTACTGGATCTGGTATTGGCAACGGGGGATGACATAGTAGGGGACCTACAGATCGGTAGCCATCTGGGGGACAGTGATCACCTAAAAGTACAATTCAACATAAGGCGTCGAGTGGGTAAGGTAACCAGTAGGGTGAACGTGCTGGACTTTAGGAAAGCTGATTTCAGCAAACTCAGGCGATTAGTGAAGGATGCACTGCAGAGTAGTAGTTTTGAAACGATGGGAGCCCAAGAAGGGTGGCTGTGCCTTAAGGAAGCTATCCTTCTCGCACAAAGCGAGACGATCCCCGTGCGAGGTAAAAGAGGGAAAGGGGCCAGGAGGCTTCCCTGGCTGACCAGAGAAATCCAGGGCAGACTAAGGGCCAAAAGGGGAGCACATAAAAAGTGGAAACAGGGAGAGATCACCAAAGAGGAATATACCTCTTCTGCTCGTGCTTGTAGGGAGGCAGTTAGACAGGCCAAAGCTACCATGGAGCTGAGGATGGCAACCCAAGTAAAAGACAATAAGAAATTGTTTTTTAGATATATAGGGAGTAAAAGGAAGGCCCAGGGAGGAATAGGACCCCTGCTAAATGGGCAGAAACAATTGGTGACGGACAGAGGGGACAAGGCTGAACTCCTCAACGAGTTCTTCGCCTCAGTGTTCCTAAGTGAGAGGCGTGACAAGTCTCTCACTGGGAGTGTAGGGAGGCAGCAGCAAGGCACCAGACTTCCATGCGTGGACCCTGAGGTGGTGCAGGGTCACTTGGAGGAACTGGATGCCTTTAAGTCGGCAGGCCCGGATGAGCTCCATCCGAGGGTACTGAAGGCACTGGCCGACATCATTGCAGAGCCACTGGCGGGAATATTTGAACGCTCGTGGCGCACGGGTCAAGTCCCGGAGGACTGGAAAAGGGCCAATGTGGTTCCCATTTTCAAGAAGGGGAGGAAGGAGGACCCGGGTAACTATAGGCCAGTCAGTCTCACCTCCATCCTTGGCAAAATCTTTGAGAAAATCATCAAGGCTCACATTTGTGAGAGCCTGGCAGGACAAATTATGCTGAGGGGAAACCAGCACGGGTTCGTGGCAGGTAGATCGTGCCTGACCAATCTAGTCTCTTTTTATGACCAGGTCACAAAACGCCTCGACGCAGGAGGAGGGGTGGATGTCGTATACTTGGACTTCAGGAAGGCCTTTGACACGGTATCCCACCCCATACTGGTGAACAAGTTAAGGGGCTGTGACTTGGATGACTGCACAGTCCGGTGGGTGGAGAATTGGCTGGAGGGTCGCACCCAGAGAGTTGTGGTGGATGGGTCGGTTTCGACCTGGAAGAGTGTGGGCAGTGGGGTCCCGCAGGGCTCGGTGCTTGGACCGATACTCTTTAATGTCTTCATCAGCGACTTGGACGAGGGGGTGAAATGTACTCTGTCCAAGTTTGCAGATGACACTAAGCTATGGGGCGAAGTGGACACGCCGGAGGGCAGGGAACAGCTGCAAGCAGACCTGGACAGGTTAGACAAGTGGGCAGAAAACAACAGAATGCAGTTCAACAAGGAGAAATGCAAAGTGCTGCATCTAGGGAGGAAAAATGTCCAGCACACCTACAGCCTAGGAAATGACCTGCTGGGTGGCACGGAAGTGGAAAGGGATCTTGGAGTCCTAGTAGACTCCAAGATGAACATGAGTCGGCAGTGTGATGAAACCATCAGAAAAGCCAATGGCACTTTATCGTGCATCAGCAGATGCATGACAAATAAGTCCAAGGAGGTGATACTTCCCCTCTATCGGGCGCTGGTCAGACCGCAGCTGGAGTACTGCGTGCAATTCTGGGCGCCGCACTTCAAGAAAGATGCGGATAACCTGGAGAGGGTCCAGAGAAGGGCCACTCGTATGGTTAAGGGCCTGCAGGCCAAGCCCTATGAGGAGAGATTAGAGAAACTGGACCTTTTCAGCCTCCGCAAGAGAAGGTTGAGAGGCGACCTGGTGGCTGCCTATAAGTTCATCAGGGGGGCACAGAAGGGAATTGGTGAGTATTTATTCACCAAGGCGCCCCCGGGGGTTACAAGAAATAATGGCCACAAGCTAGAGGAGAGCAGATTTAGATTGGATATTAGGAGGAACTTCTTCACAGTTTGAGTGGCCAAGGTCTGGAACGGGCTCCCAAGGGAGGCGGTGCTCTCCCCTACCCTGGGGGTATTCAAGAGAAGGTTGGATGTGTATCTAGCTGGGGTAATGTAGGCCCAGCACTCTTTCCTGCTTATGCAGGGGGTCGGACTCGATGATCTATTGAGGTCCCTTCCGACCCTAGCATCTATGAATCTATGAATCTATGAATAAGATTGCAACAAGATAGAGGTCTATTGTCTAGGGTTCTCCCTTGCCACTCAACTCACATCATGTGGTTACTGTTTCTGCATACCAGCTTCCTCCCATTAAACAATCACACACAGACTTTTATCACAGGAGGCAAAACACTCTCCTGTACCAACTTCCAAATGCCCTGCACTAATGGATGAATGGTGATGGAAACAGGAATAGTGAATCCTTCAGTCTCCAGCCATGAATCTGCATGCATGCAGCAGTAACCTGATGGTCATCTTGTACCTGGGTGGAGCTAGGGATGCAATTCAGCAGATACTACTGTGACTGAGCAGTCCTATTTAGGATCCCCTCTGCTCACCACACATGGGGAGGAGGCTTGAAAAGGTGACCTAGACCTAGGCTATTTTATCTGCTCCTGGATGGGATTACTCACTCTGCAGTTAAAAACACCATAAGATGACAATGATTTTTGAAACATGAAACATTCGCACCTTGATGGTTCATCAAGACAACAAACAGCCAGAAAGAAGAATTGCCATTGTCTCCAAGGATGGATGCCTTCACATCACAGCTCTCTCATGAAGAATCTTCTTGTCAGTCAACTTATGGAGCTCCATGTGGGCATTAATGAATGTTTTATGGCCCTTCATCTTAAGCTTAGCACAACCAGGATGCCACTGTCATTACTGCATATGTCCCAGTGCTTGATGCTGATGATGTTCTTGAAGAACAGTTCTACTCCAACCTTGACCATCTACTAACGCTCGCAGGGATAACAAGATCATTC
The DNA here is from genome assembly GCF_052110815.1 of Crocodylus siamensis. Taxonomy (NCBI): domain Eukaryota; kingdom Metazoa; phylum Chordata; order Crocodylia; family Crocodylidae; genus Crocodylus; species Crocodylus siamensis. Next base: position 57,645,417 of record NC_143400.1, on the reverse strand, counting down.
TCTTTGGAGAATTTAAAGCCAGAGTCAGACATGACTGGGAACTCTGGAGTAGCACCATTGGGAAGGAAGGAGTAGGGATAGCCAAATACAATGGCTTCCTCCTCCTAAGCAAATGTGTGGATCATAGCTTTGTCATCACAAACACAATTTTCAGATAGAGATACAAATACAAGACCACCTGGAGACACTCTCATCCTAAGCACTGGCACCTCCTTTACTATTTAATCATGGGCTCTAACAATAAAATAGATGTCCATATCATGCAAGCCATGTGAGCAACTGATGACTGCGGAAAGCTCACCATCTTGTCAGATCCATTACGAACATCTGGCTTGCTCCAAAATACTGAAAACAGACAAAAGCAATGTGAAGAACTGTCAACAGCAAACCTCCTCAAGACCCAACAGTTTGTAAGGATCTCCAACAGTTCCTCCATGGAAAGCTCTTCCACCCTGTCCACAAATGAAGGCAACACTGAGGAACCCTGGAAGGGATTTAAAGCTGGTGTTCATGTGGCCTGTGCTGAATCTATTGCTATACCGCCAAGACTTATTTGATGAAAGCAAAGCTGAGATCCAGGCCCTCCTCAACAAGAAGAGAAGAGCTAATTCTGCTTGGCAAGATGACACCTCATCTCAAAAGAAGAAACAGATCAGATCAGCTTCTCAGAGGAACTCAAAGGAGCATCCAGAAAATCAGAAGCCAGTGGTAGCAAGAAAAAGTCAAAATGATTCAGCTCTTTGCTGACAAATATGACATGCATAGCTTTTTCCAGGCAACAAAGGCCACCTACAGTCCAGCTCCCTGCAGTCCTATTTTCCTGTGATTGCAAGATGGCTCAAGGCTCCTCAAAGACAATTAATCTATCCAAGCTAGATGGAAAAAGCACTCTGAGGCATTCCTGAACCATGAGTCCACTGTGGCAGATACCACCACCTTCACCCTGAAAAGCGATCCTTCACCAACCTTATTATCCTAAAAGAAGTCTAA